>NC_053489.1:18771488-19128945 GCF_905171775.1 Rana temporaria | reverse complement strand
CTTAAGCCCCGGACCTTTAGGCAGCTAAATGCCCAGGCCAGGTTTTGCGATTCGGCACTGCGTCACTTTAACAGACAATTGCGCGGTCGTGCGACGTGGCTCCCAAACAAAATTGGTGTCCTTTTTTCCCCACAAATAGAGCTTTCTTTTGGTGGTATTTGATCACATCTGCGGTTTTTATTTTTTGCACTATAAACAAAAATAGAGCGACAATTTTGAAAAAAAATTCAATATTTTTTACTTTTTGCTATAATAAATATCCCCCAAAAACATATATACATTTTTTTATTTTTCTCAGTTTAGGCCGATACGTATTCTTCTACCTATTTTTGTAAAAAAAAAATCGCAATAAGCATTTATCGATTGGTTTGCGCAAAATTTATAGCGTTTACAAAATAGGGGATAGTTTTATTGCATTTTTTTAAATATTTTTTTTTTACTACTATTGGCGGCGATCAGCGATTTTTTCGTGACTGCGAAATTATGGCGGACACTTCGGACAATTTTGACACATTTTTGGGACCATTGTCATTTTCACAGCAAAAAATGCATTTAAATTGCATTGTTTATTGTGAAAATGACAGTTGCAGTTTGGGAGTTAACCACAGGGGGCGCTGTAGGATTTAGGGTTCACCTAGTGTGTGTTTACAACTGTAGGGGGGTGTGGCTGTAGGACTGACGTCATTGATCGAGTGTCCCTATAAAAGGGATGACACGATCGATGCAGCCGCCACAGTGAAGCACGGGGAAGCCATGTTTACATACGGCTCTCCCCGTTCTTCAGCTCCAGGGAGCGATCGCGACGGAGCGGCTATAGACGAATAGCCGCGCCGTCTTCCTGGATCGCTCCCCGTGGGAATCCGACCGCCGCATGTCGCGGGGGGGGGGTCCCGATCGGACCCCCCACCCGCGGAAAGGCAGGGACATACCTGTACGCCCATATGCCTGTACGTGCCATTCTGTGGACGTACATATACATGTGGCAGTCGGCAAGTGGTTAATCAAGGTCTCCTGTTTTAAATTGTTTTTTTTTTTTAATTCTAGTGATCTCCATAATATGTTTTTTTTGTTTTGTGTGTCAAGTTACCACAACATTATTATCTTGTATTTTTTTAACCATAAGAAGGTTGGTTGGTGTCCCTTGTTAATTTGACATTGGGGGTTATTTACTAAAGGAAAATCCACTTTGCACTACAAGTGCATTGCAAGTGCACTTGGAAGTGCAGTTGCTGTAGATCCGAGGGGGACATGCAAGGAAAATAAAAAAAACAGCATTTTAGCTTGCACATGATTGGATGATAAAATCAGCAGAGATTCCCCTCTTTTCAGATCTACCCCTCAGATTTACAGCAACTGCACTTCCATGTGCACTTCCAGTGCACTTTCAAATGCACTGGAAGTGCAAAGTGGATTTGCCTTTCGTAAATAACCCACATTGTATTTTTGAAATGTACCTGCCTACTCACAAACAAACTGTCCTTTTTGAAGTAAAACACATAGGTAAGTATTTGTGAAAAAAAATAGACATTTATTAGGGGTCATAACAAAATAAAGAGGAAGGCAACGCTTGATAAACTGGTGAAATTGGCGAAGCTTTTGTACCCCAGGACACACATCAACTATTTGACAGGCACAATATGTAGCCTGAGGAGTCCATAAAATAGGGAGCACAATCTGGTTCAGGACTCCGAGAGATCGGAAACAGCAGCAGATGACATATGAGTGCAAATCGTCTCTCACCAAACTTCTACTAACACAAGATTAGCAGAAGGACTTGGTATTAAACTTCATTTTTATAGTGCCCTCGTACGTGTTGTATGTGACCGCGTTCTTTGCGATCGGAATTTCCAACAACATTTGTGTGACCGTGTGTATGCAAGACAAGTTTGAGCCAACATCCGTCGGAAAAAAATTCACAGTTTTGTTGTCGGAATGTCCGATCGTCTGTACGTGGCATTAGGGTTTATGATTTGAACAATTATAGGAAGGAATTAGGGGATTGTTACTACTTCTTATTTTTATTTTTTTCATTGACATGCCTGAGTAGAAGATCTTGGAGATGGCAGAAATACCCTATTATGGGCCCCTTATGAGTAAGAACATTCATTTAAAAACATATTAACCACTTCCCGACCGCCTCATGTAGATATACGTCGGCAGAATGGCACGGACAGGCACATCCACGTACCTGTACGTCCCTGCCTAGATGTGGGTCGGGGGTCCAATCGGGACCCCCCCCGCTACATGCGGCAGTCGGATCCCCTCGGGGAGCGATCCGGGACGAAGGTGCGGCTATTTGTTTATAGCCGCTCCGTCGCAATCGCTCCCCGGAGCTGAAGAACGGTGAAGAGCCGTATGTGAACACGGCTTCCCCGTGCTTCACTATGGCGCTGCATCGATCGAGTGATCCCTTATATAGGGAGACTCGATCGATGACGTCAGTCCTACAGCCACACCCCCCTACAGTTGTAAACACACACAAAGTGAACCCTAAGTCCTACAGCGCCCCCTGTGGTTAACTCCCAAACGGCAACTGTCATTTTCACAATAAACAATGCAATTTAAATGCATTTTTTGCTGTGAAAATGACAATGGTCCCAAAAATGTGTCAAAATTGTCCGAAGTGTCCGCCATAATGTCGCAGTCACGAAAAAATCGCTGATCGCCGCCATTACTAGTAAAAAAAAAAAATTAATAAAAATGCAATAAAACTATCCCCTATTTTGTAAACGCTATAAATTTTGCGCAAACCAATCGATAAACGCTTATTGCGATTTTTTTTACCAAAAATCGGTAGACGAATACGCATCGGCCTAAACTGAGGAAAAAAAATGTTTTAGATATGTTTTTGGGGGATATTTATTATAGTAAAAAATATTGCATTTTTTTCAAAATTGTCGCTCTATTTTTGTTTATAGCGCAAAAAATAAAAACCGCAGAGGTGATCAAATACAACCAAAAGAAAGCTCTATTTGTGGGGAAAAAAGGATGCCAATTTTGTTATGGAGCCACGTCGCACGACCGCGCAATTGTCTGTTAAAGCGACGCAGTGCCGAATTGTAAAAACCCCTTGGGTCATTTAGCTGCATATTGGTCCGGTCCTTAAGTGGTTAAAGGGGAAGTCCACCCTAAAACTAATATCCCTGCATCTACAGACATGCACGTTCTAGCACTAACCTATCTAGCCCTGTAAAGAAGAAATGAGTTTACATACCTTTTCTGAAGCCAATCAGACCCGATCTCCAGTGATGGAAGCTCTGCAGAGGACATGGCCGACAACGACTGTGAAATGAATGGGAAGTGACGTCACCCATAGTGTTACTATAGGCGTTTCCATTGTCGGACATCTTCTCTGCACCTCCAGAGCAAAGCCGCGGCTGACAGCTCAGCATGGCATCGAGTCGGATCGCTTGTAAAAAAGGTATGTATACAGATTTTTTCATCACAGGGCTAGATAGTGTAGGTTAGTGTTACATTGTTGATGTCTGTGGATGCAGGGATTTAAATTTTAGGGTGGACTTTTGCTTTAAGCTATCATAATTCTAATGTTTAATGTTTTCTTCAGAATAAAACCTATGATTGATTAATGAGCACCTGTAAACTGTTTTTAGCTTTGAAAGTTTCTGGAAGTGGCTGGATTCCTTTGGAATCGGGATCTGGCAAGGTGTGGGGTAGGAGTGCTGTCTCTGTAACATTGAATGGGGAAGCCGACTACTTCCTTGTGGCAGCAGTTTTTTAAAGAAATTTATATAAAGAGAAATATTTTTCATTAGGTCCTATAAAGAAAATATCCTTTTAGCCACTTAAGCCCCGGACCATTGGGCTGGCCAAAGACCAGAGCACTTTTTGCGATTCGGCACTGTCACTCTTTAACAGACAATTGCGCAGACGTGCGACGTGGCTCCCAAATAAAATTGATGTCCTTTTGTTCCCACAAATAGAGGTTTCCTTTGGTTGTATTTGATCACCTCTGCGGTTTTTATTTTTTTGCGCTATAAACAAAAATAGAGCGACAATTTTGAAAAAAAGCAATCTTTTTTACTTTTTGCTATAATAAATATCCCCCAAAAATATATAAATTTTTTGTTTTTCCCTCAGTTTAGACCGATACGTATTCTTCTACATATTCTTGGTAGACAAAATCACTATAAACGTTTATTGACTGGTTTGCACAAAAGTTATAGGGGAGGATTCACAGAGGAGATACGACGGCGTATCTCCAGATACACCGTCGTATCTCTGAGTCTGGCCGGTCGTATCTATGCGCCTGATTCATAGAATCAGTTACGCATAGATTTCTATTAGCTCCGACCGGCGTAAGTCTCTTGCGCCGTCGGATCTTAACTGCATATTTACACTGGCCGCTAGGGGCGTGTACGCTGATTTACGCCTAGAATATGTAAATCAGCTAGATACGCGAATTCACAAATGTACGGCCGGCCGACGCAGTACATTTACGCCGTTTATGTTAGGCTTTTCCCAGCGTAAAGTTACCCCTGCTTAATGAGGTGTATATGCGGTGCACCAATGTTAAGTATGGCCGCCGTTCCCGCGCCGAAATTTGAAAAATTTATGTTGTTTGCGTAAGTCGTCCGTGAATGGGGCTGGACGTCATTTACATTCACGTCAAAACCAATGACGGATTTTGATCTCCTGGTTGTACTAACCAGGAGATCAAAATCCCCGCGGAATTCCGTCCGCGGTGACGTGTCGCGCCGTCGCCGCGATGATGACGCGGCGACGTGCGCGACGCTGTCATATAAGGATATCCACGCATGCGTCGAATCATTACGACGCATGCGAGGGATGTGTTCGGACGGATCGATCCGGTGAGTCTGTACAGACCACCGGATCGATCCACTGGAGCCGATTCCAGCGGATACATTTCTTAGCATGCTAAGAAATTGTTATCCGCTGGAAATCGGTCGGCCCGAAAAAAATCTGCGGAAAAAGATCCGCTGGGTTGTACACACCAGCGGATCTATCCGCTGGAACTGATCCTCAGATCAATTCCAGCCGATAGATCCTCTCGTGTGTACGGGGCCTAACTGTAGGGGGGATGGGCTGTGTGTGATACGACAATGATCACCGCTCATATTTACAGGGAGCTGTGATCAGTGTCCTGTCACTAGGAAGAATGGGGAAATGCCTTGTTTACATCAGCATTTGCCCATTCTTTCTCTCTGTGAGATGATCGCGGGTAATCCCTGCAGACATCGTGTCCATGGGACCCGCGGTCGGACTCACGGAGCTTGCAGCAGGCGCGCACGCACCAATAATACTGCTTCTTAAAGAGGACATACCTGTACGCCCATATGCCCACAGGAGCCATTGGGGTAGATTCACGTACGGGCGCGCAATGTTACGGCGGCGCAGCGTAGCGTATTTACGCTACGCCACCGTAACTTACAGGAGCAAGTGCTGTATTCACAAAGCACTTGCTACGTAAGTCGCGGTGGCGTAGCGTAAAAGGGGCCGGCTTAAGCGCGCGTAATTCAAATGTGGAAAGGGGGGCGTGTTTTTATTTAACCACTTGCTGACGGCCATACAACTTTGTACGGCCGCAGCGCGGCTCCCAATCTCTAACAGGCCGTCTTTTTACGGCCGCCCCTTTGCACATTCCCCGCGCGCGCTCCCGAGCACGCAGCGGGGAACTGCTGTGCTGGCCGTGTCCCTTGGACACAGCCAGTCACAGATCGCTGTGAACGGCCAATTGGAGCGGCCGTTTCCTAGGCGATCTGTGCGGCCAATGAGAGATGATCTCATTTGTTTACATATGAGATCATCTCTCATTCCCGGCTCTCGCAGACAGCGGTGCTGTCAGGGGAGAGAGGAGACGGATCTGTGTCTCTTGTACATAGAGACACAGATCGGTCACCCCCCCCAGTCACCCCCCTTCCCCCACAGTTAGAACACTATATAGGACACACATTTAACCCCTTCCTCACCCCCTAGTGTTAACCCCTTCCCTGCCAGTCACATTTATACAGTAATTAGTGCTTATTTATAACTGATTGCAGTATAAATGTGAATGGCGCCAAAAATGTGTCAAAAGTGTCCGATGTGTCCGCCATAACGTCGCAGTCCCAATAAAAATCGCAGATCGCTGCCATTTCTAGTAAAAAAAAAAATAATAATAATAATTCTGTCCCTTATTTTGTAGGCGCTATAACTTTTGCGCAAACCAGTCGCTTATTGCGATTTTTATTTTTTTTACTAAAAATATGTAGAATACGTATCGGCCTAGACTGAGGATAAAAAAAAAACGTAAAAAAAAAATTGAGCTATTTATTATAGCAACAAGTAAAACATTTTTTTTTTTTCAAAATTGTCGCTCTATTTTTGTTTATAGCGCAAAAAATAAAAACCGCAGAGGTGATCAAATACCACCAAAAGAAAGCTCTATTTGTGGGGAAAAAAGAACGTTAATTTTGTTTGGGAGCCACGTCGCACGACCGCGCAATTGTCAGTTAAAGCGACGCAGTGCCGAATCGCAAAAAGTCCTCTGGTCAGGAAGGGGTTTAAGTGCCCAGTAAGGAAGTGGTTAAATTAAGGATGACCTGACGTGATTGACGTTTTGTACGGACGGCGCATATCCCAGTGTGCATTGCTTCCAAGTACGGCGTAACGATGTATTGGTTTTGACGTGAACGTAAATTACGTCCAGCCCTATTTGCGAACGACTTACGCAAACAACATAAAAAATTCAAATTTCGAAGCGGGAAGGACGTCCATACTTAACATTGGTTGCGCCTCAAAATAGCCTTAACGCAAACAACGTAAAAAACGAAAGCTGGGCGCACGTACGTTTGTGAATCGGCGTAAGTAGGTAATTTGCATACTCTACGCTGACAACTACGGGAGCGCCACCTAGCGACCAGCGTGAGAATGCACCCTAAGATACGACAGCGTAAGAGACTTACGCCAGTCGTATCTTAGGCTAATGTCGGCGTATCTTGCTTTCTGAATACAGAAAGTAGATACGCCGGCATAGCTTTGAATTTACGCGGCGTATCTATGGATACGCCGGCGTAAATCGTTCGTGAATCTACCCCATTGTGTCTACGTATATCGCTGTGCACGGGTCCTTATGTGGTTAAATGATATCAAGTTATCACCTAAAATGTAAACTTCCTGAGAACATGTTCTTATCAACTTTAACCAATATTAAAAATGATTTTGGAATACACCAACAAAATGTATTTATTATTATAGCCGGATACATCTACATACAATTGAATAAAGTGACCCTGCCACTAAAAATACATTACAATCAGCTTATTAAAGAAAGACGTTTAATATTTATCTTCCGGGAAGATGGTGAGTGAAATCTTCCCTCTCTGGAAGAGTGATGGGTGTCTCTGGTATCGGACACTTTAGGGTGATTTGGATACTTTGCCCCCCTCTTGTCACTGTGGTTCCTCCTCACTAAGTAACAAACCTCAAGTGTCTGATACCAGCGGTGTCCAGAGCAAAAATGTAACTCTTCATACAAAGGAGAGTTAAGTATTAAATATTTACATTTAACAATGTTCATTCTCAATACACTACAAAAATAGTAAAATTAACAATAATAGAGATAATGCTAAGAGCCGGTTCACACAGGGGCAACACGACTTCTAGCACGACTTTGGGAGTCAACTTGGACACGACTTGAGTATGAATCATCAGGCAACTTACAAGGCAACTTCAAGTTGCCTCCAGGACAGGAGGCTTTCCAGTGGCCAATCAAACAACAATCAGCTCTGTGGGAGGGAGGGGGAGGGAGGGGGTTTGCCTGAGAAATGTATGTTATCTTCCTGTATTGTTGCTTCAGATAAGACAGTGATCAAACTTCCATTGAAATCAATGGGTACACGTTGCCTACAAGTTGCCTAGAAGTCGGATTGAAGTAGTACGGAACCTTTTCTGAAGTCGGAGAGACTTCAGTAGTGTGTATTAAAGGGGTTGTAAAGGTAAATGTTTTTTCACCTTAATGCATCCTATGCTTTAAGGTGAAAAAACATCCGACGGTACCGTCAGTGGATGACGCGGCGCGCCGGGGGGCGGGGCCGAGTGATACAGTCGCTATGCCCGCCACTGTATCATGGGATCGCGCTTGCAAAAGCTTTCTACCATGCGAGCTCGCTCGCATGAAGGTGGAAAGTTTTTGCGAGGAGGAGCCGAGACAGCCTCCGAGGGACCCCAGAAGACAGGGTTAGGGGACACTCTGTGCAAAACGAGCTGCACAGTGGAGGTAAGTATAACATGTTTGTTATTTAAAAAAAAAAAAAATGTTTGCCTTTAGTGTTCATTTAAGACGACTCCATTCACTCCCATTTCCTTTTTGATTTTCTCAACCACACGACTTGGGACCACTTGGGGCAACTTCAAGTCGGATCCCAGATCGCCCCTGTGTGAACCGGCTCTAAAATTGCTGGTAACTAAGTGTTTCTCCATAAATATTAGCGGATAACTGTTTTTGTATTCAGGTCAGGTCTGAACAGAATTATGTAACATTTTGGGAAAAATATACAGCCAAGAAGTCCAGAACTTGATGCCATTATAGCAAAAACCTCCACAGCCACCATGTATTTCCCTCTTGTGCTCAGATAGGCCGGGATCATGGCAATCCAGACACTGCAGAACACCAGCATGCTGAAGGTGATGTACTTGGCCTCATTAAAACTGTCCGGTAATGTCCTGGCTAAAAAAGCGATGATGAAACTCACAGCTGCCAGAAGCCCCATATATCCCAGGACAGAGTAGAAGCCGATAACTGAACCCTCATTACACTGAATGATGATCTTCCCCTGATAAGAGTGAGTGTCCCGATCCTGAAAGGGGGGAGAAATAGACAACCAAGTGACACAGATTATGACTTGGACCAATGAAAAGACACAAATGATAAAATTGGGCAGTTTGGTTCCCATCCATTTCCTCCAGAGACTCCCAGGTTTGGTGGCTTTAAAAGCAATACACACCATGATACTTTTGGCAAGTAGAGAAGAGACGGCAACTGAGAAGATGACACCAAAAAAGGTGACACGCAGCATGCAGGTCACATCTACTGGATGGCCGAGGAACAAGAAGACACAGAGGAAGCTCAGCATGATGGAGACCAGGAGAAGATAGCTCAGGTCCCGGTTATTGGCTTTAACAATGGGGGTGTCCTGGTAATGTATAAATATCCCCAATATTAAACCAGTCAGAAGACAACAGAGGATGGAGACGGCTGAAAATACTGCAACAATGGGATCATCAGTGTAGGAGAGAAATTCCACCACTCTTGGAACACACCGATCCTTCTTCTCATTTGTCCATTCATCATCAGGACATTTCATGCAGTTCTCACTGTCTGCAGGAAGAACAATACAAACATAATGAGCATCGGGGTCAGAGCTTCTCAGAAAATGTATTGTCCTGTGTTGTCTCACAGCTAGCAATAGCATTTAGGATTTCCGTGCATTGGTGGAGACTTAAGCCTAGTACACACTGGCAGTTTTTTTCGTTCAACCCGCCAGGTTGAACAAAAAAAAAAAACCTGGAGCGCTCCGGAGGTGCTGCTGTACTAACAATGCAATGTTTGTACAGAAATCCCCTGCTGAGACCCCTGCCAGAACACTCCGGTCAGCCCTTCCAGCCATTCCGGTCATGCCTGTTCTACAGAAGCCGACCAAACGCCAGCCTTCTTTAGCACTTGCTGCCTTACACATGGCCAAATGTTGGATGTTTTTTATTGGACCGACTGATGCTGACCGACATGCTGCCTGTATGTATTAGGCTTCAGGGAAAATATAATAAATTATAATAATTTATCATGCAGTTGAACTCCTATATGTAGAGAATTTCCATTGGCAAGTGCGAAAAAAAAAATGTTGGTGCCATGAGGACACAATAAAGAGTGAAAAGAAAAAGAAATCACAAGAAATATTTTATAAGCAGAAATGTGATAATGAGGAGTTTCAGTTTAAATTGCATGGCAACCCTGATAAAGCTTTGCTACTTTTCGGTTTAATAAATATTCCACTGGAAGCATTTTGTTATATCTGTTCAATAAGTGCAAAAAAAAAAAAAACTGTTTATCGTGATCCTGTGTTATCTCAGCCCTCATAGAGCCAGATTCACAAAGGAGATACGACGGAGTATCTCAGATACTCCGTCGTATCTCTCAGAGTATCTATGCGACTGATTCATAGAATCAGTTACGCATAGATAGCCCTAAGATCCGACAGGTGTAATTGTTTTACACTGTCGGATCTTAGGATGCAATACCGCGGCCGCCGCTGGGGGGAGTTTGCGTCGTAAACCAGCGTCGGGTATGCAAATTAGGAGTTACCGCGATCCACGACGGTTTTTCGCGTTCGCTGCGTCGCCGCTAGTCTACTTTCCTGTCGCAAAGTTAATCGTCATTTTGGGTGCCCTAACTTTACACAGCACACATATGTGCTGTATAAAGTATGGCCGTCGTTCCCGCGTCAAAATTTAAAAATTCACGTTTGCGTAAGCCGTCCGGGAATACGGAATTACACTACGCGCGTCGCCGTTCGAAAAAATGACGTCACTTCTCGAAAAGCACGGCGGGTAATTCAAAAGGGAGCATGCGCAGTAGGTCCGGCGCGGGAGCGCGCCTAATTTAAATGGCATACGCCCCTTTGAATTACACAGGCTTACGCCGGAGGCCGCCGGCGTAGGTTTTCATTGCAAGTGCTCTGTGAATCAGGCACTTGCGATGAAAACTTGCGGCGGTGTAACGTATCTACGATACGTTACGCCGCCGCACTTCTACCTGAATCTGGCCCATAGTTCTTATCTTGAGTCTACAGAGTTATTAGTCTGTTGTGAAGAATAGGATAGGGGGATGGTTTGAATAGTTTAGCAAAAGAGAACTGAAAAGAGCTGACACCATTAACCACTTAAGCCCCGGACCAATATGCTGGCTAAAGACCCAAGGGGTTTTTACAGTTTGGCACTGCGTCGCTTTAACAGACAATTGCGCGGTCGTGCGACGTGGCTCCCAAACAAAATTGGCGTCCTTTTTTCCCCACAAATAGAGCTTTCTTTTGGTGGTATTTGATCACCTCTGCGGTTTTTATTTTTTGCGCTATAAACAAAAATAGAGCGACAATTTTTTAAAAAATTCAATATTTTTTACTTTTTGCTGTAATAAATATCCCCCAAAAACATATATATTTTTTTTTTTCCTCAGTTTAGGCCGATACGTATTCTTCTACCTATTTTTGGTAAAAAAAAAACGCAATAATCGTTTATCGGTTGGTTTGCGCAAAATTGATAGCGTTTACAAAATAGGGGATAGTTTTTTTGCATTTTTATTTTTTTTATTTTTTTTACTAGTAATGGCGGCGATCAGCGATTTTTTTCATGACTGCGACATTATGGCGGACACTTCGGACAATTTTGACACATTTTTGGGACCATTGTCATTTTCACAGCAAAAAATGCATTTAAAACGCATTCTTTATTGTGAAAATGACAGTTGCAGTTTGGGAGTTAAACACAGGGGGCGCTGTAACATTTAGGGATCACCTAGTGTGTGTTTACTAGTGTAGGGGGGTGTGGCTGTAGGACTGACACCATCGATCGAGTCTTCCCTATAAAAGGGATCACTCGATCGATGCAGCCGCCACAGTGAAGCACGGGGAAGCCGTGTTTACACACGGCTCTCCCCGTTCTTCAGCTCCGGGGAGCGATCGCGACGGAGCGGCTAAAAACAAATAGCCGCGCCGTCGTCCCGGATCGCTCGCCGAGGGGATCCGACCTCTGCATGTACCGGGGGGGTCCCGATCGGACCCCCCACCCACGTCTAGCAGAGGACGTACAGGTACGTACATGTGCCTGTCCGTGCCATTCTGCTGACGTATATGTACATGAGGAGGTCGGGAAGTGGTTAAAGGGGTTGTAAAGGTTTGTTTTTAATTTTCAATACATGCTCCTTTAACCTCCCTGGCGGTAAGATTCTTTTAGATTTAGGTGCTGAAAGCGGTACCATTATTTTGCATGGAAATTTGGCGTTTTATATTGTAGGCCTGTAATTCTTAGGAATAACTCACTTAAATCTGTCCAAACAAGAGTCTAGTAGACATCCCGGGTATGATAAAGTTTGAAACACAAAATCATAAATTATAATATAATAAATAACTATAAATAATTATAACAAATAATAATGTAATTCTAATAAAACATTTTCAATAATGTAATCAAATCAAAAACACAGAAATTTGCTCAGTTGCAGAATTGTCGCTGTCATTACTTTCAGTGTTTTATGACGAATTTCCCCACAAATCGATATCGCTCAATTCTGCAAGTGATTCTAATTTATTATCGCTGTTTTCTAGCTGGTCTAAAACCACTTTTGATGTAAAGGGACACTTGGTTGCTATGGACAATCTCCAGTTTCCAAGCAGAAAGAAGAGTTTTTATTATATAAAAGTGCATGCAGACCACTAGGGACAAAGGGGGTGTGTATTTATTTCATACAGTACTGTAATCTGTAAGATTACAGTATACTGTATGTGTACTGTGTTTGAACCTTTTGGAATTTGGCACCGATCTCCGCCCCCGTGCGTCGCAACGTTGCAGGGAACAAAGCTCCGCGGCACTCGGCACTGAATCAAGTGAGGACACACGTCGGGGAGACATCGTAGGATCCAGGGACAAGGTAATTAATTCCCTGCCTGAATCCTGCTGGACAATCCTGACTCTGGCTCGGGGTTACCGCTATTGGTGCTGAAATTCCACCCCAAGACAGACTCGGGAATACCGCTCAGGGGGTTAAGCTAGTGCATTGTTGGTTCACTTACCTTTTCCTTCAATTTCCCTTCTAAATGTTTTTCTTTCTTTGTCTAAATTTCTCACTTCCTGTTTCTCCTCAGTAAGCTTTCCTCCATCATCTGAGCCGTTCTGGCTGGGGGTTAGTCAGCGTGCTCACCCCCTCCATTGGGACTACATCAGCGTCTCCCCGCAGGGATGTAGTAAACCAACGATGCACTAGCTTAAAGGAACCTATTTAGAAAAAAACTTTGCAAGCCCTTTAAGTCCACAACGTGTGGTGTGTTGTCAGCCCACAACAGGGATTAAAGTGGTTCTAAAGGCAGAATCCTCAGTGGCTCACAGAGCAGTGGGAGTCATTGGCTATTGGGGGCACTCAGCACTTCAGTGTGTCAAATTTTGGCAATAGATTTAATGTTCTCTTTTTATCATCTGTTGATGATTGGCACAGAAGGTGGCTCACACAGGTTAAATTGGCAATTAAAGGTTAATTTCCTTCAGTGTCTATCCTGCTTAGTGCGTCCATGTGAGAGCTAACAAACTCATTGACTATTTATACACAGACACTAATTGCGATTTAAAAATCCACAAATGTGGGGAATTAAATAGCCATTTTAACCTGTGTGTGCCACCTTCTGTGTCTGTACCAAGGCCAAACATTCCAGGGTATGTAAACTTATGATCAGGGCCATTTGGGTGATTTCTGTTATCATTATGGTTTAAAAAAGGATCCAAAAAACTATGTGATAATAAATGGCTTCATGTGATCACTATCCTTAAATAAAATACTTTTTTTACATGATAAGTCATATTTTCAATATTCATGCCAAATTTTCACAATTTCTGCCAGGGTAGGGTGTGCAAACTTTTGAGCTCAACTGTACACTTTAACCACAGCGGTACCCTCTACCCATTCCAACAATAATTTACTAATAAATACAAACTCTACCGGAAATGTTGGAGATTTCTCCTTCTGGACATGAGACACAATCATAGCAGCATTTATGAAAGGAAGATCCAAACTTTTTTCTGCTGCCAGGTAAACAGGGATCTGAGCATCGAGATACCAAAATCTGAAATCACATATTATTATTATTATTATTATTATTATATTAAAAAAATAAAATAAAAAGGTCCACCATATCTCATGAAGTAGGTGCTACAAATACAAATGAGGCTCATGTTTGTCTCTACCATGAGTTCACAGGGAATTCTTCAGGTTTGAGATCCATTCGGGGCAGTATTTGGGGTCTTCATTCATTTTGGGTGTATATTGAATTCTATTGCATGCCTCTACTTTAGGTTCAACTACCTTCAGATTGACACACCGCTACACCGATCTCCAGTGGAGGCTCTTTACCACGTGATCAGCCATTTCCAATCACGGCTGATCACAATGTAAACCGGAAGTGCCATCTGACAGAAATGATACCAGCTGATTGGAGAAAAGCCAATGTAGCACCAATATTTAAAAAAAGGCTCAAAATACATCCCTGGGAATTACAGACCAGTTAGCCTAACATCAATAGTATGCAAGCTAGGAGCTGTGGTGGCTCAACGCGATTGGCACTGCGCTGACAAGCCATTCACCTCTGCAGCTAGAGGTTCGGATCCCGGTCTCGGCTTCATGTGAATTGAGTTTGGTGGTCTCAGCCCGGCTCCCGGTGGGTGTGCTATGCAAGGTAAGCCTGTGCTTAGTACGCCCACCCCCCTCCCACAAAAACCACCACACCTACACACGCACTCTAAATTGGGTTAACACACGCACATTGACCACGCGGTCTCTAAAGAGAGGCGAAGGACTAATGGGGCTGGTTGAGCGGGCTAATCCTCTCACTCCCTTATAGGGAGTCCCTCTGCCCCGTTGGGCTTCAAAGCGGAGCAGGTAGGGCGGGCTGTGTGGGAGGACCCCCTCACACACCCGCCATTGCCACCCGGGGCATGGAGAAAGGTGGCAGACTTAATATCAGGGAACAGACGATCACTGACACTGCCACAATAAAGAACAGGGAAGGCGTGTTTACACACACCTCTCCCCGTTCTTCAGCTCCGGTGACCGATTGCGGGACACCGGCGGCGATCGGGTCCACGGGTCCCGCGGGCGCAGTCACAGAGCTTCGGACCAGGCTCGCTACCCCGCGGCTGGGCTTAAGGAATCACGTACGGGTACGTGATTGTACCCAGCCGTGCCATTCTGACCATGTATATCGGCGTGAAGGGGTCCTTAAGTGGTTAATATTGGTATTGATACTATCCTGTCCAATTTTCATTGCCTTCTAATTCATATTTTGCTAGCTGCTAGACTAGTATTAGCATGCCATTGGAAATCTTCTGATTGTTTATCCAGAGCTGAGAGTGCACACTCTTGGGATGTATGAACACATGCTAGCATCCATGTTGCTACACATGTACTTGTAATTTGCTATTTTGCTCCTTGTTATGTTTGCTAAGGCCCCATACACACGAGGGGATCTCCGCTGGAAACGGTCCGCTGGACCGTTTCCAGCGGAGATTCCTCCTCCGGATTTGGATCCGATGGCTTGTACACACCATCGGATCAAAATCCGCGTGGAATTCATCCGCGGTGACGTGTCGCGCCGTCGCCGCGACGATGACGCGGCGACATGCGCGACGCTGGAAGGTAAGTACTTCCACACATGCGTCGAATCATTACGATGCATGCGAGGGAGGGGAGCGGACGGATTGATCCGGTGAGTCTGTACAGACCACCGGATCAATCCGCTGGACCCGATTCAAGCGGATAGATTTCTTAGCATGCTAAGAAATTTATATCCGCTTGAAATCGGACGGCCCGAGGAATCTTCGCGTATAAATATCCGCTAGGCCGTACAGACGAGCGGATTTGTCCACTGGAACTGATCCGCGGATCAATCCCAGCGGCTAGATCCGGTCGTGTGTACGAGGCCTTAGACTTTGCCAACCCTATCTTGCTCTCTGTTTCATAAATTTTTCCTATGAAACTTTAATAAAATTATTGAAACATTAAACCTTCAATATCTCCAAAAATGACCCCATTCATGGAGAGGCAGATTGGCTAGTATATCTTAAATTAAGACTAGAAATTCCCTATAAATCCTGATTATGAATCTCCTCAGCAAATTATGTAAACAGAAAATAAAGTGATTTCTTACTTTGCCTCCTTTCCAGTAGGATGGATCACTCATATTGGGAAATGGTTCAGGCGCATAATCTGGGCTTCGAATAGTGGAAATCGTTCTATATGAATAAGATTTATTGTTAAGCACAGACCAGCTTTGTAAAAGAAGATTGGTTGGAACTTCTCTTCTCTCATTAAAGTAGATCTCGTCTCCAGTCGGGTCGGTGTAATGAACATTTCTCACATGTTTGTGCAGCTTTTCATGGAAGACAGAAGAACACACGTTACTATATACAGATATAAGAGTTCTGGAATTATAGTTGGCTTAAAAAATACTAAATGTGATGGAATTATAATCCAGTTACTAGGCGATCTTTCTATAAATGAGAATAGGAATGAATGAAACAGAACAATCCCATCAATCCAAAAAAAAACAGAAATATCTGGCAGATACACATCAAATACATCCTTACCTATAAAAGATTGCATTGTCATATATTTCACATAATGAGCCTGTGGCTCTGTAATTAATCCTTTCATATTCTCATAGCCGTGCAACTGTGGGTCATCTTTAAAAAGGGGTTGTAAAGGTACATTTTTGTTTCCCTAAATATCTTCCTTTACCTTAGTGCAGTCCTCCTTCACTTACCTCATCCTTCCATTTTGCTTTTAAATGTCCTTATTTCTTCTGAGAAATCCTCACTTCCTGTTCTTCTGTCTGTAACTGTAAGTCAGGACGCTCTCTACTGTACGTTGCAGAAAGAGAAAGGAGCTGTGTGTTAGTGGGCGTCCCGACTCTCCCGTAGTCCAAGGGAGGGGGCGAGCACGGCACTCCACACCAGGGAGAATGCTTCGCATTACTGTGTGGAGTTACAGACAGAAGAACAGGAAGTGAGGATTTCTCAGGAGAAATAAGGATATTTAAAAGCAAAATGGAAGGATGAGGTAAGTGAAGGAGGACTGCACTAAGGTAAAGGAAGCTATTTAGGGAAACAAAAATGTACCTTTACAACCCCTTTTAAAGAGGATCTTCAGTCACTTGTTAAAAAATTTAAAGTCAGCAGCTACAAGAAACTACCCGGCAGCAGCATAGACAGAAGCATTGAATATGCTTTTGCTCTTTTCTTTTTTTCATAATCGCATTTTTATTAAAGTTTTACAAAACGTACAAAATAAATCATTAACAGTGGAACCTTGGATTACGAGCATAATCCGTTCCAGGAGAATACTTTTAATCCAAAGCACTTGCATATCAAAGCGAGTTTCCCGATAGAAATCAATGGAAATGAAAATAATTTGTTCCGCATTGACTTCTATGGCATGCAATACCGGATGTGGCCAGAGGTGGGGGGGGGGGGGCGCTGGAAATACTCGGGGCTCGGGGACAGCTTGGCTGTAGTACTAGAACATAGTGGGCTAGATTCTCAAAGGACTGCGTATCTCCACGTATGCCGTCGTAAGTCCGAATGAGCGCCGCCGTATCTATGCGCCTGATTCTTAGAATCAGTTACGCTAGAATTCGGCCAAGATACGAGCGACGTAAGTCTCCTTCGCCGTCATATCTTGGGTGCATATTTACGCTGGCCGCTAGGGGCGCTTCCATAGATTTACGCGTTGAATATGTAAATTAGCTAGATACGCCGATTCACGGATGTACTTGCGCCCGCTACGCCGTTTACGTAAGGCTTAAGTCCAGTGTAAAGTTACCCCTGCTATATGAGGCGCAGGTCATGCAAAGTATGGACGTCGGAACAAGCTTATCTTTTTACGTTGTTTACGTAAGTCGTACGTGAATGGGGCTGTGCATAGGTTATGTTCACGTCACAGGCATTGATGTGATACTGATCATGCGCCGTTTGCTAGGCGCGTCATTTACGTGGGGTCACGATTCATTTACATACAACACTCCCCCTACCAGCCTACCTTGAATTAGGCAGGCTTACGCCGGCCAATTTACGATACGCCGCCGCAACTTACGGAGCAAGTGCTTTGTGAATACTGCACTTGCCTGTCTAAGTTGCGGAGGCGTAGTGTAAATAGGAACACCCGCACAAAGATACGCCCTCCTACTTGAATCGGGCCCAGTGCAGTTAAATATAAAACAAAAACACAAAAAGAGATTTAACCTCCATGGCGGTATGATTATTTCAGAAAAAAGGTGCTGAAAGCGGTACAATTATTTGCAATGAAATTTTGCGTTTTATACTGTAGGCCTGTAATTCTTAGGAATAACTCACTTAAATCTGACCAAACAAGAGTCTAGTAGGCATCCCAGGTATGATTTTTTTTTAAAAACAAAATTATAAATTATAATATAATAAATAATTATAAATAAATTATAACAAATAATAATATAATTATAATAAAAATTATTCAATAATGTAATCAACTAAAAAAATCACTGACATTTGCTCAGTTGCAGAATTGTCGCTGTCATTACTTTTATTTTTTTTATGACGAATTTCCCCACAAATCGCTATCGCACAATTCTGCAAGTGATTATAATTTATTATCGCTGTTTTCTAGCTGCTCTAAAACCATTTTTGACATAAAGGGACACTTTTGGTTGCTATGGACAATCTACAGTTTTCAGGCAGAAAAAAACATTTTTATTATATAAAAGTACATGCAGGACACTGGGCAGACCACTAGGGACAAGGGGTGTGTGTATTTTTTACATACAGTACTGTAATCTATAAGATTACATTATACTGTATGTAATGTGTTTGTTTACCTTTTTGAATTTGGCGCCGTTCTCCATTCCCGTGCGTCGTAACGTTGCAGGGAACGGAAATCGGCGGCACAGGAGGACACTGTGTGAATCGAGCGAAGTCCCGCTCTCTCACACAGCGCGGTGGCATCGCTGGATCCAGGGACAAGGTAAGTAAACCAAGCCTGTGGATTCAGCGAGGCGAGCCCGAGTCTGACACGGGGTTACCGATCGTAGCCAAAAAATCTCACCCCGAGTCAGACTCGGGAATACCGCCAGGGGGGTTAAACATTAAAGAAATACACCAGGGGTCTGGATGAAGAGAGCCGGGACATGAGATGGAGGGATAATCCAGGTAAAGAGTGGTATCCCCTGACAGCATCCAACAGTCAGGGCCAGGAGGGGAACCAAATTCACAGAAATCCCAAGCAGGGGAGGCCCATACATTAAGGGCGGTCGGGCGCTAGCCCCCTATCCATGCATCTGGCGCCTTTAAGGATGCCCGAAGCATGAATTCCAATGCAGGTTTTTTGAAGCACCAATTGGAGCCAGAGGCTCTAATAGGCTGCAAAATAGGATGGACCTGGGGTGCAGAGAATGCGCTCGGAGCCCACCCAGGTGTATGAGAATAGTGAATAAACATTCACTATTCTCACACTGAATCTCACTGGTCTGAGACCCATTTCCTGATTGGTCGAAAAGAGAAGCATTCTTATTGGCCACCGAGGAGGAGACGGAAGCCGCTGAGCAGGGGAAGATGAAGCAGCTTGTGATGCCCGCCTCCGTGATGCCCGCAGAAGAGAGCATGGTAAGCTGCCGTGATTGCCCACCATGGATGGGGTAAGTGCACCGACAGTTTTCCACCAGCCGCCACTGATCCCAAGCATCCCATATCTTGTTAAACTGAGTAACGGCATCTCCCAACTGAGTCATCGTATTTCTGACATAATCTTCAGGAGCTAAATCTAAGGTAGGTGATAGCCAATGTAGTGGTATAATACTCTTGGCCGCTAGTAGAAGCAGGCTTGTTTAAAGTTTTTCCAGTATCAGGAAAGGCCTAGAAGATAATGTAGTGGGTCCCAAGGGACAGGATAATCTAGTACTCGCTGGAGAAGAGACATTACCTTATGCCGTGTACACACAACCATTTTTCATGACGAGAAAAATGCAATTTTTTTAATTGTACTGGGGCTAAATATAACCTTGACAATTTAGGATTTTGGAGTAAAGAAGGGGACCAAAGCAGGGAGCAGAGATGGGCAGAATAGAGGGAGCCCATTTCAATTTCTGACCAGCTATTCGGTGCCGTCTGGGAGGACCAAGATGAGACTGATCAAAGGTGAGAACAAAATAATATTTAAAAACATTGGGTGCACCTAGACCACTATGCTTTTGGATAGAAGACCACAGAACTGGCCACCCGGTGTCCATTACTGCTCCTGATAACACTGAGAAACCATTGTTTGAGCACATTTAATTGAGACATGGCACTGGCAGTGTTTCAAACTTTTGCTCTTTTCTGTGACCCCCCTTGGGAAGATTTGATCTCTCACTTCCTGTTCTCTTCATACCCATACAAAACTGTAGGGGGTTGTCACTGGGATAAGAAGTCACAGACAGCAGTTAAACCCTATTAGGCCTCGTACACACGACCGTTTTCCTCGACAGAATCCATCAAGAAACTTGGTGGCAGAGCTTTTTTTGCCGAGGAAAACAGTTGTGTGTATGTTTGTCATCGAGAAAACTGTCGAGGAACTCGACGAGCAAAAAAGAGAATTTGGAGTCTCAATTTCCTCATTGTGTTCCTCGTCGGGCTGGTTTACGACGAGAAACACGATCATGTGTATGCTAAGAAACCTGCGCATGCTCAGAATAAAGTATGAGACGGGAGCGCACCTTCGGTAAAAGTAGCGTTTGTAATGGAGATAGCACATTTGTCACGCTGTAACAGTCTGAAAAGTGCAAATCGTCTCTTACCAAACTTTTACTTAAAGCAGGGGTTCAACCAAATTTTTTTTTTTTTAACATTACATTCAGCCGAGTTGTCAGAATGACATTCGGCTGTTTTTTTTTTATTTCATTGCCGTACATACCGTATTTTCACCGCCGCTTCCGGGTATGTAATCTGCGGGACTGGGCGTTCCTAATTGATTGACATCCTTCCGACCGGCGCATACAGCGTGTCACGAGTTGCCGAAAGAAACCGGACTGCGAGTCGGCTCTATACAGCGCCTGCGCACCGACGTTCAGCTTCTTTCGGCAACTCGTGACACGCTGTATGCGCGGGTCGGAAGGATGTCAATCAATTAGGAACGCCCAGTCCCGCAGATTACATACCCGGAAGCGGCGGTGAAAATACGGTATGTACGGCAATGAAATTAAAAAAACAGCCTAATGTCATTCTGACAACTCGGCTGAATGTAATGTTATTTTTTTTTTTTTTTGGGTGAACCCCCGCTTTAACACACAGTAACATGAGATTAGCAAAAACAGCCCCAAGGGTTGTGCCAGTGGAATCGAACTTCCCCTGCCGTTGTACGTGTTGTACGACACCACGTTTGAGAACGAGGAGATTTGGTCTTGACAGTGTGTACGCAAAGAAAGCTTGTCAAGTTTCTCCACAAGCCTAACAAGGAACTCGTCAAGGAAAACGATGTTTCATTTACGACGAGTTCCTCGGTCGTGTGTACGAGGCCAAAGATGTTCTAAGCCTTCACCACTCTGCTAAATAAAGTTTTGTCTGTGTCCCCTGACAGAGAAACTTGGCATCACTTCCTGTTCTGAAACAAAGATGCAGGTGGTTATAAGATTTAGACAAAGACTCTAATGCTTCCTTGCTCTGCCCAGCATGAAATACGAATCTAGGAGGGGGCTTTTGGGCAGTACATGCATTATTGTGCCTGCATGTGTGGCACCAGGTGCTTAATGATTGGCCAGACAGTGAGAGGGAGGGTGGAGATGGCTGCCCGGGTCACATTTTTATTATATAATATAGGAAAGGATCATAGTAATATTAAAACTTAGTATCCAACTTACTCTTTGCCGGAATTTATGTTGTTCTGTTTTTTTTTTCTTTATGTACATTCCATGTAGAGCATGGGCCAGAATATATACAGCCTTGTATACATTGGAGAGCAGAGTTGTATAAGAAGACAATATGGAGGAAACATGTTTTACATCTGTACAATGTTCTGCATAATAATTACGGAAATTTTGAAAATAGTCATTTTTGATTTGGTTTGGTGAAAAACATTGAAACCAACGAATCCCAATATCTTCCAGTATGGGGTCATTTAGGCAGCTGGAGAAGTTGACACCATCAGTATAAACATCCATGTCTAGGTTTTTTTCTTGTGGCCACACAAATATGAAGCTGCAGTTAATTGATACGTAAGTCTTAAAATGTGACTTATTTAACCTAATCCATGATGGTGGGAAAATAAATGTGACGTCTTCTACACCAGAGGAAAAATGATCAGCAAAATAAAGAAAGCCTAATGTGGAAGTTCCACACACTATGACAACCTTAGCTGTTGATTCAGTAATAATTATCCGTGTCCGCTTATCATCTAACATATGTGCAGTGAGTGAAATGATATATTCTGTGCAGATTCCATGTTCTCTCAGCATCTTACTCAGTTCTTGGGACTCCTCATCACCGCTGCCGTCATATGATGTTATTATTCCAACCCAATTCCACCCAAAATGCTGCAAAAATGTAATAATAGCTGCAAAACGGACCCGATCGTCTGGTGTCATACGGAATAAAGTTGGATACAATTTCCCATCACTCAGGCGAGGGTCAATGACTCGATGGCTGATCTGGATGATATGTTGGGAGATATATTAAATGGGATGTTATTCTTCAAACAATACAAATATGAGAAATGTAATAAATAAATGGCACTTAAATATCTCTATCATATTTCTTTTCTCCGTTCTTATAAAAATAACTTGTCAACATTAATATCATGGAGATCTAAGAGTATCAAAAAATGAATTACTGCGCTATCTGTGAAACAATGATGTGTGATAAAATCTAGAATGATAAATCAAATGCGAAACTGCTGCAACTTCATGTGAGACGCACACAATAAACAAAACAAAATATAATTAAGCTGCGCTGATGAATGATAATGATGGTTTAACCTCTTCCTTACCAGGCCATTGTAAAATGACGCCGGCAGGAACCCTTTCTCGATCCGGGTGGACGTCATATGACGTCCTTTCGTCCCGGCAATCTAGGGCGTGCGCACGGCACCACCCATGACCCAACGCACATGCCCGGCACCTGCGATGTCCGGCGGGCACCCGCGATTGACGGTGATCACGGCAGGAGTGTGGATCTGGGTGTGTAAACACCCAGATCCACCTCCTGTCAGAGGTGAGGAGACCGATGCTGTGTTCCCAGTACAGAGGAACACACATCGGTCTCCTTCCCTTGTGAGTCCCCTCCCCCCTACAGTTATAACACACTTTAGGGCACATTAGGGAACATATTAACCCCATATTAACCTTCCCTTCCAGTCACATTTACACAGTAACCAGTGCAGTTTTATAGCACTAATCGCTGTATAAATGTGAATGGTCCCAAAAACGTGTCAAAAGTGTCCGATGTGTCCGCCGCAATGTCACGGTCACAATAAATATCGCAGATCACCGTCATTACTAGTAAAATATAAATAATAAATAAAAATGCCAGAAATCTATCCCCTATTTTGTAGACGCTATAACTTTTGCGCAAACCAATCAATATACGCTTATTTCGTTTTTTTTTTACCAAAAATATGTAAAAGAATACGTATCAGTCTAAACTGGGGAAATCCATCGGTCAAAAATCCATGCATGCTCAGAATCAAGTCGACGCATTCTCTGAAGCATTGAACTTCATTTTTTTCAGCATGTCGTTGTGTTTTACGTCACCGCGTTCTGTCACAATAGTTTTTTTAACTGATGGTGTGTAGTAGGCAAGACTGATGAAAGTCAGCTTCATCAGATATCTGATGAAAAAAACCATCGGTCCGTTTTCATCGGATGAACCGATCGTGTGTACAGGGCATAAAGTTAGAGGATAGAATCTTGGAGCCATTCTCCATTCATAATGGGAAACGACAGGGATGCCCACTTTCGCCCATTATTTTTATTTTGATAATAGGACCCTTTCTGAGGAAAATACGGGCAAATCAAAGCATTAACTTGCTACCCATAAAGAAGCTTACGCTGATGATTTAATTTTCTTTGTAACTGCCCCAATTACTTCTCTACCGTCACTGTTAGCAGAGTTGCGTGCAACTCCCATGCGCGTGCCCGGCGGGTGCGATCGCCGCCGGGCACACGCGATCGCTCGTTACAGAGCGGGGACCGGGAGCTGTGTGTGTAAACACACAGATCCCGGTCCTGTCAGGGAGAGAAATGCTGATCTTCTGTTCATACAACGTATGAACAGAAGATCAGTCATTTCTCCTAGTGAGGCCACCCCACTTCAGTTAGAACACACCCAGGGAACATACTTAACCCCTTCCCCGCCCCCTAGTGTTAACCCCTTCACTGCCAGTGGCATTTTTATAGTAATCCAATGCATTTTTATAGCACTGATCACTATAAAAATGCCAACGGTCCCAAAAATGTGTCAAAAGTGTCCGAAGTGTCCGCCATAATGTCGCAGTACCGGAAAAAAAAATCGCTGATCGCCGCCATTACTAGTAAAAAGGAAATATTAATAAAAATGCCATAAAAATACCCCCTATTTTGGAAACGCTATAACTTTTGCGCAAACCAATCAATAAACGCTTATTGCGATTTTCTTTTATGAAAAATATGTAGAAGAATACGTATCGGCCTAAACTTAGGAAAAAAAATGTTTTTATATATTTTTGGGGGATATTTATTATAGCAAAAAGTAAAAAATATTTATTTTTTCAAAATTGTCGCTCTATTTTTGTTTATAGCGCAAAAACTAAAAAACGCAGAGGTGATCAAATACCACCAAAAGAAAGCTCTATTTGTGGGGAAAAAAGACACCAATTTTGTTTGGGCGCCACATCGCACGACTGCGCAATTGTCAGTTAAAGTGACGCAGTGCCGAATCGCAACAAGTGCTCTGGTCTTTGACCAGCAATATGGTCTGGGGGTTAAGTGGTTAAGGTAAACTATGGGAAATTGGAGGCGATGGGGATTGAAACAAATATGCGCTTATTACAGTTGATCACTACACAATTTGATTTCAGATGGACCGAGTCCCATATAAGTTACTTAGGAACTAAAATACCCAAGAATTTGACTAGGCTATTTGAGCTTAATTACATATCAATGGGGAGACAGATTAAATTGGACTTTCAGAGATGTGATAAATAAATTTGTACCTGGTTTGGAAGGACAAATATCATAAAGATGAATGTGATGCCGAGGCTTTTATATCTGATACAGACGCTACCAATTTAGATCCCCCAAGTTTTCTGAGAGACCTGAGATCGAGGTTCCTGAGATTTATTTGGGCAGGGAAACCAGCAAGAATACGTAGAATACGTAGAACTATCTTAACACTTCCAAAGGGAAAAGGAGGGATTGGGGTTCCGGACCCAGTAAGATATCAAGAAGCCTCCCATTTAGTTAGAATAGTGGAGTGGTGTGGGATAGGCCGGGAGAAACCGTGGATACAAATGGAACAGGCAACAATAGATATCCCTTTAGAGCAGTGGTTCTCAACCTGTCTAGTGCCGTGACCCCTTGATAACATTTCCTACGTTGTGGGGACCCCTAACAGTAAAGTTATTTTCGTAGCGTAGGTTGTCGGCACCCAAGGCAAGACAAGTAATTTGCGCCCCTAACCTATCTCGTAGCAGTTACACCCATGCCAAAATCAGGAGATAGGGTCTCCTCCAGTCCCTCCCACTTCCCAATCCTCACCAGTCAGCTGACCTCTAATGTCTGCCCCCCAGCCATGCCATGAACTGAATGGATGGCTGCAGAGAGGCTGAGTGGGCGGCCATGGGCTCCAGGGACAGCCCTGCTGGGCGGCTGCAAAAAGGCTGGGAGAGCGGTGCGGGCTTCAAGAACAGCCCAGGTTTCGGTGACCCCTGGCAAATCATAATTTGACCCCCGAGGGGGTCCCGACCCCCAGGTTGAGAACCACTGCTTTAGAGGGTCTGGTATGGATACCAGAAGTAGAGATACCAAGGGAAGTAAGAAACCACCCGACAATAGGTGCCACTCTATTAGTAACTAAAAAGGTATTAAAAAAAACAAATATCTCAACATATTCTAGCCCGATGACCCTGATTTTAGGTACAACAGCATTTCAGTCAGGCCTTAAAGATCCCAGATTTAGACCAATATGTCAAAGAGGTATTAGTAGGATCACTCATTTTTCTATAAATAATCATCTAATGACAAAAAAAATTGATTGAATGAGAGATAGCACCAGAATTAGACTTCTTAAGGAAGATGCAAATAGATGCCTTTATCAGATCTAAGTTAAGTACGTATGCAGAGGTTAGGCTACCAACAGGGTTTGAGGAAATATGTTTGAAGGGGGAATCTTTAAAACATGTGTTGTCATACTTCTATGCTAGGGGTGTGGGAGGGATAAGAAAGGGAAAAGGAAAGTTTATAATAAGCTAAGTAGTAACTTAGAAAGTAACAGTATGTATACAATCAATAGAATGTCATATAAATGTGAAACTAAGATTATCTGGAATTGTATTGAGAAACTTATGAAAAATAAAGAATTTATAAAAAAAGAAAGCAGAATATTGGCCTGGGCAGGAAGTGGGTAAAAGTGACCAGTATTGAAGTAGTTAAAGCAACTACTTAAAGACCTAAAACATGGCACAACTTGTTTTCTTACCTGATGGTTGAGCTAATATTCTGGGTACTAGTTCCAAAACACTAGAAGACAACTCAAAGAACCTACCAAAGGAACATGGTGGGATTGAGCCACCTGGATGGCTCTCTCATTCAAGCACTTAAAGCCGATAAGTAAAGTGGTGGGACTGAGTGGACTGTGAGGATAATGATATCTGGATAATTTCCCCAAGTGCACCTGAATTATTCTATTTTCTGTAATTCTGATCTGCACTCATTCTAGAAAAGCTAGGCTAAAAAAAATCCACCTAGACTTTACTGAGCCATCTATTATACACACCATATTACATACATAGTATATTGTAGTGATCACTTACCTGTGTATACCGATACAGACTAAGTAACTGAGCCAGCGCATGATTTGATTGGAAATCACTCTCACCAATAAAACCGGCCACTTCTTCATCTCCCTTACAGTAATAGTTAGGAGCTTTCTTTTCTCCAGACAATATCTTTATGGCATATCCCAAAGTATTCTTTGCATCAGAACAAGTATTAAATATATGATAGCCCAGGGTAATGTTGGGCAGAAGATCGGGGTTCTTGTTAATTCTATTGACAGCTAGGATCATGACTAAGATGCTTTTATACTCTTCAAGGTCCAAGCTGCAGGATATTGAGAGGTGTAAATTGAAACAAAATGGTTACTTATAAGATCACAGTTTGGCCACATCCCACAAAACTAACACAAAAATGTTTCACAGAAAACAATAATTCAAATTTAAAATTTAGTGCTAAATATATTTTTATTGACTGCTTTTAAGACAGGATACAAAGTTTATGTTTCAGGGCCATTGCATGTAAAAGGGGCACAATAAGGTGAGTGCATAGTAATGCAGTAAATGGGTAAGATAACGTGAGGCTTCATAGAGAAATTGATAGAGTCACTAAGTATAGACATCAGGTGTCAGTGGGTACAGTAATGTGAAAACTAGATCTAATGGCTAAGGAAACCAAATACTCAACTGTAAGTTCAGACAAACATGCATAGGGAAGAGGTCAGTTTAATGATTCCGTCCAAAGAATCGTAAAGAATCCACACTGTCCATTGGGAGAACAATTTGTCAAATTTATCTGTGTCAGAACCTAAGGCCCCATACACACGATAGAATCCATCCGCTGAAAAATCCCAGCGAATGGGTTTCAGCGGATAGATCCTATGGTGTGTACACTCCAGCGGATCTTTTTCCGCGGATATTTATCCCCTGGGATGGATTCCAGCAGATAAATATTTGCTGACATGCTAAACAAATCTATCCGCTGGAATCCATCCCAACGGATGGATCCGCTGGTCTGTATAGACTCACCGGATCCATCCGTCCGAAGGGATCCCCCGCATGCGTCGTAATGATTCGACGCATGCGTGGAATTCCTTATATGACAGCGTCGCCCACGTCGCCACGTCATAATCGCGGCGACGGCGCGACACGTTATCGCCAGAGGATTTCGGCGCGGATTTCAATGCGATGGTGAGTACACTCCATCGCATGGAAATCCGCACAAATCCTCGAGAGGATTTATCCGCGGAAACGGTCCGCTGGACCGTATTCCCGGATAAATCCTCTCGTGTGTATGGGGCCTAAAATCTCCTCCGTTCTCATATTATAATTTAAGCGTACCCAGCTAGTCAGGGAGGATGTCTCAGACGTTTTCCAGAGAGACTGTATCAGTCGGCTACCTGTGGTATAATTTTGTCTGGTTTGTTCTGCAAGAGAACATAACTTTTAAAAAAATAAGACATAGGGCCAGATCCACGTAGCGCGGCACTTTCTTACGTCCGCCGTAGCGTATCTCAGATACACTACGCCGCCGTAACTTACAGCGTATTTCCCGTATCCACAAATAATTTGCGCCGTAAGTTACGGCGGCGTAGTGTAAATGTGTCGGCGTAAGGGCGCGCAATTCAAATTACTAAGTTGTGGGCATGTTTTATGTTAATACTTCTTGACCCGACGTAAATGACGTTTTTTTTTAACGGCGCATGCGCTGTCCGTGGGGGTGTCCCAGTGCGCATGCTACAAATTAACCCGCAACAAGCCAATGCTTTCGACGTGAACGTAATTCTACGCAAAGCCCTATTCGCGAACGACTTACGCAAACGATGTAAAATTTTCAAAATTCGACGCGGGAACGACATCCATACTTAACATTGAGTACGCCTCATATAGCAGGGGTAACTTTACGCCGGAAAAAGCCTTACGGAAACGACGTAAAAAAATGCGCCGGCTGTACGTACGTTTGTGGATTGGCGTATCTAACTAATTTGCATACTCAAGGCGGAAATCGACGGAAGCACCAACTAGTGGCCAGAGTAAATATGCACCTTAGATCTGACGGCGTAGTAAGACGTACGCCAGTCGGATCTAGCCCAGCTTCAGGCATATCTTGTTTTGTGGATACAAAACAATGATACGCCGGGGCAACCTAGAAGTTACACGGCGTATAAATAGATACGCCGTCGTAACTTCTTTGTGAATCTGGCCCAAAGTGTTGAGTTAAGCCAGTAGATGATGTTTTTGGCAGAATACAATCAGTTGATAATGTGTAAACCAGTCGGGTGGGCAAGGGGTAGGTGTTGTAATATGTTGGCCGATTTATGTGGGATATTATATATATATATATATATGTACACATACAGTACAATATTGACCAGGCAAGTATTCAGTTGACAATGGTTGAGTTGTCTGAGCCAACTCAATTTTAACATATCAAAGAGACAGCTGATGACCCTTTCATATGTTGATATTATGCAAGTCTACCTAGGTGTGTAAGGTATGGCCTGTTAACCTAATTGAACATTTCAAAGGGTACATTGTTTACATACTTAAGGATGATAAAAGACCATAGAGGAAGTATGTATTGATGGTAAATAGACTTGAGGGGGTAACAATAAGTTCAAAGAGTATTTGGGTTGACCTAGCATAAACCCCCTCCTAGTAGACCAGTACTTGAGAGGACATTCAAGCTGGCATTTAGTCAGTCTAGTCATTCTCCATGAATATGAAGGCACAGGTCTAGGAAAAATGGCACTCTGAAGGCTACTATTCGTTGTCATAGTTACTCTGTTGGATTTTGTCATCTGTTGCAAGTATCTTATGTTGTTGGAAGTCAATAAAGTGCATCTCTCTGGAAGAATCGGGTTGCTGCGGAAAATTACTTACATCATTATAATAACTACTAATTAATTATCACCCAAGACACTACATCACTACAGTAGGGTGTGCTGGAAGAGAGAGTAAACCTGAAGAAGGGTGAATAAAATTACTTGCCTGAGGTCAAGAAAAACATGAGGCCCCATCAATGTGAGAGGATTGTCAGCATCCAAATAGTTCTGGATTATCAAATGGAGGCAATAAATAAGCTAGGTTCAGACAATAACCAGTGAAGAAACCTATATTTATACCCTACATAAAATATTCATAAGGTAAGAAGAGAGGTCTTAACGGGAATGGAAAAAACAGGCAACTCCCCATAGTAGGGCATATAAATCTATCAGGGATAGTATCCTATTTTAGTGAGACCAGAGACTTGAGACCTGGATGTGGAAAGCATTGTACAAGGTGTATGATTAGCGTCAAGACATTCAAAATCGGGAAAGCCAGCATCTCCCAATGCTTTTGATTTGGACAAAAGATTCTAATGCTTTGGATTTGGACAAACAAGTCTAATGCTTTTGATTTGGACAAAAGAGTCTAATGCCGTGTACACACGCTCGGAATTTCCGTCAATAAATGTTCGATCGGACATTTTCTGTCTGAATTTCCGACAACAAAAATTTGAGAGTTGGTTCTCAAATTTTCCGACAACAAAATCCATTCTCGTAAATTCTGATTGTGTGCACAAAATTCCACACATGCTCTGAATCAAGTACGAGACGGGAACGCTCGGTCTGGTAAAACTAGCCTTCGTAATGGAGATAGCACATTTGTCACACTGTAATGCCCCATACACACGATCGTAAATTCCAACAGCAAAAGTCTGATGTGAGCTTTTGAACGAAAATTCCGATTGTGTGTATGCTCCATCGGACTTTTGCTGTCGGAATTTCTGCCAACAAAAGATTGAGAGCTGGTTCTCAAATTTTCAGACAGAAAAAAATCCTATCGAAAAATATGATCGTCTGTAGCAATTCCGACGCGCAAAATTCAGACGCATGCTCTGAAACAATTTGACGCATGCTCGGAAGCATTGAACTTAATTTTCTTGGCTCGTGGAAGTGTTATACGTCACCGCGTTCCTGGCGGACGAAAGTTCAGAGAACTTTTGTGTGATCGTGTGTATGCAAGCCAAGCTTGAGCATAATTCCGTCAGAAAAACCAACCAAAAGTTTTTCAGACGGAAAATCGGATCGTGTGTACACGGCATAACAGACTGAAAAGCATGAGGCTGAAAAGCGCAAATCGTCCCTCACCAAACTTCTACTAACATGACTGGTATCGAACTTCCCTTTTCTAGTGCCATTGTACGTGTTGTACGTCACCACGTTCTTGGCGTCGGGATTTCCGACAACATTTGTGTGACCGTGTGTATGCAAGACAAGTTTGAGCCAACATCTGTCAAAAATGTATCCACGGTTTTGTCGTCGGAATGTCCAATCGTCTGTACTCGGAATAAGTCTAGTGAATTTCTTTTGCCATATGAATGAGTAGCTAATGAATGGAATGAATGGATAAAAGGTAGATGGAAGAATAATGGATATAGTTTGAAAGAGGTATAGCAGTTTGGAAAATCCATGTTTAACATATTTATTTTGCCAAACCTTTGGGTAGTCATGAGGGACCAAGTATCTAGTTGCTAGATACTTGGTAAAAAAAAAAAAAAATCTTAAACATTTGAACTATGAACGAAAATAAAATAAACTAGTGTGCTGTTGTATTTTATATTTGGCACAAGTGAACAATTCTTCAGTTGTCCCTGAAGTTGATGTGTTGAACATAGTTTAAAGTTTGGGGGTTATAGCTCCACGGGACCATGTGCAAAGCCACTTAACTTTAACAAAAAAAGTGTTTATTTTTCTTTAGGCAACACAAAGAAATGCTTCCAGCAGAACAAAAATGCAACACAAAAAGTCGCTTGTCTTCAGCACAAAACAGCATAAACAAAATATAATGAAATACATTGTTCCCAGATGGGACTTTACCTCAACAGTCCCACTCTGGCTATCTGGCTGCTTCCAGCAAACGTGCAGCACTCCAAAGAGATGTCTCTCTCCCACTCCTACTCACACACCATCACATCTAATTCTGCTTCCTGTGGCTCTTAACCCTGTGGGGACTGGAGTCCCCGTAGTCAGCAGTGGAGGCCCTTTTCCCAACCGAATATCACTTCAGGTCCTTTGAAATTCCAGGTCCCAAATACCTCTCTACCAACACAGAGAGGAATGCGAGTCAGTCCTCTCCTTAACGTGGCTATCCCTGGAATTTCTGACCCATTTCGGGTGACCCCATGAATACACACTTCCCTCAAAGGGACCATACCCAAATACTGGTGCTACAAAGCACCCGTCCAGGATCCAACCTTGTCGTGCTGTTCAATAAAAATCATGGGCAAGCATAAGAATTTTAGTGACTTTGATATGGGCCAGATTGTAATGGTTAGTGTTTCTCAACTCCAGTCCTCAAGGCGCCCCAACAGGTCATGTTTTTAGGTTTTCCCTCAGATGAAATGGCTGTGGTAATTATTAGGGCAGTGAAACTGATCAAATCACCTGTGAAAAATAATGGAAAGCCTGAAAACAAAGCCTGAAAACATGACCTGTTGGGGCGCCTTGAGGACTGGAGTTGAGAAACACTGGGTTAGACAACTGGGTCCAAAACTACAGCTTGTGGTATGTTCCCAGTCTGAAGTGGTCAGGACTGACCAAAAGTAGTCCAAGGAAGGAAATCCAATGAATCAGCAGCAGAGTCATGGACGACCAAGGCTCATTGATGCCCATGGCAAAGTCTGGTCCAATAGGAGATGTACTACAGCTCAAATTGCTGTATGACGCTCTTCCACCATAACAGTTCTTATGTAGCTGAGGGCAGGGTCATCCATCATGTGTGCGGATGACCCGTCACCCTTTGACACAATGGCAAAACACTGGGGTTACCCAATGACAAATACGGGAAACCCATACATGTCACTGGGTAACCCAATCGTTTCCCCGTTGCGTCAGAGGGGGCGGGGTCACGCATGTGAGGGTTGGCCCCACCCTCTGCTATATAAGAGCTGTCATGGTGGAAGAGCATCATATGGCGTGTGCCTTGCATAGAGGCAGGATCGAGTCAGCGTTTTTTTTTCTCTGTATCCTTGCATCCTCGCTCGAGAATGGATTACATTGCTGGAATTTGTTCTTTTTAATAAAGGACTTTTTAAATAAAGAAAATGTTTGCCACTTTTTTTGTGAAATGGCAGGGGTACAATTCACATAGGGGGGTGGGATCTGGGGGTCCCCTTTGTTAACCACTTAAGCCCCGGACCAATATGCTGTCTAAAGACCCAAGGTGTTTTTACAGTTCGGGACTGCGTTGCTTTAACAGACAATTGCGCGGTCGTGCGACATGGCTCCAAAACAAAATTGGCGTCCTTTTTTCCCCACAAATAGAGCTTTCTTTTTGTGGTATTTGATCACCTCGGCGGTTTTTATTTTTTGCTCTATAAACAAAAATAGAGCGACAATTTTGAAAAAAATTCAATATTTTTTACTTTTTGCTATAATAAATATCCCCCAAAAACATATATAAATTTTTTTTTTTCCTCAGTTTAGGCCGATACATATTCTTCTACCTATTTTTGGTAAAAAAAATCGCAATAAGCGTTTATCGATTGGTTTGCGCACAATTTATAGCGTTTACAAAATAGGGGATAGTTTTATTGCATTTTTATTAATTTTTTTTTTTTACTACTAATGGCGGTGATCAGCGATTTTTTTCGTGACTGCGACATTATGGCGGACACTTCGGACAATTTTGACACATTTTTGGGACCATTGTCATTTTCACAGCAAAAAATGCATTTAAATTGCATTCTTTATTGTGAAAATGACAGTTGCAGTTTGGGAGTTAACCACAGGTGGCGCTGTAGGATTTAGTGTACACTTAGTGTGTGTTTACAACTGTAGGGGGGTGTGGCTGTAGGAATGAAGTCATCGATCGAGTCTCCCCTATAAAGGGGATCACTCGATCGATGCAGCGCCATAGTGAAGCACGGGGAAGCCGTGTTTACATACGGCTCTCCCCGTTCTTCAGCTCCGGGGAGCAATCGCGACGGAGCGGCTATAAACAAATAGCTGCGCCATCATCCCGGATCGCTCCCCGAGGGAACCCGACTGCCGCGTGTATCGGGGGGGGGTCCCGATCGGACCCCCGACCCACGTCTAGGCAGGGACGTACAGGTACGCCAATGTGCCTGTACGTGCCATTCTGCCGACGTATATGTACATGCGGCGGTTGGGAAGTGATTAAAGGGGCTTCCAGATTCCGATAAACACCTTGCCCATAGACCCCCACAACCTGACATAGTGAAGCACGGGGAAGCCGTGTTTACATACGGCTCTCCCCGTTCTTCAGCTCCGGGGAGCGATCGCGACGGAGCGGCTATAAACAAATAGCTGCGCCATCGTCCCGGATCGCTCCCCGAGGGAACCCGACTGCCGCGTGTATCGGGGGGGGGTCCCGATCGGACCCCCGACCCACGTCTAGGCAGGGACGTACAGGTACGCCAATGTGCCTGTACGTGCCATTCTGCCGACGTATATGTACATGCGGCGTTTGGGAAGTGATTAAAGGGGCTTCCAGATTCCGATAAACACCTTGCCCATAGACCCCCACAACCACCGGGCAAGGGTTGTGGGGATGAGACCCTTGTCCTCATCAACATGGGGACAAATACCCCATGTTGAGGGCATGTGGCCTGGTATGGTTCAGGAGGGGGGGTGCTCTCTCATCCTGCCAGGTTGCGTGCTCGGATAAGGGTCTGGTATTGATCTTTGGAGGAAACCCCATGCCATTTTTTTTATTTTGGCGTGGGGTTCCCCTTAAAATCTATACTAGACATGAAGGGTCTGGTATGCATTTTGAGGGGGACCCCTTTGCCATTTTTTTTTAAATGGCGCAGGGATCCCCTTAATATCCATACCAGACCAGACACATTTGTTTTTTAATTTTGGTTTGGTGTTCCCCTTAATATTCATACCAGACCCAAAGGGCCTGGTAATGGACTGGGGGGGAACCCATGCCATTTTTTTCAATGACTTTTATCTGTATTGCCAGGACCCGACACTACATTATAGCCACAAGTAGTTTTAAATTACTTTAATGTCATTTTGTGCAGGGACTGTTCTAATTACAGGAAACATGCACTACTTTACAGGCATACTATAGACACCCCCCCAGGTACGAAATTTAAAGGAATATTTCACTTTTATTGTTTCACTTTAAGCATTATTAAAATCACTGCTTCCGAAAAAACGTCAGTTTTTAAAGTTTTTTTTTTGCATTGATACATGTCCCCTGGGACAGGACCCAGGTCCCCAAACACTTTTTATGACAATAACTTGCATATTAACCTTTGAAATTAGCATTTTTGATTTTTCCCACAGACTTTAACGGTGTTCCGCGGCTTTCGAATTTGCCGCAAACACCCCAAATTGTTCACTATTCGGCGAACAGGCGAACACTCTATGTTCAAGTCAAACTTATGTTCGACTCAAACATCGGGCTAATCCCTAGTGGTCATCAACCCTGTCCTCAGGGACCACTAACAGGCCAGGTTTGTGATAACTGAAATACATCAAAGGTGATATCATTTGCTGCTCAGTGATTGTAGTATTCTAGTCTGCATGTCCCCAAGGTAATACATAAAATCTGGCCTGTTAGTGGACCCTGAGGACAGGATTGATGACCACTGCTTTAATGGACCAATAATTTATTGTTTTTGGTTTTCCTTGTGCTTCTTTACTATTTTTGCTCTTTCCCATTTTTTGTGTTTTTTTTTTAAAATAATTAATGTAATAAATAATTGGAATTTTAAACACAAGTTTTGTGTAGTTCATATCGTACCATGGAAGTCCTCAATCAAATGTTTTGTTCCATATACGATATCATTGGTCGTAAGTACAATTATCCAGTACATATGTGTAGCACACGTACATTATTTATTCAGGGTGAATAATACACCCAGAGGCCTTCATGCTCCTAGATATTTTTAAATATTTGTAATTATTTATTTTATTATATTATTGTTTTTTTTTCTATTGGTCAGCTTTATAGACACAATGGAACTTCATGGAGCGGATTTGACAGGGTTTATGTCTAATATTCAATCTAGTTGCAAGTCCTGTAAAGAAGATGATTGTGATTTGACCCTTTATTTGGGCCCTCGGGGTCAAATGACGATTTGACAGGGGTCATCAAATCCTGGTCTGTTCCTGAAGCCTGCATCACTCTCCCAGCCTTTTTGCTATCCCTGGAACCTGTGGTCACCCAACTGGGCTGTTCCTGGAACCCGCAGCCGCCCACTCAGCCTCTTCGCAGGCGCCCATTCAGTTCACGGCATGGCTGGAGGGCAAAGACTAGAGGTCAGCTGACTGGTGAGGAATGTGAAGTGGGAGGGGCTGGAGGAGACCCTATCTCCTGATTTTGGCATAGGTGTCACTGCTACGAGACACCACAAAGTCGGAAACACAGTGAACCCGGAGGCACAGTGAGTGACACTACCTGTGATTATAGTTGCCATTAAAAGGACTTAGGGATCGCTAAATATCTGTGGGTTAGGGGAGCAAATTACTTGTCTTGCCTTGGGTGTTGATAACCCACGCTATGAAAATAATTTTACTGTTGGGGTCCCCACAACTTGGTAAATTTTATCAAGGGGTCACGGCACTAGAGGGTTGAGAACCACTGCACTAAAGAACGGAAACTAAGTGCCAAATATTTTTGTGCACATGATAGAAACTGATAATATTCAATCTCAAATATGACAAAGCATATATAAATGAGTTGAAACATAAATAAAAAAAATGTCCCATAAGTGGAATGTTCATGTAGTAAACACATAGGCCCGGATTCACAAAGGACTTACGATGGCGTATCTTCACGTAAGCCTTCCGAATGTGCGCCGTCGTATCTTTGCGCCTGATTCATAGAATCAGATATGCCTCACGGTTGCCAAGATACGAGCGGCGTAAGTCTCCTACGCCAATGTATCTTGGGGTGCATATTTACACTGGCCGCTAGGTGGCGCTTCCATTGATTTCCGTGTTGAATATGCAAATGACCTAGATACGCCGATTCACAAACGTAGTTCCATCGGCACATCTATATACGCCGTTTACGTAAGGCGTCGGTCCAGCGTAACTTTACCCCTCATAAAGCAGGGGTAAGTCATGTTAGGTATGGACGTCGGAAACGTCGGAACATCGTCGTATTTTACGTTGTTTGCGTAAGTCGTCCGTGAATGGGGATGGGCGTAGGTTACGTTCACGTCGACTAAACATTGAGCCGGCGTAATTTACGGAGTAAATTCTATGTGATACTGAGCATGCGCACGAATGCACCGTTTGTTAGGTGCGTCATTTACGTGGGGTCACGATTCATTAGCATACAACACGTCCCCTACCAGCCTACTTTGAATTAGGCGGGCTTACGCCGACCCATATACGCTACGCCGCCGTAACTGCGGGCGCAACTTCTTTCTGAATACACTACTCGCCTGACTAAGTTACGGTGGCAAAGCGCATATGAGATGCGCTAGGCCCGCCTAAAGATACGCGCATCTTTCTGAATCTGGCCCATAAAGTCCAAATTAAAATGGTTGTTGCTCCGGAATGGAACACAGTAACTAAGCAGACACGTTGAACATCAGGGATGGTGTATCAAAATAAGGGGTATGCACTCCTACCGGAAGTGGTGGACTCGAGTGTCGGTGAGAACGAGTCAATCAAACAAAGAAAGCCAGAATTGGCAGACTTCTAGAAAGATCCAAAGAACCCAGGAAACTCCAACAACGACCTCAGAGAATCATACAGGTAACCGTGAGGCTGGAACACTGAATTTAGACGACCGGTTGGAGAGGCCAAAAAACTCTCATCGAGAAAGATATTAAAAGAGAAAAAACCTCCACATGATATAGGTCAAAAGGATGTTTTTTTATTGAATAAAAACCAACATACATCAGTAAGTATAAAATTGTGATCACAAAAATAAAAAGCTTGGCTTTTGCTCCCCACATTGTTTTTTATTTTTGTGATCACAATTTTATACTTACGGATGTACTGTATGTTGGTTTTTATGCAATAAAAACCTGGATCGGGTTTCATCTTAGTCTTGTGCATATGAACGCATGCAAGGTGAAACATAATGTCCAACAATCACCATGCCTTTCCTTATGTCACAATATACAGTATATATGTAAGAGACCTGCACCACCAGCGTGCCTGTCACGTACCTTACCAGAGGCCAAAGTGCTGAGAGGGCTTCCCTTACGACTGAGTGCAGAACGCCCCCTGGAGGTGAGACAGGGGGTGCTGTGCCCGGAGATGCAGGGGTTGCCAGCTGTGACTTGCTGAGAAGGTGTAGAAGCTCAGCTATCCACCAGGATACGTAGTTAGGGGAGGGTACCATGGAAGTACCAGATGAGGTAGGTACGCAGGGAAACCCAGGGGCGGAGTCAGGAGCCAAGCCGGAAGTCATGCACAGGAAGCTGGATGTAGTTGGAGTAGGTCAGAAGGCAAGCCGAGGTCATACACTGGAACAATCAGGCAGGAACAGGATAAGGGTAATCCGAAAGACAAGCCGGGGTCATACACTGGAGAAGTCAGGTCAGGCAAGCCGGGTCGTCAACAGGTAAACAGGAACACTGGAACAAGGGCTCAGGAACACACAAAGGCTAACGATCATGCAGCAGTTGGTAACTGCTGCAGCAAGTCTTTAAATAGGGCACTGACGCCAGGAGTTCCGCCCGCATTGCGTGCGTACTGGCGCACACGCGTGCGCAGTGAAGAATACAGGATTTGCAGAGTTGTTGCCCGTTTGCGCGCGCATGCGCACTGCGCTTGCTGGTCCGTGAAGAGCACGTCTGACAGCTCTTCCACGGTTGGTTCCCTGACAGTGCCGCTTCTGCTGTCATTAGGTACACTGACTTGGTGTATGTGACAGGGAGCGCACTGACTTAGTGTATGCTGCAGGAAGTGCACAGACTCAGGGCCAGATTCTCAAAGGAGATATGACGGCGGTTCAAAGGCAATTGTCTTTGAAATTGTCCCTATTAAATCCAATCTGGGGACAAAACCAGGGACAGACTTGGTCCGGGGACAGTGTCCTCAATCAGGGGACTGTCCCCTGAAACTAGGGATGTCTGGTCACCCTATCCTAGAACACATGATGGTGCTCCCTGCATGTTGGGCCTCTGTATGTGGCTAGGCTGTAAAAAAGTCTGACACATGTGGTATCGCCATACTCAGGAGGAGTAGCAGAATGTATTTTGGGGTGTCATTTGTGGTATGCACATGCCATGTGAGAGAAATAAGCTATTACCAATGACAATTTTGTGGAAAACAAAATCTTAATTTTGCAAAGAATTGTGGGGAAAAAATGACATCAAAAACCTCACCATGCATCTTACTAAATACCTTGGACTGTCTACTTTCAAAAAAAGGGGTCATTTTTGGGGCATTTGTATTTTCCTGGCTTAATCAAGTCGCAAGATAGGCCACCAGTACATCAGGTGTGATCAATTTTTTTATGATTTGCACCACAGCTTGTAGACTTTGTAACTTTCACACAGACCAAATAATATCCACTAATTTAGGTTATTTTTTACCAAAGATATGTAGCTGTATAAATTGCGGCCAAAATTTATAAAGAAAAATTTATAATTTGCAAAACTGTATCACATAAACGAATCATTTTCTTTCTTTTTTTCATTTATAGCGCAAAAAATAAAAAAAACCCAGAGGTGATCAAATACCACCAAAAGAAAGCGCTATTTGTATGAAAAAAATTCCAAAAACATAATTTGGGTACAGTGTTGCATGACTGAGTAATTGTCATTCAAAGTGTGAGAGCACTGAAAGCTGAAAACTGGTCTGGGCAGGAGGGGTGTTTAAGTGCCCAGTAGGCAAGTGGTTAACCACTTCAGCCCCGGACCATTATGCGGGTTAAGGACCTTGCCCGTTTTTGCGATTCGGCACTGCGTCGCTTTAACAGACAATTGCGCGGTTGTGCGACATGGCTCCCAAACAAAATTGCCGTCCTTTTTTTCCCACAAATAGAGATTTCTTTTAGTGGTATTTGATCACCTCTGTGGTTTTTATTTTTTGCGCTATAAACAAAAACAGAGCGACAATTTTGAATAAAAATTCAATATTTTTTTACTTTTTGCTATAATAAATATCCCCCAAAAATATTTTAAAAAAAAGTTTTTTTTTTCCTCAGTTTAGGCCGATACGTATTCTTCTAAGGCCGCATACACACAGGCAAACATGTACGATGAAACCGGTCCGCCGGACCGTTTTCAGCGTACATGTCTGCCCGGGGATTTCTGTACGATGGCTGTACTAACCATCGTACAGAAATCCGCGCGTAAACAATACGCGGGGCGTGTCCGCGCTTTCGCCGTGACGATGACGCTGCGACGTGGGCGGCCCTGCCAGTTAAATGCTTCCACGCATGCGTCAAAGTCATTTGGCGATCAGCGATTTTTTTCGTGACTGCGACATTATGGCGGACACTTCGGACAATTTTGACACATTTTTTGGGCCGTCATTTTCACAGCAAAAAATGCATTTAAATTGCATTGTTTACTGTGAAAATGACAGTTGCAGTTTGGGAGTTAACCACAGGGGGCGCTGAAGGGGTTATGTTTCACCTAGTGTGTGTTTACAACTGTAGGGGGGTGTGGCTGTAGGAGTGACGTCATTGATTGTGTCTCCCTATAAAGGGAATGACACGATTGATGCAGCCGCCACAGTGAAGCACGGAGAAGCCGTGTTTACACGCGGCTCTCCCCGTTCTTCAGTTCCGGGGACCAATCGCGGGACCCCAGGGGCAATCGGGTCCGCGGGTCTCGCGGTCCCAGAGCTTCGGACCGGGTCGCATGCGCGTGCCGCGGGCGCGCGCCCGTGACCCACGGCTGGGTAGATGTAAAGGACGTACCGGTACGTCGATCTGCCCAGCCGTGCCATTCTGCCGACGTATATTGTCGTGCGGCGGTCGTTAAGTGGTTAAAGGGACATATTATTTATATATTTTTTTCCAAGTGACATTTTTTTTTATTGCATTTTTATGTAAATATGAGATGTGAGGCATTTTTGACACCAGATCTAAGTATTTAAGAGGACCTGTCATGCTTTTTTTTTTATTACAAGGAATGTTTACAGGAATAAAAGTGACACCATTTTTTTTTAACCACTAGTCACCCAGCGGCCGACTATATACGGCCGTAAGGTGGCTCTAATCTGCCGGGATGCCGCCTATATACGGCCTCCGGCCACTCGCCACTGGGGGGCGATGCGCGTGCCTGGCGGCCGCAATGTCCTCCAAGCACCCGCGATCAGCATTCACAGAGCCAGGGACATGGATATCTGTGTTAGGGAGAGGAGACTGATGGTGTGTCCCTTGTACATAGGGACAACCATCGGTCACCTCCCCCAGTCAGTCCCCCTCCCCCACAGTAAGAATTACTCCCAGGGTACACATTTAACCCCTTCCTCGCCCCCTAGTGTTAACCCCTTCCCTGCCAGTCACATTTATACAGTAATCAGTGCATATTTATAGCAGTGTTCGCTGTATAAATGTGAAGTGTCAATGGTGTCCGATGTGTCCGCCATAATATCGCAGTCGTGACAAAAAATCGCAGATCGCCGCCATTATTAGTAAAGAAAAAAAAATAATAAAAAAAGTAATAATTATATTCCCTATTTTGTAGGCGTTATAACGTTTGTGCAAACCAATTACTATACGCTTATTGCGATTTTTTTTACCAAAAATCTGTAGAAGAATACGTATCGGACTAAACTGAAAAAAATTGTTTATTTTTTTTAAATGGGATATTTATTATAGCAAAAAGTAAAAAATATTGTGTTTTTTTCAAAATTGTCGATCTATTTTTGTTTATAGCGCAAAAAATAAAAACCACAGAGGTGATCAAATACCACCAAAAGAAAGCTCTATTTGTGGGGAAAAAAGGACGTCAATTTTGTTTGGGAGCCACGTCGCACGACCGCGCAATTGTCATTCAATTGTCATTCAATTCAATACCCCCTTCCTGCCTGGGCAGGAAGGGGGTATACGTGCCCAGTAAGAAGTGGTTAAAGAATAGTGTAAAAAAATATATATGTAATAGGAATAAAAGTGACACCATTTTTTTTAAAGAACAGTGTAAAAAACAAAAAAAATATATATATATAATTAACGCACACCATCCCACCGAGTGAACACATATGTGAGTAGCGCCCGCATATGTAAACAGTGTTCAAACCACACATGTGAGGTATCACCGTGATCGTTAGAGCGAGAGCAATAATTGTATCCCTAGACCTCCTCTGTAACTCAAAAAATGCAACCTGTAGAATCTTTTAAACGTCGCCTAAGTTACGGCGGCCTAGCGTTTCTGAGATACGCTATGCCCGCCTAAAGATAGGCGCCTGTACGTGAATCTGGCCCTAGGTTGTTACAAAAAAATATATATAGGGCCAGATTCATGTACAGGCGCCTATTTTTAGGTGGGCGTAGCGTATCTCAGAAACGCTACGCCGCAGTAACTTAGAAAGGCGAGTACTGTATTCACAAAGAGGTTGCGCCTTTAGTTACGGCGGCGTAGCGTATATCGGGCGGCGTAAGCCCACCTAATTCAAAAGAGGCTGGTTGGGGGCGTATCCTATGCTAACTAATCGTGACCCCACGTATTTGATGTTTCTTACGAACGGCGCATGTGCTGTCCGTGAAAGAATCCCAGTGCGCATGCTCCAAATTACGCCGCAAATAGTCAATGTTTTCGTCGTGAACGTAACTTACGTACAGCCCTATTCGCGAAAGACTTACGCAAATGACGTAATCGATGGAAAATTCTACGCTGGCCCGACGTCCATACTTAACATAGGATAAGCCTCATATAGCAGGGGTAACTTTACGCCGGAAAAAGGCTTAAGTAAACGACGTAAAAAAATGCGCCGGGCGCACGTACGTTTCTGAATCGGCGTATCTACCTAATGTGCATATTCCTCGCGTAAATCAACGGAAGCGCCACCTAGCGGGCAGCGTAAATATGCAACTAAGATACGACGGCGTAAGAGGCTTACGCCAGTCGGATCTTAGCAAAATTCCGGCGTATCTTGTTTTCTGAATACAGAAAAAAGATATGCTGGAGCATCCTAGAAGTTACGCGGCGTATCAATAGATACGCCAGTGTAACTTCTTTCTCAATCTGGCCCACAATGTTTGGGGGTTCTAAGTAATTTTCTAGCAACAAAAAAAATATTTTTTTTTACTTATAAACACCAAATCTCAGAAAGAGGCTCGGTCCTTAAGTGGTTAAACAATCATATTAATTTAAAACACATTCATTTGCAATGAATATTTGTTGATTGTCAGATTTACTGCGTTATACTGTATATCCCTAAGTTTTCCCCAGGCTGGCTTATTGCTTTGCTGTGAAAAGCCTTTACTGTGATCTGCCCTGATAAGTAGAAGATCATACACACACTCTATTACATGACAGCCCCCCTCCCTCCCGTCTCCCTCTCTCCTGGCAATGATGGAACCATCTAGATTTTCAGTCTGCAAGAGCCATAATTACATTATTATTTAAGGTACTTATTAGACATGTGCAGACTAAAATATTTCATTTCAGAATTTCATTCTCGTCCGAAAAATACATTTATTTAGTTCCACCCGAAATTTGTTTTTATTTATTTTGTTTCATTAAAAAATGCATTCGTCCGAAAATCCAAATTAATTAAGGTCAAATCTGTCATTGAAGGCTTATAGGGCCAGATCCACAAAAGGGATACGCCGGCGTATCTACTGATACGCCGTCGTATCCCTGTTTCTATCTTTGGAACTGATCCACAGAATAAGTTTCTCATAGATAGGGAGAAGATCCGGCATGTGTAAGGGACTTACACTGTTGGATCTTAGGATGCAGTACCGCAGCCGCCGCTGGGGGCATTTCTCGTCGAAATGCCGCTTTGGGTATGCAAATTAGCACTTACGGAGATCCACGAAGCTTTTACGCTTCGTTTTTTCTCCGTAAGTATTAGTTTGCAAACGCAAAATTAGGGCTGCTTTTATAAGGCCTAAACAGTTTAGGCCTTGTAAAAGTAGACCCTTCTATCCCGCGTCGCCGTCTTTTTTTTTCAATTTTTTTTTTTCCGCCGCAACTCGTATTTTTTTTTTTACGCCCGGCGCGATTCTCAAAACCTGGCGCAACGTAAAACCGCGCAAAGCACGTCGGGAAAATGACGTCGTGAGCATGTGCAGTACGTCCGGCGCGGGAGCGCGCCTAATTTAAATGGGACTCGCCCCATTTGAATAGGAACGCCTTGCGCCGGCCGGATTTAAGTTACACAGCCGAAAAATTCTAGGTAAGTGCTTTGTGGATCGGGCACTTAGGTAGAAATTTTGCGGCAGTGTAACTTAAATGGGAATATTTAAGTTACGGCGGCTGGCTGTGGATCTGGCCCATTGACACAACGTCATTTTCCTGACGTGCTTTGCGCGGTTTTACGTTGCGGCGGGTTTTGAGAATCACGACGGGCGTAAAAAAAAAAAAAACGAGTTGCGGCGAGAAAAAAAAAATTAAAAAAAAAAAGACGGCGACGCGGGATAGAAGGGTCTACTTTTACAAGGCCTAAACAGTTTAGGCCTTGTAAAAGCAGCCCTAATTTTGCGTTTGCAAACTAATACTTACGGAGAAAAAACGAAGCGTAAAAGCTTTGTGGATCTCCGTAAGTGCTAATTTGCATACCCGAAGCAGCATTTAGACGAGAAATGCCCCCAGCGGCGGCCGAGGTACTGCATCCTAAGATCCGACAGTGTAAGTCCCTTACACATGTCGGATCTTCTCCCTATCTATTGGAAACTGATTCTGTGGATCAGTTCCAAAGATAGAAACAGGGATATGACGGCGTATTAGTAGATACGCCGTCGTATCCCTTTTGTGGATCTGGCCCATAGTGTCTGTCAAATGTTCTAAATAGATGCGACAAGCAGCTAAACTGTACGACGCCGCAATCGTACATTTCCAGTCGAATGTTCCGCCTACAAGCTACAGTAGAATTCTAATGTTGTATGACAGTAATAATTATATTTATAAATTATTATTACTAGTCAACCAACATTCAAATTCTTCTATAGTCTATGGGCCGAGTATTTGACCGGAAATGTATGATTGCGGCGTCGTACAGTTTAGCTGCTTGTCAAATCTTCTTAGAACTTTTGACAGACACCATAAGCCTTCAATGACAGATTCAACGTTTGTATGTTTTTCGCTGCTTCGTCAAATCTTCAACGTTCATGTGGAATGGTCTACTCCAACACTGTCTCTATAATGTTGAATCTTTCCTCTCTATGTAGAATAATCTTGGACTAATAGAGTTAAGATTAGGCACATTCAACCGCAGATTCGATAGACACAGATTGCTATTGTTAGCGTCATGTCGAATCTCCTATCTATATCAAACTGTTTTAGCAACGAAAACAGAAATAAAGCATTTTTTTAAGTCGGATCTTTCGGATTCTGCGTGTTCATTTTCATTTGTTAAAATGATAATGAAAATACCCGAAATTCGGATGAAATTCGTCTAGCACTTATATAGCGCCATCAATTTATGCAGGGCTTTACATATTCATTGTACATTCACATCGGTCCCTACCCTCAAGGAACTTACAATCTAAGGTCCCTAACTCACATTCATATACTAAGAACAACTACACACATGACATGATTATATATCAGAAATCCCAGCATGACCTGAAGACAGAATATGATGGAAGACAAATGTAATCATTGTATATTGGTGCAACACAGACTGTAACCAAATCATGAGAAAATATAAAAAACATCAGTAGAAAAAGCTGTAAAAGTTCATAAAATATTACAGTGACAATGAAGAATTACATTTGCTTTGTTGAGTTCTACAGAAAGAGGAAAGAAAAGAAAAAAGAGACTTACGTGTCACACGTGTAAAATCCTGGTGAACTAGTGAAAATACCAGCCCTAAAACCAAAATTTACAGCATATTGGCTTGCTACATGAGCAGAGACTAATCCTCCGATAATGACATCTCCCTCCTGGTAATATTCATACTCAAACCTTGGCATTGACATGTGAAGTCTACATTGAGGTGCTGAGCTCCGGGTCAATACGACTCCATAGTAGGTGATGAAAAGTACGAGGATCAGCAGGTAACAGACACAGAACACCGGAGACAAATTCATGTCACACAGCAGATCCTCTCAGTCACCGGAAGATCTGCTCAGGAGGAGACACAATCACCGGAGCTTTATACACATCGACTGACACCGATTTACACTACAGAACTAAGAACAGAAAAATAGTAACATCACTCTGAAAATATAACATCTATATCAGGCAGTGTAACTGATCTAATAAAGTTGGGTTATTCTTATATTTGTATTTCCAATACACTTTCAGTAGTTAGATATATCTATTCATTTACAAGATACAGTATACTTCCCAAAGATATATGTTTTTATGGTGAAATTTTATTTTTTACATCACGGGATGGAGTGTGAATGTCCTATGGGGTGAATGAGCGATTCATAATTCATTTTTGGACCCCCAAATTCACCCTGCTAGAAAAAAAAACTGAAATTGGTAAATCAGTAAAATTAGTTCCTATGGGGGCTGATTTACTAAAAACAATGTGCTGCGCCGGTTCATGGCTTAATTGGCACGCCAGATGAATCCTTATGTAGCGCCCCCTTACTTTCAGTATGGGCACTATGCTAAAGTTAGTGGGGAATGGGAGAGTTAGCTTGCTCCCATTCACAATTTACTAAATTGTGACTTTCTGTCATTCCAGAAATGTCCACTGGGTCAGTCTGTACTCCAGGGATGCGGTGCCATCCCTGGTCAGCAGTTGGCACCAGAGGGGTTCTGGCAGAGCAAATTAGAGGAGTTTTTCCCTTGCGGGGCATGCTGGGGGAGAGTATATCTGTGACAGGTGTCATGTGCTCAAAAATGTTCACGGTTCCAGGTGTGGCATCCACCTTCAGGGTGCGCGCATCCATGGACCCCGCCGGCGTGGCCCACCTGGCCAAAATAGCAGACTGCACAGAGCCTCATTTGGAGGCGAAAGGTGGCTTACTGAGTCCCCAGTTCTATTGAGAGGATCCCAGGCTGGGTGCCGTTCAATTGGGGGGTCGGCTTGAGGAGAACCCGGAGGCAGGTTGTCCAACAGGGCTTGAACGAACCAATTGGGGATCTGGTGACTGGACTACTGACAGGTATGCTTGCTGTCATCCGGTGACCTATGCTAAAACCTACTGGGAGGATTTGCTTCATTCATCTATTTAGCTCGCTTAAAGTAATAGGCCTGTGGCAGAGGCCCTAGAGCCAGGTCTGTGAGGGAGACCTGTTCCTCCCAGCAAATTCAAAGTGACACCTCGGCTGCCAGACTGGTGAGAGGGGTCTGTCCGGGGGCACTTCACTAACTCTGGCTAGAGTGGCGACGAATCACAAATTGACATTACTGAGAGCAGGACTGCTCGGTTCATATCCAGGCCTGATACTGCAAAGTTCTCCCCTTTTCTTCATCAACCTTTTCTTCTGGTTTGATGTTGATGTTGGCCGTGTTGGCCTGGAAATAAAGCATTGGAAAAACCTTTATTCACTGTCTGGACCTTCGCTCACTACTTTGTTCTCCAACTACACCCCTAGACCATATCAAGGTAACTTAAAATGCCGATCCCAACAACAAATCAGCGGCTCCTTCGGGGGTAGCGCTACACTTAATTAGGCGCATGAACCGGCACAGCACAGGGCGCAATGCAATTAAGATGTAAAGCCGCCTATGGGAGAAATCAAAAGTGGTCATTTTAAAGGTTAGTATGCACATTTTTGTCCTAAAAAGTGTTTGGGGACCCCGGTCCTGCCCCAGGGGACATGTATCAATGCATTTTTTTTTTTTTAAATGGCCGTTATTTCGGGAGCAGTCAATTTCCCATGGTTAGAACTGTCTCTGCACAAAATGACATTCTGACGGAAAAAAAGTAATTTAAAATCACTTGCGGCTATAATGAATTGTCGGCTCCCGGCAATTCAGAGCAAATTCATCCTGAACCGTTCCAGGCCACATGCCCTCAACATGGGGAGGGTGCTTTGGGGTCCTCCCAAAGCACCTTGTCCCCATGTTGATGGGGACAAGGACCTTATCCCCACAACCCTGGCCGGTGGTTGCGGGGGTCTGTGGGTGGGGGGCTTATCGAAATCTGGAAGACCCCTTTAACAAAGGGGACCCCCAGATCCCGCCCCCCCCCTGTGAGAAATGGTAATGGGGTACATTGCACCTCTACCATTTCAAAAAAAAAAGTGTCAAACATGTAAAAAAAGACAATAGCCGTTTTTTGAAAATTCCTTTATTAATGTCTTCTTTCCGCGATTCTGCTTTCATTTGGGTTTCTTCCTCCATCTTCTTCTTCCTCTGCTTCTTTCTTGGGTCTTCTCGTCCGCATCTTGCTCCGGCTTCTTCCTCCATCTTCTTCTCCTTCCTTCGGTCTTCTCATCCGCGTTTTTCTGACAGTACTTTTATAACCAAGGACGCGGCGTCATCAGGTGACCCCGCACCCTCTGACGCACATGTACCACACAGGGACTTTCTTATGGCGTTCCTTGTGGCGTCAGAGGGGGGTGGGGTCACCGGATGATGCCGCATCCTTGGTTAGAAAAGTAATTGAATTTGGGGGGACCCCACGCTTTTTTTTTTTAACCTGAATGAATTCTCTCTTTTTTTCCTTCAGAATGTAATTTTGTGCAGAGACAGTGCTAAGTACGGAAAACATGCGCTATTTCACATGCTAACTTTACACCCCCCTAGGTACAAAATTAAAAGTGATATTTCACTTTTATTGTTGCACTTTAAGCATTAATAAATTCACTGCTCCTGAAAAAAACGTCTGTTTTTTTAAAAAAAAAAAGTACTGATACATGTCCCCTGGGGCAGGACTAAACACTTTTTAGGACAAAAACTTGCATATTAACCTTTAAAATTAACACTTTTGATTTCTCCCATAGACTTCTAAAGGGAGTTTGGCGGCGGCTTTGCATATTAATTGCATTGTGCTGGCAGCTGCGCCGGTTCATGCGCCTAATTAAGGATTCATCCGGCGTGCCAATTAAGCCATCAGCGCATGTTTTTAGTAAATCAGCCCCAGTGTATGTATGTATGTATATATATATATATATATATATATATATATATATATATATATATATATATACACAAAGCTAGGATGTATGGGGCAGATTCACGTAGAGCGGAGCAAATTAAGTTACTCCAAACGTATATCATTTAAGTTACGGCGCCTTCATTTTGTGACATAAGTGCCGTATCCACAGCGCATTTGCGCCCAAATTTGCGCCAGCGCGACGTAAATACCTAGGCGTAAGGCGGGGTTATTGCAAGTGGGAAGGAAGTGGGCGTGCTCCATTGAAATGAGCCGTAACCCCATGCAAATGAAGGGCCGGCCGTACTGCGCATGCGCGCACAAATCTGCACCTCACTGTGCATGTGCAGAACTCGACTCGGCGCAATCAGTGAGATAGGAAAAAGGCCAAGCGTACTTAGTTTGAGAATCGCCCTGTGCTTAAATAGCCCCAGACAAAAGCACTTCCATTGCAAAAGTACATCCCTGTGTTTCCTTCCTAAAGCAAGTGTATTTTGCTCTGTTGTCTGTGGCTGTTTGTTGGTGAGTGTAGTGTTATATTAAAGATTTATTGTAGTAGGAGGTTGTAGAAGCTGTGTGTATTTTCTGAGTGTTTTTTGTGTCTGTTTCTTCTGTGTTTTTTGTTTGAATTTGTATTAGCTGTCTGCTTGTGTTTTTGTTTTTTTGCTGTCTGATTTTTGTTGTGTCTGTTCTGTGTCTATTTGGCTGTCTGTTCTGTGTATTTTTGTGTCTGTTCTGTGTCTTTTTGTCTGTTTGTTCTTTGTCTTTTTGTGTTTGTTTGTTCTGTTTGAATTTTGTGTCTGTTTGTTGCTGAGTGCTGTGTGGTGAGATGGCACCTAAGAGAAGGAAATTAATCTTCTCGGTGCGAGAGAAGCACTTGCTGGCCAGGGCGATCACCCAATTTGTGAGATTTTTGCATGGCCCTGACAGCCGGGACGTCCCCCCGGCCAGGAAGAGGGCAATAATCCAAGAGATAACGGATCGGATCAATGCGGAGGGGGGGGGGAGACAAGGACCCCCAGTGGGATTAAGAAGAAGATCAATGATCTGAGGAGTTTGGTCCGTGACAAGATGGCCAAGCAAGCAGCCCATGCCAGGGGCACTGGAGGAGGCCCACCCTGCATCGTAAGGTGGACTGAGGAGGAACTTGCGGTGGCCCGTTGCTTCCACAGCCAGCAAGTGGTGGGCCTGCCTGGCTTTGAATCTGATGATCCTGTGAGGACAGGTACGTTTTTTTTTATTTCCATCTGGTGAGTAGCATGTGTGGGTGGGGGAAGGGAATATGTGCCAAGTGTGTGGATCCTCCAACCTGTGTATGTTTTGTGTCCTCCACAGATGGCCAGGAGGTTGCTGGGCCATCAGGCCAGGCTGCACCACCCCCAGGACAACAGGCTGCTGAGGAGCCCCAAGAAAGGCCGGAGTCCCCAGGGCAGGAGAGTGGCCACAACTCCCCTCATGAGGAGGTTCAGGGGGAGGAGGATGAGGGGGGAGGTTGAGGATGACCGGATGGACATTGCCCAAGAAGTGATGTTGTGTTGGGATCAGGATTCCCTTGCGCCTGACAGCAGTCAGGCCACCATCAGGGGTAGTCCCTCCCACTCCTCATCCAAGAGGGCTGCCCCCCCAGGGGGCTCCCCTCCTCCCAGGCCACAAGCCTCAACTGCAGGCAGGAAGGCCACCCAGAAGACCAGGGGGGTGGCCGAGTTCCTGCCTGCAAATCTGCAGAGGGACCAGGCTCGTCAGACACAACATCTGGGTCAGGTCACCTGGACTTTGGCCCAGATGGAGGAGAGCCTGGCCTCCATCAATGATTCAGTCAGTGACGTGGGCACAAATTCTTTAGCTTTTATAAATTGCTTTTCTGAGCTGCAGGCCGCCACAACAGGCGTGGCCCTTAAGATGACTGCCCTGACCCAGGCTGTCCAGGACAACACCCAGGCTCTCCAGGCCAATACGGCAGCCCTCACTCTGGGCCTGACCAGGATCGCCGTGGCCTTGGAGGGCAGGCCAGCAGGTGGGCAGCCACCCGGGGAGGCTCCTCCTTCCCCTGCCCCCCCATGAGACTCCTCCTTCCCCTGCCTCCCCCCATGAGTCTCCACTGAGGGCCCGTGGCCCAGGCGTAGCTCACGCCGCCGCCATTGAGATTTTGGGTGTACTTTTCTTTATTTTTTTATTTTTTTATGAATTTTTTGTGTGATTCTGATTTGTTTTATGTGTGTGAATGATGTATGAATGTGGGGGTGACATTCCTGGTGAAAAAGGGTGTCACCCTCAGTTTTGGTGGATTAGGGATCCCCAGGACCAGGGAGAAGTGATCCCAGGTCCGTGTGAAAGGTGTATGAATGCACAGTGACATAATTGGAGCATGGTGTTACTGCTCCCTAATACCATGTGGCTTTCTAGGGTCCAATCCAATTAGATGTGCATGTGATGTGTCTGTGCTAGGGACCACAGTGGGTGTGCATGCATGCATTCTCATTGTGCCATGATTAATGTGTGTGTTTACTGTGCAAAGATGCATTCTGCGAGGCGTCTCCTGACTGCTGTTCCCTCAGAAGAGGGGGTACCCTCGGTTACTAAAGTCACTAGTATAGTTATGAGCATGGATGCCCCTGGCATGTTGGCAGACAGATTGTAGTCCGGCAAGTGTGTGTGCTCAGCTCTTCCTTAATGGTGTTGCTTTAGCTGACCTTTACATGGCTGGAGCAAAGTTAAGGCACCTTTTATAAAGTGTAACTTTACTCCGGGAAACTAACAGATGCGCACAGGGCGTAGCCTACGCCGCACACACTTAATTTTGTGGATCGCCTTATCTCCCTCATTTGCATCTTTGCCTAGCAAAACAATGGTGTGTCTAGCGTATTTTGCGCTCGAAGAAGCGCTGGTGTAATTGTTTTAGGTAGGACGGAAAAAAATGGTTTTCAGGCGTATTTCGTTTTGAGGATCAGGCGCAAAAATGCGCGCGGCGCATTTTTCAATTACGCCACGCATCTCGAGATACGTCGGTGTAAGTGCTTTGTGAATCTGGCCCTATATGTGTATATATATATATATATATATATATATATATATATATATATATATATATATATATATATATATATATATATATACTGTATATATTGTGACAGGAAGTCAGGTAAATCTGGGGGTGTTGTCACAGACGGGAGATACATTTCTGCCTTGTTTAGAAAATTCACCAATTACTATCAGGTGTCGGCTGCAGAGGTAGCCAGAAAGGTTTAAGGGCGTTGGATAGCGTCAGCTGTTCAGAATGAGGCAATTAAGGCCTATATAAGTTGTCCAGAGGATTACTACTGAATGCTGCATCCGGAGGCTTTTTGAGTTAAGGGGAGCAGTGAGCGGAGGAAGACTTCTGAAGGTGAAGTGGTTGTTGATCGTTTTGCTGTGTGATAAGAAAATCAAAAATACTATTGTTTCCTGCTGGAAGACCAGCAGTGTCTGCCCAGCAGTAGGCTGTGCCAGACTCCATAGGTAGGTTCTTGTGTTGTGAAGGTAGATGCCCAAGTGGCCAGGGTTTATTTTATGTTTTGTTTTGTTTATGCTGTTTGGACGCTTGCACTTGTTTCCAGCAATATGGAAAAAAAAAACATAACCCTTGTATTTCAACCACCCTCGGCTGCCTCTCTGTATAGTTCAGTGTGTAGTGAACCCACTCAGGAGGTCCTACACCCCCGCTACCGAGCAAACTCCTTACACATGGTGGAGAATGCGGGCATTATCTTTATTATCCAATATTGCAATATCAGCTGCAAACACTTCTACACCCACAGGAAGAGAAAATCTCATGTCTTTGGCCCCGCAATGCACACCAGACAACTGATCTAATGTCATCCCTGCAGAGTGCACTAAGCCAAGTAAATAACAGCTCCATAGGCTGCCCAGGAAACCTTCTATGGAGAGCCCCATACTGAATAATGATGTTGTGGTATTGTTGGATTCAGGTAGCCTGGTTACCTTAGTGAAAAGTGATCTAGTGGTGGGAAAAACCTTACATCCTAGGAAAATGGCTGTAGTTTGTGTACATGGGGACACTCGAGAATATCCGGTGACTACGGTTTCCTTTGAAACCACCCATGGTAACTTGTGTCACCAAGTGGGTCTAGTTCCCCGACTGCCACATGACACCATTGTCGGAAGGGATTTCAGAAAGTTCTGGGAACTCTGGGATTGCCCAGATTCCCCAGTAAGTGGTTCTTCTGAGCCTGAACCATCTACTCCAGAATCCTCTAACTGTGAGGATTCTCCTAAGTTTCCGTTCTCAGTCTTAGCAGGGGAAACACCAGTCCCTAGGGAGGAGCCGGCTACCTTAGACGAGGAACAGCGGCCGATAGGATTTGATGACCTCGAGGTGCACAGAGAAAATGTTGTCACTGAGCAATTGAGGGACCCCACATTGCTGAGAGCCCGGGAGAATGTAGTGAAGATAGATGGGGAGTTAGTTAACCCTGACGAGAGGGTTGCCCTCTCTTACTTCATTATTGAAAGGGACCTGTTATATCGAGTGTCACAGAGGATAGAGTACACCATTGAGCAACTGGTAGTGACTAAACCATACCGCAAGATGGTTTTGGAACTGGCCCATGGGCACATTCTTGGGGGACATTTTGGAGCAGAAAAAACCCGGGAGAGGATCAGCCAGAGGTTTGATTGGCCTGGGATCACTAAGGAAGTGGAAGTGTACTGCTCTTCCTGTCCAGTGTGTCAGATTACTGCACCCATGCCACATTTCCGCATGGACTTGGTTGGCCCCTTACTGAAGTCCACTAGAGGGCACCAGCACATCTTGGTAATAATGGACTATGCCACCCGTTACCCAGAAGTGATTCATCTCAGAAACACCTCTGCTAAAACCATTGCTAAAGAGTTATTTTAGGTTTTCAGCCGTGTGGGTCTCCCTAAGGAAGTCCTAACTGACCAGGGCACCCCGTTTATGTCTAGGGTGACTAGAGAACTTTGTAAACTGCTGAAAGTGACCCAATTACGTACATCAGTATATCACCCTTAAACAGACGGGTTAGTGGAAAGGTTTAATAAAACCTTAAAACAAATGTTGAGGAAGGTTGTGGATAAAGACGGAAAGAATTGGGATTATCTGCTCCCTTATCTGATGTTTGACATAAGAGAGGTTCCCCAATCATCCACAGGGTACTCTCCGTTGGAGCTACTGTATGGGAGGCACCTCCAGGGCCTACTGGACATTGCCAGGGAAACATGGGAGAGTGAGAGTTCCCCTCATTGAAGTGTGATTGAACATGTGGCACAAATGCAAGATAGAATTGCCCAAGTGATGCCGATTGTGAAGGTCCATTTAGTCCAAGTCCAGTTGGCTCAACAAAGGATTTACAATCGTGGGGCCCAGGTCCATTCCTTTGCACCTGGTGATAGGGTGTTGGTGCTGGTCCCCACGGTCGAAAGTAAATTCCTAGCCAAATGGCAGGGTCCCTATGAAGTGTTGGAGAAAATGGGGGTGGTGAATTATAAAATTAGCCAACCGGGAAGACAAAAACCTGAGTAGCTCTATCACGTGAACTTGTTGAAATCATGGAAGGATAGAGAGTCCTTGGTCGCTAAGACTACCCGATCTTCTGCTCCGTTTAATCTGACTGTCCTTGAAGTTGGGATAGCAGAGACTCTGTCCAAAACTCAACAACAGGAGGCTAAAGAGTTTGTGCTCCGAAATAGGGAGAAGTTTTCAGACTTGCCAGGTTGGGTCTCCAGAGTTGGCTGCCAGCATGTGTCAGGGTACAGTGTATACTGTGCCCAGTGCCACCCACCACTCATCTATCTTGGTGGCACAGTACATAACATAAAAAAAATATATATATTACTGCAATATAATAGTAGTCAGTTGCCTGGCTGCCAGCGTGTGTCAGGGTACAGCGTACACTGTGCCCAGTGCCACCCATCACTCATCTATCTTGGTGGCACAGTTGATAACATTTAAAAAAATATATTACTGCAATATAATAGTAGTCAGTTGCCTGGCTGTCAGCGTGTGTCAGGGTACAGCGTACACTGTGCCCAGTGCCACCCACCACTCATTTACCTTGGTGGCACTGTACATAACATTTAAAAAAAATATTACTGCAATATAATAGTAGTCAGTTGCCTGGCTGGCAGCGTGTGTTAGGGTACAGCGTACACTGTGCCCAGTGCCACCCACCACTCATTTACCTTGGTGGCACTGTACATAACATTTAAAAAAAAATGACTGCAATATAATTGTAGTCAGTTGCCTGGCTGCCAGCGTGTGTCAGGGGTACAGCGTACACTGTGCCCAGTGTCACCCACCACTCATTGATCTTGGTGGCACAGTACATAACATTTAAAAACCCCAGAAAATTGACTGTAATAAAATAGTAGTCAGTTGCCAGCGTGTGTCAGGCTCATAGTGTAAACTGTGCCCACTTGCCCAGTGCCACCAATCATATATCTGGTGGCATAGTATATTAAATTTAAAAAGAAAAAACACAATTTTGACTGCAATAGAATAGCAGTTAGTTGTCTGCAGGCATGTGTCAGGCCTACAGTGTCTACTCTGCCAACTTCTGCCAGTGCACAGTGCCACTCATATCTGGTGTCACAGTAGCTTGCACGCATAGTACAACTAAACAAATAAAAAAAAATGACTGGCAGAGGCAGACCACCCCGCAGGGGCTGTCGTGGTGCTGTGATTCCCTTTGGCCCTACTGTAACCCTAACCCTATCTGTAACCCTAACCCTACCCCTAACCCTACCCTAACCCTATCTGTTACCCTAACCCTAACCCTATCTGTAACCCTAACCCTAACCCTAACCCTATCTGTTACCCTAACCCTGTCTGTAACCCTAACCCTACCCTACACAGCGAATGACGCGATGAAGCTGTGACATTACTTATATAGGGGAGGCAGGGCCACCTGTCACGTGACCCCACACCCTCTGACGTACCCTCTGCTACGTCACTGGGTAAGCCCAGTCTTCCCTCTTCCTGGGCTTCCCCAGTGACGTAGCAGAGGGTGCGTCAGAGGGTGCGGGGTCACGTGACCATTTCACACAGGGGGGGGTCAGGATCTGGGGGTCCCCTTTGTTAAAGGGGTCGTCCAGATTCTGATAAGCCTCCCGCCCGCATACCCCCACAACCACCGGGCAAGGGTTGTGGGGATGAGACCATTGTCCCCATCAACATGGGGACAAGGCGCTTTGGGGGGCACCCCAAAGCACCCTCCCAATGTTGAGGGCATGTGGCCTGGTGCGGTTCACGAGAGGGGGGGCCTGGTTATTGAATTTGCGGGGACCTCCGCGCATTTTTTTTATTCCCGAACTCCCAACCCAAATTTTTTCCAATTATTCGGGTTCGGGTCCGGGCTCGGGAAAAACCCAAAGTCCGTACCGAACCTGAACTTTACAGTTCGGGTTCGCTCAACTCTACATGGGAGTTTTGCCATGGATCCCCCTCCGGAATGCCACAGTCCAGGTGTTAATCCCCTTGAAACAACTTTTCCATCATTATTGATCATCATAATGATCTGTCACTGTGAACCTTAATCCTATTACAGACAGGGTTAGGGTTGCAGATAGGGTTAGGGTTAGGGTTACAGATAGGGTTAGGGTTAGGGTAGGGTTACAGATAGGGTTAGGGTTAGGGTTACAGATAGGGTTAGGGTTAGGGTTACATACTGTAACCCTAACCCTATCTGTAACCCTAACCCTGTCTGTAACCCTAACCCTAACCCTATCTGTAACCCTAACCCTAACCCTATCTGTTACCCTAACTCTGTCTGTAACCCTAACCCTAACCCTACCCTAACCCTATCTATAACCCTAACCCTAAGCCTTACACTACCTGATCGATATAACATCATACTTAATGTTTTATGCCCTTTATGGATTAAAATCGGACTCTGCGACAACTACGTAATTTTTCAATGGGAGTAGAGTTGAGCGGACACCTGGATTTTCGGGTTCGGGTCTGAACCCGAACTTTAAAAAAAAGTTGGGGTTCGGGAACCCGAACCCGAACTCCGAACCCCATTGTAGTCAATGAGACACGGACTTTTAGAAAAAAAAAATGCGCGGAGGTCCCCGCAAATTCAATAACCAGACTCTTTAGGTCTGTTATTGATATTAAGGGGAACCCTGCCGTCAATTTAAAAAAAAAATGACGTGCGGTTCCCCCTAAATATCCATAACCAGACCCTTCAGGTGTGGTGTGGATTTTAAGGGGAACTCCACCCCAAATTTAAAAAAAATGGCGCGGAGATCCCCCTAAAATCCACACCAGACCCCTTATCCGAGCATGTTGACCTGGCTGGAGGCAGAAAAGAGGGGGGACAGAGTGCGCCCCCCTCTCCTGAACGACACCAGGCCACATGCCCTCAACATTGGGAGGGTGCTTTGGGGTGCCCCCCAAAGCACCTTGTCCCCATGTTGATGGGGACAAGGGTCTCATCCCCACAACCCTTGCCTGGTGGTTGTGGGGGTATGCGGGCGGCAGGCTTATCAGAATCTGGAAGACCCCTTTAACAAAGGGGAAACCCAGATCCTGACCCCCCTGTGTGAAATGGTAATGGGGTACACTGTACCCCTACCATTTCATGAAGGAAGTGTAAATTCTTGTAAAAAAACACACACACACCGTAGAATAAAGTCCTTTATTAATAATAAAAAAAAAGAAAAAAACTCCAGCGGTGATAATCCACTCGTTCCAGGCTTCCTGCTCCAACGTTGTCCTGATCCAGCGACGGGTGTGGGTGATCTCCAGCGATGAGAAGATCCATCCATCCAGAGCGCAGCATCGCCGACCTCCACTCACCGCTGGACACAGCACAGCGAATGACGCGATGAAGCTGTGACATTACTTATATAGGGGAGGCAGGGCCACCCGTCACGTGACCCCGCACCCTCTGACGTACCCTCTGCTACGTCACTGGGTGACCCAGTGACGTAGCAGAGGGTGCGTCAGAGGGTGCAGGGTCACGTGACCATTTCACACAGGGGGGGTCAGGATCTGGGGGTCCCCTTTGTTAAAGGGGTCGTCCAGATTCTGATAAGCCTCCCGCCCGCATACCCCCACAACCACCGGGCAAGGGTTGTGGGGATGAGACCCTTGTCCCCATCAACATGGGGACAAGGCGCTTTGGGGGCACCCCAAAGCACCCTCCCAATGTTGAGGGCATGTGGCCTGGTGCGGTTCAGGAGAGGGGGGCCTGGTTATTGAATTTGTGGGGACCTCCGCGCATTTTTTTTGTTCCCGAACTCCGAACCCAAACTTTTTCCAATTATTCGGGTTCGGGTCCGGGTTCTGGAAAAACCCAAAGTCCGTACCGAACCCGAACTTTACAGTTCGAGTTCGCTCAACTCTACATGGGAGTTTTGCCATGGATCCCCCTCCGGAATGCCACAGTCCAGGTGTTAATCCCCTTGAAACAACTTTTCCATCATTATTGTAGCCGGAAAGAGTCCCTGTGGGTTTTAAAATGTGCCTGCCCATTGAAGTCTATGGCGGTTCACCCGGTTCACACATTCGCGAACATATGGGCAAGTTCACAATCGCGGTTCGCGAACGCGAAATTTTAGGTTCGCGACATCACTAGTGGTGGCTGGGATGGCACAATCCTCCATTAGCAGATGTGTGCACCAGGTTATCCCCGCAATCCTCAGAGGCATGGCCAACCAAATCATCAGACCCACCCAGGAGGACCTGCGGGTGAAGGCAATGCATGATTTCTACAGAATTGCCAGATTCCCACGCACCGTGGGGGCCATTGATTGCACACATGTGGCAATACGGCCCCCCCCGTGAGACAGAGCACATATACCGCAATCGGAAGCATTGGCATTCCATCAACGTACAGGTAATAGCCGATGCCCAATGCCTCATATGGCACATCCGTGCCAAACACCCAGGATCCAGCCACGACAGCTACATATTCCGTCAGAGCCCCATCCCAATGGAATTCGAACAGAACATGTATGGGGACAGCTGGCTGGTTGGTGAGTGACATGGGTGTCAGGCATGAATGTCCCCCCCCCATGATGCAGACATCACGAGGGGCACATGCATGACTAACATCCTCCTGTCTTTTCCCTTCCAGGTGACTCTGCATATGCACTTGGACCCCATCTCATGACTCCATTCCGGAATCCCCAAACCCCAGGAGAGCAAAGATACAATGATGCACACGCACGTACCCGTGGAGTGGTGGAACACACCTTTGGCCTCCTGAAGTTCCGTTTCCGATGCCTGGATAAGTCCGGGGGTACCCTGTTGTATTCCCTAAACTTTGTGTGCCAGATCATCGGGGCATGTTGCATGCTGCACAACTTCGCTGTGAGAAGGGGCCTGGAGATTGACATACGTGATGACCTGACCCCCGAACCAGACAATCCCCCCATAACCGAGGCTAGCCCATCTTCTGAGGGAAGAGCAGTCAGGAGATGACTCACAGTAGGCATCTTTGCATGGTAAACACACACATTCATCATGGCACAAGGAGAATGCGCGCATGCACACCACTGTGGTCCCTAGCACACACACATCACATCCTCATCAAATTGGATTAGCACAAGTCCACCATGCAGGACTTGGGAGCAGCAACGCCACGCCAAGGCTCCAAATATGTCACTGTACATTCATACACCATTCACACGGACCTGGGGATCACTTCTCACTGGTCCTGGGGATCCCTTCTCCTCCACAACCGAGGGTGACACCCCTTTTCCGGCAGGAATGTCACCCCCACAATCAAACATCATTCACAAAAATAAAACAAATCATAATCACAGTAAAATAACAAATAAACATAAAACACAAAAAAAGAAAAAAACTAACGGCGCTGGCGTGCCCCACGCCTGGGGCGGCCACGGCCATGGCCCCGGCTCCTCAGGGGAGACTCATGGGGGGGGGGGAATCAGGGGAAGGAGGAGCATCCCCTGGTCTCTGCCCACCTGGCGGCCTGCCCTCCAAGGCCAGGGCGATGCGCGTGAGGCCCACATTGAGGGCTGCCGTGTTGGCCTGGACAGCCTCGGTCAGGGCACGCACCTCCTGACCAACACTTGCTGTGGTGGTCTGCAGGTCGTTGAGGCAGGTAATCAGAGCCAGGGAGTTGCAACTCATGTCCTGCACGGACTCCTTGATGGAGGCCATGCTCTCCTTCATCCGGTCCAAAGTCTGGGTGACCTAACCCAGATGGCGGGTCTGACGTGCCTGGTCCCTCCTTAGATTTTCCGGCAGAACCTCTGCCACCCCCCTTGTCTTGCGGGTCGCCTTCTTGCCTCCTGCTGAGGCTTGTGGCCTGGGAGAAGGGGAGCCCCAGCACCAGGGCTAGACTCATCCAAATGGAGAAGTACCTCATTCCCCGACAGCACCTCCTCCTCCTCAACCTCCTCCTGTGGAGAGCTGGGGCCACTCCCCTGCACAGAGGACTCCGGGCTTGCCTGGGGGGCTGCATCAGACTCATGTCCGGGGGATGGTGCAGACTGGCCAGATGGCCCAGCACCCTCCTGCACATCTGTGGATGACACAAAACATTCACAGGTTGGAGGATCCACAAACTTGTCACATATTCCCTCCCCCCCACACATGCTACACACCAGATAGAAAAAAAAAACACACTTACCTGTCCTCAAGACCTCCTCAATGGAGTCAAAGCCAGGCACTCCCTCCACTTGCTGCAGGTGGAGGCACTGGGCAACCACATGCTCCTCATCAGTGAGCCTGATAGTGGATGCAGGTCCCCCTCCAGTGCCCCTGGCATGAGTGGCAAACTTTGCCAGCTTCCCACGGACCACGCGCCTGAGATCATTAATCTTTTTTATGATCCCATTGGGGGTCCTGGTCTCACCCCCCAACGCAATGACATTGTCTGCAATAATCTGCAGGATCCCCCTCCTCCTGGCCTTGGTGGTGTTGGCACTCTCAGGCCCATGCAGAAACCGACCATATTGGGTCATGGCCCTCACAATAATGGCCTTCTCCCGCATTGAGTAGTTCAACTTCCTCTTCCTCTGGTCTATAGGTGGGGTACAGGTCTGAGGGAGGAAGTGGTTAAAAAAAAGCAAACGATTTGGTTCTCAAGCCATCCATATTTATTACATACAATTTCTTCATAAATAATAATAATACAAATAATTTTTATTAGTATTATTATTATTATTATTATTATTAGAGGTCCAGATTCAGGTACATTTGCGCTTTATTTGCGGAGGCACAGGGCAGCGTTTTTGCCCTGCGCCCCCGCAAATATTTTGCGCTGCCCTCGATTCACGGAGCAGTAGCTCCGTAAATTGTGAGGGCGCGCCAGCAAAATTGCCCGGTGTAAGCGCGCGCAATGTAAATGATCCCGCCGGGGGCGGGAATCATTTAAATTAGGCGCGCTCCCGCGCCGAGCGTAGAGCACATGCTCCGTCTGGAAACTTTCCCGACGTGCATTGCGGCAAATGACGTCGCAAGGACGTCATTTGCTTCAAAGTGAATGTGAATGGCGTCCAGCGGGATTCATGAATCACTTACGCAAACAACGTAAAATTTGAACGTTGCAACGTGGGAAGGGCAGGTATACTTTAGCATTGGCTGCCCCTACTATTAGAAGGGGCAGCCTTACGCTAAAGACGCCGTACGGAAACTCCGTACCTTGTGTACGCAGGGCCCGCGCAACTTTGTGAATCGGTGTTAGTATGCAATTTGCATACTATACGCTGATCACAATGGGAGCGCCCCCTAGTGGTCAACGCAAGAATGCAGCCTAAAATCAGCGTGGCATAAGAGCCTTATGCCACGCAGATTTTAGGCTGCAGTCGGCGTTACGATGTTCCTGAATCAGGAGCATTCGTAACGCCGGAGCAAGTAAGCAATTGCGCTGCGTAACCTATGGTTACGCAGGCGCAATTGCTTACTGAATCTGGGCCATTATTATTATTAGTAGTAGTAGTAGTAGTAATAGTATTGATATTTTATTGAACAGTACATTATGGGGCAGATTCACATAGAATCCGTGGCGGCGTAGTGTAAGCCATTTACACTACGCCACCACAACTTACTGGAGCAAGTGCGTATTCTCCAAGCACTTGATCCGTAATTTGCGGCGGCATAGTGTAAATGGCCCGGCGTATGGCCGCATAATTCAAAGGGGGTGGCTTGTATTTAAATTAAGCGCGCCCCCGTGCCGACCGAACTGCGCATGCGCCGGCCGTAAAAATAGCCCAGTACGCATGCTCCAGCTCATGGTGGAAAACGTCAATGAAGCCGATGTGAGCGCCATTGACGTAAAGTCCTATTCGCTAACGACTTAGTAAAATGACGTAAACGACGGAAAAAGACGACGCTGACCCGATGACATACTTAACATGGCATACGGGGGACTGACATAAGGTTACCCCTCATATAGCAGGGGTAACCTTACGCTTGCGGAAATGACGGAAACGACGACAAGGCGGCGCAAAATAGTTAGGGAATCGGCGTATCAGGCTCATTTGCATAGTCAAATGAGAAATCAACGTAAGCGCCACCTACCGGCCAGCGTAGAATTACATCTAAGATCCGACGCTGTAAGTGACTTACACCTGTCGGATCTACGCCGTATCTATGTGTAAATGATTCTAGGAATCAGACGCATAGATACCCGGGGCCAAAAACAGAGATATGACGGCGTATCTTGAGATACATCGTCATATCTCTTTTGAGAATCTGGCCCTTAATCTTTAATTATAATATACATTTTCTTAATATTTGACATGCTGATAACAATTACAGTATTTTGTAATCTTGCATCTATATAATATATACTGAATATCCAGCAAAATAAACTACTAAACTTTATAAAAAAAATTCTCGGCATTGCTGATACTGGAAAGCAGTTCTTTAGTAAAGTATTATCAGAGATCTTCTTCAGGGAACAGCCGGAGTTTCTTCTATTGGATGAAAGTTTAGAGTCACATTTAGAATGATGTGACAATATCTCACACATGGCAGCAGATTGTAGAGAATAGTAAAGCCGGTGACTTCATTCTCCATTATTAGAGTGATTGTAAACCTTCTGTGTGCCGTTCTCCCGGGACTCCTGACACCTGAGCTGAGCGCTCAATAGAGACACCACAAGACCGGCACATGATTACAGTGGTGGGGCCGCTCCATTCACAATAGAACAAAAGTCACCAAAGAACAGACGCTGAATTTACTGATCACCATCTGCTTTCCAATACAAACTGTCATCATACAAGTCTTACTATGTCTCCTTCACTTTAACTATTCATTGATAATTTTAGGTGAATATAAATAAAATACAAATGCAAATGTAAAATAATAATAATAATAATAATAATAATAATAATAATAATAATAATAATAATAATAATAATAATTATAATAATAATAAATAAATAGCACATTAAAAAATTAAAACTAAATAAATTCAATAAACTAAAGTATAATTAAATTCATATAAATGTCATTAAAAAATACATTTTTAGTTCCAACATTATTATTATTATTATTATTATTATTATTATTATTATTATTATTATTATTATTATTATTATTATTTTATACCTAGCACTATACAAATAATTAATACATTCTACAGTGACGCTAAATGTGTACATTGCAGCTCTAGTTTATTATTAATTCTGAAATTCCAATTATTGATGTTTTTGGAAATTTTGCCCCTAGTACATAATACCTTTTACTTAAAATGTATTCATCAATAAATAAATACATTTATTAATTTATAAAATAACATGTGTGGCTTTTTGTGTAATAAATTGTACATGCACTAAGCTAAATAATATGTCTGAAAAAATTCTGTACACTATGGCCCGTATTCACATACATTGGCGCATATTTATGAGCGTATCTAATATACGCTACGCCAATGCAGCACACAGAGGCAAGCACTGGATTCACCAAGCACTTGCTCCCACTCGGTCTTAAAGATACGCTGGGTTTCCCCGGTGTGAGCCAGCATAATTGGAAGTGGGCGTGAGCCATGCTAATGAGGCGTGACCCCATGCAAATGATGGGGCAAGCGCCATAGAAGTGCTTAAAATGAACGGCGCATGCGTCGTACCGTGGCCGCATCCCTGTGCGCATGCTTCAGAATCACGTCGGAACTACTCCCTAAGATACGACAGGTCACTGCCTACGACGTGAACGCCCAGCCCTATTCACGTAATACGTAAACGACGTAAAATACGACGGCTGTGTTCCCTGGTCCATACATTTGCATGAGTTGCGCCTCATATATGGGGAATAACTTTACGCCGGACGTACAACTTACGCAAACTGCGTATATTATGCGCCGGGCACAAGTACGTTTGTGAATCGGCGTATCTCCCTCATTTGCATATGTGCATAGAAAATCAATGGGAGCGGCAAATGCGCCCAGCGTAAATATGCGACGATACGATGACGTAGACAAGTTACGTCGGTCGTAGGAAGCCTGGGGGTTATCCTCAAAAGAGATACTCCGACTTAACTGCTGTTCAGTCTGTGTGTAACTTTGGAAACGATCCTCAAAAGGCTTTTTCCAAAGTTAGACAGAAGATCCGGCATGTGTAATTGAATTACACTGCCGAATCTTAGGATGCAGTACCGCATCCTCCGCTGGGGGCATTTCGAGTCGAAATGCCGTTGCTAGTATGCAAATTAGCACTTAAGGCGATCCACAAAGCTTTCTAGCTTCCTTTTTGCGCCGTAAGTGTTATTTTGCAAGTGTAAAATTAGGGCTCGTTCTACAAAGTGTAAAGTTAGTCACACCTTGTAAAGGCCCATTCCAGCGACGGCATTTGGTATGCTTTCCCGAGGGAGAACTCCACGTCAATTTGTAAAAACAAAACCGGCATGGGTTCCCCCCCCAGGAGCATACCAGGCCCTTAGGTCTGGCATGGGTTGTAAGGAGACCCCCCCACGCCGAAAAATTGACGTAGGGGGTCCCCCTACAATCCATACCAGACCCGTATCCAAAGCACGCTACCCGGCCGGCCAGGAAGGGAGTGGGGACGAGCGAGCGCCCCCCCCCCTCCTGAGCCGTGCCAGGCCGCGTGCCCTCAACATGGGGGGGTTGGGTGCTCTGGGGCAGGGGGGCGCACTGCGGGCCCCCCCACCCCAGAGCACCCTGTCCCCATGTTGATGAGGACAGGACCTCTTCCCGACAACCCTTGCCATTGGTTGTCGGGGTCTGCGGGCGGAGGCTTATCGGAATCTGGGAGTCCCCTTTAATAAGGGGGCCCCCAGATACCGGCCCCCCAACCTAAGTGAATGGATATGGGGTACATCGTACCCCTATCCATTCACCTGGAGGCAAAAAGTAAAAGTTAATAAACACACAACACAAGGCTTTTTAAAATATTTTATTATTCTGCTCCGGACGCCCCCCCTGTCTTCGTTATTAGCTCTTTTACCAGGGGGGGCTTCTTCTTCCACTCTCCGGGGGTCTTCCGCTCTCCGGGGGTCTTCTCCGCTCTCCGGGGGGGGTTTCTTCTTCCGCTCTCCGGGGGGGGCTTCTTCCATCTTCTCCCCTCTTCCGCTGTTGACTCGGCGAACCCCGGTTCTTCTGCAGCTCTCCGGTGCCTTCTTCTTCAGCGCTGGCTGCCTGCTATGTTTGTGTGTTAGCTCGATTTCAAACAGGCAGCCAGCGCGGTCTTCTGTGGCGTCAGGGTCTTCTCTTCCTTTCTTCCGATGTTGCCTCGTCGCCTGTTGTCGCTGTAATGATGGAAGCGCGCCTTGCATCCCATTTATATAGGCATCACCGTCCCATCATGCTCCGGTAGGTACCCACGTGGTGGGTGCCTACCCACGTGCACCCACCACGTGGGTACCTGCCGGAGCATGATGGGACGGTGATGCCTATATAAATGGGATGCAAGGCGCGCTTCCATCATTACAGCGACAACAGGCGACGAGGCAACATCGGAAGAAAGGAAGAGAAGACCCTGACGCCACAGAAGACCGCGCTGGCTGCCTGTTTGAAATCGAGCTAACACACAAACATAGCAGGCAGCCAGCGCTGAAGAAGAAGGCACCGGAGAGCTGCAGAAGAACCGGGGTTCGCCGAGTCAACAGCGGAAGAGGGGAGAAGATGGAAGAAGCCCCCCGGAGTCCGGAGAAGCCCCCCCCGGAGAGCGGAAGAAGAAACCCCCCCGGAGAGCGGAGAAGACCCCCGGAGAGCGGAAGACCCCCGGAGAGTGGAAGAAGAAGCCCCCCCTGGTAAAAGAGCTAATAACGAAGACAGGGGGGGCGTCCGGAGCAGAATAATAAAATATTTTAAAAAGCCTTGTGTTGTGTGTTTATTAACTTTTACTTTTTGCCTCCAAGTGAATGGATAGGGGTACGATGTACCCCATATCCATTCACTTAGGGTGGGGGGCCGGTATCTGGGGGCCCCCTTATTAAAGGGGACTCCCAGATTCCGATAAGCCTCCGCCCGCAGACCCCGACAACCAATGGCAAGGGTTGTCGGGAAGAGGTCCTGTCCTCATCAACATGGGGACAGGGTGCTCTGGGGTGGGGGGGCCCGCAGTGCGCCCCCCTGCCCCAGAGCACCCAACCCCCCCATGTTGAGGGCACGCGGCCTGGCACGGCTCAGGAGGGGGGGGGGCGCTCGCTCGTCCCCACTCCCTTCCTGGCCGGCCGGGTAGCGTGCTTTGGATACGGGTCTGGTATGGATTGTAGGGGGACCCCCTACGTCAATTTTTCGGCGTGGGGGGGTCTCCTTACAACCCATGCCAGACCTAAGGGCCTGGTATGCTCCTGGGGGGGAACCCATGCCGGTTTTTTCTTTGAAAATTGGCATGGAGTTCTCCCTCAGGAATGCATGCCGCTGTCATTTTTTTTTTCCCCGACGCAACTTTAAGCCGTCGCGATCCTCAAAACTCAGCGTAACGTAACTTCGCGCATGCGCAGTACGGCCGGCGCGGGAGCGCGCCTCATTTAAATGGGACTCGCCCCATTTGAATAGGAACGCCTTGCGCCGGCGGAATTTTAGTTACACAGCCTGAAATTTCTAGATAAGTGCTTTGTGGATCAGGCACTTAGGTAGAAACTTTAAGGCAGTGTAACTTAAATTGGATTTTTTAAGTTACGTCAGGTTTTTGTGGATCTGGCCCCCTATTTTTAGGCGTATCTCAGATTGTGGGCACGGCGCACAGATACGACGGTGCATAGTTACATTTACGCGGCGTATCTCGAGAATCGTCGGCGTAAGTGCTTTGTGAATCCGGGCCTATGCTGTCATGGGAAAAAAACAACAACAAATGCATGAGTGTTCATCATACATCATCTAGCACATCGTATACATCGTATAGCACAAATATTCATGCATGGGCAGTACAATAAACTCCATGTATGGTTTACTATTTTTTTTTTTTTTTTACAAATTACGGGCCAAATCTTCAAAGGAGATACGCAGGTGGAACTGCTGTTCAGCCTGCGTATCCCTGTGGCTATCTTTGGAAACGATCCTCAGAAGGATTTTTCCAAAGATAGTCAGAAGATCCGACATCTGTAATAGACTTACACTGTCGGATCTTAGGATGCAGTACCGCATCCGCCGCTGGGGGCATTTCGAGTCGAAATGCCGCTTTGCGTATGCAAATGAGTACTTAGGCAGATCCACAAAGCTTTTTAGCTTTGTGTTTTCTGCGTAAGTTACGTTTTGCATACGTAAAATTAGGGATGCTTTTACAAGGCCTAAACTGTTTAGACCTTGTAAAAACAAACCTTTTTTTCGATCGCCGCGTTTTTTTTTAAATTTCAATTTTTTTTTTCCGGCGCGTATTTTTTTTTTTACCCGACGCAACTTTATTGTCCCGTCGCGATCCACAAAGCCCGGCGTAAAGTACGTTCGCGCGATGCACGTCGGGAAAAATGACGTCACACGCATGCGCCGAACGTCGGGCGCGGGAGCGCGCCTCATTTGAATAGGAATCGCCCCCTCGAGCAGACGACCGCCTTGCGACGGAGGCACTTAGGTTACACGGCGTGTAATTTCTAGGTAAGTGCTTTGTGGATCGGGCATTTAGGTAGAAATTTAACGCCTGTGTAACTTAACTGCTGAAAGTTAAGTTAGGCAGCTTTTTTGAGAATTTGGCCCTACATTTTTTACAGTCTCCTTCAGTAGTAGATAGGCTTACTTTTGAGAAACTTGTCTGGCAAAATTACTTAATTTGCAGCAAGATGGAAAGATATAAATACTCAAATCATATATATATACAAATAATGTACACATATGTGGTATTGTCATATTCTTTAGGAGTAGAAAACACTTTTTTTTTCTTTTTTGGGGGTGGTAGTGTGGTATAGAAAAATACAGCTACATTAAAAAAAAATAAAAAAAATAAACGATTTTGCTTTTTTGGGTCAGTTTTTCTCTCATTGTAAAACAAAATCAGTAGATATCCATTAACATTTCCCACCAAATGAACCAATCTGTCCGGAAATAAACACGGTATAATTTATCCAAATGTACAAAGTAGCTGCAATGATGAATTTAGTTTGGGTGATAAGGTTTGTTGTATCCCGGGTCATAAAGGGGTCATGAATGGAACAATAACATTCTTGTGGGATGTCTTATCGCTGCGTGTGACGCTGTGCACCAGGATGACGCACTCCTGAAAAAAGGGAAAACAATTCCTGGTGATAAATGATTTCTAAGTTCCCAACTTGTCTTTCTAATATTTAAATGACAGATCCCCTCAAAGCTCAATTCACTGCAGAATCTCGCCCATGTCCCATTATGTGTCTTATAGGAGAGTGCTGTGTTCAGTAGAGGTATGTAACTGTCTCCAGCAGGTAGGTAATACTTAGGCCCCATACACACCATAGAATCTATCCGCAGATAAATCCCATCAAATGGGTTTGAGCGGATAGATCCTATGGTGTGTACACGCCAGCGGATATTTATCCGCGGATAAATCTCCCCTGGGATGGATTTCCAGCAGATGGATATTCGCTGACATGCAGAACAAATCCATCTGCTGGAATCCATCCCAACGGATGGATCCGCTCGTCTGTACAGACTCACCGGATCCATCCGTCCAAAGGGATTCCCCGCACGCGTCTTAATGATTTGACGCATGCGTGGAATTCCTTATATGACAGCGTCGCGCCCGTCGCCGCGTCATAATCGCGGCAACGGCGCGACACGTCATCGCCAGGGGATTTCCGCGCGGATTTCAATGCGATGGTGTGTACACGCCATCGCATAGAAATCTGCTGAAATCCTCGAGAGGATTTATCCGCGGATACGGTCCGCTGGACCGTATCCACGGATAAATCCTCTCGTGTGTATGGGGCCTTAGAGAAGTGACCACGACTTAACATTAAATTCAAGAAGAGTAAATGAAGACTGGTTCACCCAATCCTATACATGGCGGGATACACTAGGTAAGTTGTACAAACAATCATTAGGTAGGTTGGATCTTTCTATGTCTTTGTGTAAGATGAAGAGTGGAATAGTTTTCATTGAGTACAAGAGCCGAGCAAAGCTGACCATCTTCATGAGATGACAAGTTTCCCCTCGGCTTATACTCGAGTGACCTTTTTGTGCCTGATCTCCCGGACTTTGGGAACCCGGTACCAAACATGGCACACATGTATCCCCACTCTTCCTCTACAAGTGTGCAAAGTTTGTTGTCTGGGTGACCTACGGCTGGGGAGCACAATTTTTCAAATTCGGGCACCCATTCCGTAGACTCCCATTTTAAATAGTCATTGCTCCAGTAACTTTGGGGACCCGATACTGGCCCTGAAACTTGGCACACATGTATCTGTCTGGGGGACCTAGGGCCGGGGAGCACCGATTTTTCAAAGCTGGGCACCTCTTCTATATCCACTTAACCCCCGGCCCACTGTATATATACGTCCTGTTTTTAAAGGTGGATATCTCAGTAACGGCAGCAGCTGCTGCCACAACTGAGGTATTCATCTTTACAGTGGGCGGCCGCGTAAACGATAACGACGGTCTCCGCGGCGGATTCGCCGCAAGATCGCCGTTATCGGTGGCGGGAGAGGGCCCCCCCTCCCGCCGCTCTTCCGCGCCCTCCGCCGCTTACCGGAGCCGTTGGTAGCGGCTGAGGAGATCGGATGCTGCCAGCTCGTGTGTGAGGACTTGAGTGAGGGCAAGATGGCCCCCACCCGTCCTCATAGCTCTGCTGGGCGGAAGTGACGTCAAAACGTCAGTCCCGCCCAGCCTCTTAAAGAGACAATTTTTTTGTTGTCATTTTTTTAAATCACAAATTTTCCTTTTTTTTTTTTTTTGCTTTTAAGTCGAAATATGAGATCTGAGGTCTTTTTGACCCCAGATCTCATATTTAAGAGGACCTGTCATGCTTTTTTCTATTACAAGGGATGTTTACATTCCTTGTAATAGGAATAAAAGTGATCATGTTTTATTTTTTTTTATTTCAGTATAAAAAATAATAAAATCAATAAAAAGAAATAAGAAAACCCAAAAAAAAAATTTTTAAAGCGCCCCGTCCCGACGAGCTCGCGCGCAGAAGCGAACGCATACGCGAGTAGCGCCCGCATATGAAAACGGTATTCAAACCACACAAGTGAGGTATCGCCGCGATCGTTAGAGCGAGAGCAATAATTATAGCCCTAGAGCTACTCTGTAGCTCAAAAAATGCAACCTATAGAATTTTTTAAACGTCGCCTATCGAGATTTTTAAGGGTAAAAGTTTGACGCCATGCCACGAGCGGGCGCAATTTTAAAGCGTGACATGTTGGGTATCATTTTACTCGGCGTAATATTATCTTTCACAATATATAAAAAAAATTGGCCAAATTTATTGTTGTCTTATTTTTTAATATAAAAAAGTGAATTTTTTCCAAAAAAAGTGCGCTTGTAAGACCGCTGCGCAAATACGGTGTTACAAAATGTATTGCGATGACTGTCATTTTATTCTCTAGGGTGTTAGAAAAAAATATATATATTGTTTGGGGGTTTTAAGTAATTTTCTAGCAAAAAAAACTGTTTTAGTCTTGTAAACACCAAATCTGAAAAACACCTTCTGTCCTTAAGTGGATATACTCCCATGTTAAACATAAGTCTATTCATGGGAACAGTGAGGCATGGGCACAGTGAGGCATGCACATGGACACAGTAAGGCAAAGTGAGGCACAGTGAGGCATGCAGATGGGCACCCTAGGCTTATACTCAAGTCAATACGTTTTCCCATTTTTTTGTGGTAAAATTAGGTGCCTCTGCTTATATTTGGGTCGGCTTATACTCAAGTATATACAGTATACTCCAATATGGAGACTCTCGGATATTACAGTCATGACTCCACTTTACAGAGTGGCCTTTGGGGGGGGCAGTGCAGCTGTGTGCTTTGCAAAGCCCTTCCATGTACACCTGACTTAAAGGGGTTGTAAAGGTTTGTTTTTTATTTTCTAAATAGGTTAGTTTAAGCTAGTGCATTGTTGGTTCACTTACCTTCTCCTTCGATTTCCATTGGAAATGTTTTGTTTTCTTTGTTTTCTTTGTCTGAATTTCTCACTTCCTGTTCCTCCTTAGTAAGGTGTTCAGTAAGCTGTTCTAAATGACTTTCCACTGCTCGGATGATGGTGGAAATCTTACTGAGGAGAAACAGGAAGTGAGAAATTCAAACAAAGAAAAAAAACATTTAGAAGGGAAATGGAAGGAAAAGGTAAGTGAACCAACAATGCACTAGCTTAACCTCCTGAGCGGTGTTCCCGAGTCTGACTCGGGGTGAGATTTTTGGGCTAAAATCGGTAACCCCTGAGTCAGACTCGGGCTCGCCTCGCTGGATGTACAGGGAGTGTTTATCTACCTTGTCCCTGGATCCAGCGATGCCGCCGCGCTGTGTGAGAGAGCGGGACCTCGCTCGATTCACACAGCGTCCTCCTGTGCCGCCGATCTCCGTTCCCTGCGACGTTACGACGCACGGGGACGGAGAACGGCGCCAAATTCAAAAAAGTAAACAAACACATTACATACAGTATACTGTAATCTTATAGATTACAGTACTGTATGTAAAAAATACACACCCCCCTTGTCCCTAGTGGTCTGCCCAGTGTCCTGCATGTTCTTTTGTATAATAAAAACCTTTTTTTCTCCCTGCAAACTGTAGATTGTCCATAGCAACCAAAAGTGTCCCTTTATGTCAAAAATAGTTTTAGATCAGCTAGAAAACAGCGATAATAAATTATAATCACTTGCAGAATTGTGCGATAGCGATTTGTGGGGAAATTCGTCATAAAAAAAAAAAAAATAATGACAGCAACAATTCTGCAACTGAGCAAATTTCAGTGATTTTGATTTGATTACATTATTGAATAATTTTTATTATAATTATATTATTATTTGTTATAATTATTTATAGTTATTTATTATATTATAATTTATAATGTTGTTTTTAAAAAAATGTCATACCCGGGATGCCTATTAGAATCTTGTTTGGTCAGATTTAAGTGAGTTATTTCTAAAAATTACAGGCCTACAATATAAAACGCCAAATTTCCTTGCAAATAATGGTACCGCTTTCAGCATGTTTTTTCTGAAAGAATCATACCGCCAGGGAGGTTAAAGGAACCAATTTAGAAAATAAAAGACAAACCTTTACAACCCCTTTAAAAAATGTGATGTAAATTGGGGTGGCGGCCATTTTTGTATAGCCCGATGGACAATTTTAATTTGCAGGTTAAGGGTCCCCCTGGCATTTCCCCTGTTACAATGAAGAAGGGAATGATAATGATGATAATGCACCATGCTGTGGCTCCTCAGGTTCCACCATCTTGGTGAAAATTCCCTTTCCCTTACTGTGACAGGTGTGATGATCATCCTGTCCTGTTTGAAGTGGCCCTAGTGTAAATAACTGAATATTGTGCACTGAGGTACTACAGTTCTTTGGGTAATTTTTATGGAAATAAATGAGGCTGCAATGTTGGTTTCTAGATTTTAGAATGGATGTTGGTGGTCTTGTTAAAAATTTGGGCCTACTGCAGTTAATTTAATATTGTACACACCAACACAAACATTTCATATTTTTGTGTTTAAATGAATCCCATTTTAATGGTTCTAGATTTTAAATGGATGTTGAGGAATGATTTTTTTTTTTAAGTTTTTATTAAAAGGTAACAATTACAGTAGTAATAACAAGCACACGTGGAAAAGTGCGGACGCAGCCGCTATCAAGGATGTAACAATGCAACAATTATATCATACATAAAGGATAGAAAATGCACAGTATAATATTGTTATGCAAAATGCTCTATCATATGGTAATTTCCATTTATCAGGATAACAAAATCACAGCATAGCACACTGGTTCACTACTAGTATACACAAGTCATGACGTCAGGCTATATTAGCCGCATGGAGTAAATAGGTGGATTATAGGATATGTGTCTAATTAGAAATGAGGGAGGAAGGTAACGGGTAAGGGAGTGAAGCAGCTGCCACAGCTCTTTCATGTATTACTAATTAAAATAATACATTTATTAATGTTCAGGTCCGGACATTTTTGTAATTGTCAGTCGAGACAAATAGCTGGATTCAGGTAGGGGTGCGCACCTTTGCGGCGGTGTAGCATAGCGTATTTACACTATGCCGCCGTAAGTCAGAGAGGCAAGTACTGTATTCACAAAGTACTTGCCTCCTAAGTTACGGCGGCGTATCGTGAATAGGCCGGCGTAAGCGCGCCTAATTCAAATGAGGATGGGGGGGGGCATGTTTTATGCATATTAACTGTGACCCGACGTGATTGACGTTTTTTACGAACGGTGCATGCGCCGTCCGTGTACATATCCCAGTGTTCATTGTGGCAAAGAACGCCACAAGGACGTATTGGTTTCGACGTGGGCGTAAATTACATCCAGCCCTATTCACGGACGACTTACGCAAACTACGTAAAATTTTCAAATTTCGACACGGGAACGACGGCCATACTTAACATTACAAGTCCAGCTATTTGATGGAATAACTTTACGCCTGAAAACGCCTTACGTAAACGGTGTATCTTTACTGCGACGGGAAAGCGTACGTTCGTGAATAGGCATATCTATCCATTTTCATATTCCAGGCCGAACTCAACGGAAGTGCCACCTAGCGGCCAGCCTAAATATTGCACCCTAAGATACGACGGCGCAGGCTGTCATATCTTAGATAGGTTTAAGTGTATCTCAGTTTGAGAATACACTTAAACTTAGGATGGTGCAGATTCCGAGTTAAGTCGGCATATCTACTGATACGCCGGCCTAACTCTCTCTGAATCCACCTAAAAGTGTATCCAGCCAGCCCAGGTTTTAGTAAACTTGGATGGAGTGTCTTTTGCCTGATGGATTAATGCTTCCATTCCCAGAGTTCTTTGTATATGATTGAACCAATCAGTGACGGAAGGGGGATCAGCGGAACTCCATTTGATTAGTATACAAATCTTGTCCGCAATAACCATGTGCATGGCTAGAGAGCGACAGTAACCCTTTGGTGTTGTTGTAGAGTGGTGGAACAGGAATTGGGGGGGGGGGGGGGGAAGTGTAAAGTGTAAGTAGTTATTTGGGAAATAAGCTTGTTGAAGGCAAAGACATGTCACCAAATATGGAGGAATGAGCCTATCTCTTTTTTACATCTCCAGCAAGTTTTAAAAAATGACGGGTTGATGCGATGGAGTTTAAGGGGGGTCTTGTACCATCTAGAGAGAATTTTGAATGTGTTCTCCTGTACCCGTACGTTTACTGATCCCTTATGAGTAAGCATGTATATGTTTTCCCATTCTGAGTCTGTGAGGTCAAGTGCGAGGTCCCTTTCCCACTGTTGGTTAGCCCAATTGAATTTTGATGAGTGAGTGGAGAATAATAGGGTGTATGTAGAGGATATCAAGTGCCTCTGGGGATCCTTACTCAAGCACAAGTCTTTAAATTTGGTGTGTCTGGACCAATCTGGTCGCAGTTTCGGTTTATTAAAGAAGTGTCCAAAAGGGGAATGAGTCTTTGTTCATTTTGGTAGCTAGGTCAGATTGGGATAAAAGGTGACCTTCTGCATAGAATTGTCCAGCTTGGATGGTTGGGTGAGGCCAGCCCTCTGCTAGAAAGGAGGAGTGTGTTCCTGGTGTGAAATCTGGATTCTCAAGATACACCGTCGTATCTCTGTTTTTGGCCCCGGGTATCTATGCGTCTGATTCCTAGAATCATTTACGCATAGATACGGCGTAGATCCGACAGGTGTAAGTCACTTACACTGTCGGATCTTAGATGTAATTCTACGCTGGCCGCTAGGTGGCGTTTACGTTGATTTCTCATTTGACTATGCAAATGAGCCTGATACGCCGATTCCCTAACTATTTTGCACCGCCTTGTCGTCGTTTCCGTCATTTCCGTAAGCGTAAGATTACCCCTGCTATATGAGGGTTAACCTTATGTCAGTCCCCCGTATGCCATGTTAAGTATGTCGTCGGGTCAGCGTCGTCTTTTTCCGTCATTTACGCCATTTTACTAAGTCGTTAGCGAATAGGACTTTACGTCAATGACGCTCACGTCGGCTTCATACGTCGGCTTCATACGACGGCTGTGTTCCCTGGTCCATACATTTGCATGAGTTGCGCCTCATATATGGGGAATAACTTTATGCCGGACGTACAACTTACGCAAACCGCGTATATTATGCGCCGGGCACAAGTACGTTTGTGAATCGGCGTATCTGCCTCATTTGCATATGTGCATAGAAAATCAATGGGAGCGGCAAATGCGCCCAGCGTAAATATGCGACGATACGATGGCGTAGACAAGTTACGTCGGTCGTAGGAAGCCTGGGCCAGATCCTCAGCCAGCGGTGCAAATTTAGTTTGTCCTAACTTATGTCATTTAAGTTACGTTGCCCTAAGTTGGTGTCGTAAGTGCCGTATCCACAGCGCATTTGCGTCTAAATTTGCGCCAGCGTAACTTAAATTCAGAGGCGTAAGGCGGGGTTTTTGCAAGTGGGAAGGAAGTGGGCGTGCTTCATTGTAATGAGCCGTGACCCCATGCAAATGAGGCGCCGGCCGTACTGCGCATGCGCGTACGAATCGGGACCTCACTGGGCATGTGCAGAACTGGTCTCGGCGCAATCAGTGAGATAGGTAAAAGGCCAAGTGTACTTAGTTTGAGGATCGCCCTGTGTGTAAAAAGCACCACACACACACACTTCCCTTGCAAAAGTATATCCCATTGTTCCCCTTCCATGAGCAATTTGCTTCTGCTCTGTTTGTTTGTGTGTTGGTAAGTTGTGTTTGTGAGAAAAGTGTTTGAGGAGTTGGAAAGTCTAGTTGTTGTTTGTTTTTGCGAAGTGTCTTTATTTAATTTGTTTGTTAGTGTTTTGGCTGATTGTTTTTTGGTGCTTGTTTTTTGTTTGTTTGTTGGTGCGTGTTTGTTTTTGAATTACTATTAGCTGTGTCCTTGTGTGGTTAGATTTTGGTTAGTTTTTTGTGGTGTATATTTTTGTCTGGTTTTTGGGTGTGTATTGTAGATTGTTTGTCGGGTGTGTTTGTTGTTGCTGGGTGGTGTATGTGATGCCCCCCAAACGCAGGAAGCTTAATTTCACCCTGGGAGAGAAGCAAATTCTTGCTCGGGGCATTGTGAAATATGGGCGATTTCTGCATGGCCCTGAGAGCCAGAACACCACCCCGGCCAGGAGGAGGCAGCTTCTAAAAAAAATCACCGACCAGATCAATGCGGCGGGGGGGGGGGAGAGACCAGGACCCCCGCTGGCATACAGAAAAAAATAAATGATCTGAGGAGCGTCGTCCAGAATAAGATGGCAAGGATCGACGCCCATGCCAGGGGCACTGGAGGAGGGGGACCCTGCCCAGTCAGACTGACGGAGGAGGAATGGGCAGTGGCCCAGTGTTTCCACCCACAGCAGGTGGTGGGCCTGCCTGGCTATACGTCAGATGTTCCTAGGAGGACAGGTAGGTTTTTTTGTTTATTCTCTGTTGATTAGCATATGTGGGTGGGGGAAGGGAAGATGTGCCAAGTGTGTGGTTCCTCAAACATGTGATTGTTTTGTGTCCTCCACAGATGGCCAGGAGGTTGCACGCCAGGAGGTTGCAGGCCAGGAGGTTGCAGGCCAGGAGGTTGCAGGCCCATCGGGCCAGGCTGCAGCACCACCCCCAAGACAGGCTGATGATGAGTCCCAAGAAGGGCAGGATTCCCCAGGGGAGGGGATTGGCCAAACCTCCACTCATGAGGAGGTTGAGGGGGAGGAGGTTGAGGGGGAGGAGGATGAGTGGGAGGAGGATGATGAGGGGGAGGAGGAGGAAAATATGCAGATTGGCCGGGAAGTCCTCCTGGCCACTGATATGATGACCTTTGAGTCTTCCCCTGAGGCTACCCCTGAGGCTGGCACCAGTCAGGCCACCATCAGGGGTAGCCCCTCCCACTTCTCCCCCAACAGGCCTCCAGTCACCAGGGTCACTCTCTCCCCTCCTCCAGGCCCGCAAGACTCAGCGGCAGCCAGGGGGCCAACCCAGGAGACCGTGGCTGTGGTCGAGCGTCTGTCGGCCAGTGTGGTGAAGGACAATGCCCGGCAGACCCGCACTCTTGGGAAAATACTTGAAAAAATTACGCAGATGGAGCACAGCCAATGTGAAATGATGGAGGCACTCGGTGATGTGGCCACCAACTCAACGGCGGTCATTACATGTTTGAACGACATACAGACCGCCACAACACGCGTGGCCCATGAGCTGAGTGCCCTGACCCAGGCTGTGCAGGACAATACAAGGTCTGGCCAGGCCAATGCGGCTGCCCTCACTGCCTGTCTCACTCGCATTGCAGGGGCCATGGAGGGCAGGCCAGCAGGGGCGGCTCCTCCTTCCCCAGCTCACCCCCCCCAGGAGGCTCCTCCTTCCCCAGCTCACCCCCCCCAATGGACATCCTCCGCGACGGCGTGGCCGTGGCCGTGCCCGTGGCCGTGCCCCTGCCCGTGCCCCTGCCCAGCCAAGGCGTAGCAATCGCCGCCGCTAATTAATTTGCTGGGATACTTTGTTTTTTTGTTTATGCATTTTTTTTTGTTTATTATTTAATTTGGTCTTCTGTACTTATGATTTGATTTATGTGTGTGAATGATGTGTGAATGTGGGGGGGTGGCATTCCTGAGAAATTAAGGGTGTCACCCTCAGTTTTGGTGGAGTAGGGATCCCCAGGACCAGGGAGAAGTGCAATCCCAGGTTCCTGAATGGTGTATGAATGCACAGTGACATAATTGGAGCCGTGGCGTGGCGTTACTGCTCCCAAGTCCCAAAGGGGGGGGGGGGACTTGGATCTAATCCAATTCGATGTGCATGTGATGTGTCTGTGCTAGGAACCACAGTGGTGTGCATTCATGCATTATCATTGTGACTTTATTGATGTGCATTTACAGGGAAAAGATACATTCTTATTGTGACATTAATCATGTACGTTTACTGGGAAAAATGCCTTCTGCAAGGCGTCTCCTGGCTGCTGTGCCCTCAGCAGACCGGGTAGAGTTGGTTGGGGGGGTATTGCCTGGGTCGGGGGTCAGGTCATCACATAAGTCAATATGCAGTCCCCTTCTCAGGGCAAAGTTGTGGAGTATACAACATGCCCCAATTATTTGGCACACAAAGTCTGGGGAATACAGCACTGTACCCCCAGACTTATCCAGGCATCTGAAGCGGGACTTCATAAGCCCAAATGTACGTTCAACCACTCCCCGGGTACATATGTGCGCCTGGTTGTAGCGTTGCTCTCCTGGGGTTTGGGGGTTCCTGAATGGGGTCATCATGTGAGGTCCCAAGGCATATCCAGAGTCACCTGTAAGGGAAAAGACAGGAGGATATTAGTCATGCATGTGCCCCTTGTGATGTCAGCATCATGGGGGGGACATACCTGACACACATGTCACTCACCAATCAGCCAGCTGTCTCCATACATGTTCTGGTCCAAATCTCTGGAGATCTGTGTTTGCCTGAAAATATAGCTGTCATGGCAGGATCCCGGAAATTTAGCACAGACGTGCCAGATGAGGCCATGGGCATCTACGATCACCTGCACATTTATGGAATGCCAGCCTTTACGATTCCGGAACATGTGCTCAGTATCATGGGGGGGTTGTAGTGCCACATGGGTACAATCAATGGCCCCGATGGTGCGTGGGAATCTGGCAATGTGATAGAAGTCTGTCATGGTCTTCAAACGCTGATCCTCCTGGGTGGGTTTTTGAAATTGATTTCCCATGCGCCGCAGGATTGCAGGGACCACTTGGTGCACACACTTGCTGATGGAGGATTGTGCCATCCCAGCCACGCCTCCACTTGTGCGTTGGAAAGAGCCAGTGGCAAGAAAATGCAGAGTTGCCAGTACTTTGATGAGTGGCTGCAGTGCATGGGAGCGTTGTGTTGGGCTGGTAAGATCATCCTGAAGTATTGTTGTTAATTCCAGGATGGCCTCACGGTTAAATCTGAAGTTGCGGAATACTTCAGAAGCAGGCATGCCAAACAGATCTTGGCGTGGGCGGTATACCCTCTCCTGTGCCCTCCTCCTCCTCCTCTGTGCCCTCCTCCTTCTTTGCGCCTCTAAAGACACTAATGCAGCTAGGATCATTGATGGTCCTGGCATTTTGGCAGACAGATTGTAGTCCTGAAAGTGTGTGTGTGCTGAGCTCTTCCTCAATGGTGTTGCTTCAGCAGACATTCAGACGGCATGTGTAAAATTAGGGCTGCTTTTATAAAGTGTAAATTCCCACCGGGAAACTAACAGGTGCGCACAGGGCGTAATCTACGGCGCACACACTTAATTCTGTGGATCGCCCTATCTCCCTCATTTGCATCTTTGCCTATCAAAAAAAGCGGCGTGCCTAGTGTAATTTGCGCCCGAGAATGCGCCGGTGTAATTATTTTAGGTAGGACGGAAAAGACGGAATTTCAGGCGCTTCTCGTTTTGAGGATCGGGCGCAAAGATACACGCCGTGTAAATTTAGAAAAATCGAGTTAAGTCGGCGTATCTCTTTTGTGGATCTGGCCCCAGTTTTCCAAAGTTAGGCAGAAGATCCGGCATGTGTAATTGAATTACACTGCCGAATCTTAGGATGCAGTACCGCATCCGCCGCTGGGGGCATTTCGAGTCGAAATGCCGTTTCTAGTATGCAAATTAGCACTTAAGGCGATCCACAAAGCTTTCCAGCTTCGTTTTTTCGCCGTAAGTTTTAGTTTGCAAGTGTAAAACTAGGGCTGGTGTTACAAAGTGTAAACTAGTCACACCATGTAAAAGCCCATTCCAGCGACGGCATTTGGTATGCATTCCCGAGGGAGAACTCCACGGCAATTTGTAAAAACAAAACCGGCATGGGTTCCCCCCCAGGAGCATACCAGGCCCTTAGGTCTGGTATGGGTTGTAAGGAGACCCCCCTACGCCGAAAAATCGACGTAGGGGGTCCCCCTACAATCCATACCAGACCCGTATCCAAAGCACGCTACCCGGCCGGTCAGGAAAGGAGTGGGGACGAGCGAGCGTCCCCCCCCTCCTGAGCCGTGCCAGGCCGCATGCCCTCAACATGGGGGGGTTGGGTGCTCTGGGGCAGGGGGGCGCACTGCGGGCCCCCCCACCTCAGAGCACCCTGTCCCCATGTTGATGAGGACAGGACCTCTTCCCGACAACCCTTGCCGTTGGTTGTCGGGGTCTGCGGGCGGGGGCTTATAGGAATCTGGGAGTCCCCTCAAATAAGGGGGCCCCCAGATACCGGCCCCCCACCCTAAGTGAATGGATATGGGGTACATCGTACCCCTATCCATTCACCTGTAGGCAAAAAGTAAAAGTTAGTAAACACACAACACAAGGGTTTTTAAAATAATTTATTATTCTGCTCCGGAGGCCCCCCCTGTCTTCTTTATTAGCTCTATTACCAGGGGGGCTTCTTCTTCCACTCTCCGGGGGTCTTCTTCCACTCTCCGGGGGGGGTTTCTTCTTCCGCTCTCCGGGGGGGGCTTCTCCGCTCTCCGGGGGTCTTCTTCTATCTTCGCCGCTCTCCGCTGTTGACTCGGCGAACCCCGGTTCTTCTGCAGGTGTCCGGTGCCTTCTTCTTCAGCGCTGGCTGCCTGCTATCTTTGTGTGTTAGCTCAATTACGAGCAGGCAGCCAGCGCGGTCTTCTGTGACGTCAGGTTCTTCTTCTCCCCTCTTCCGATGTTGCCTCGTCGCCTCTTGTCACTGTAATGATGGAAGCGCGCCTTGCATCCCATTTATATAGGCATCACCGTCCCATCATGCTCCGGCAGGTACCCACGTGGTGGGTGCCTACCCACGTGCACCCACCACGTGGGTACCTACCGGAGCATGATGGGACGGTGATGCCTATATAAATGGGATGCAAGGCGCGCTTCCATCATTGCAGTGACAAGAGGCGACGAGTCAACATCGGAAGAGGGGAGAAGAACAGAAGAGAAGAAGGTGACATCACAGAAGACCGCGCCGGCTGCCTGTTACTAATTGAGCTAACACACAAAGATAGCAGGCAGCCAGCGCTGAAGAAGAAGGCACCGGACATCTGCAGAAGAACCGGGTATCGCCGAGTCAACAGCGGAGAGCGGCGAAGATAGAAGAAGACCCCCGGAGAGCGGAGAAGCCCCCCCCGGAGAGCGGAAGAAGAAACCCCCCCCGGAGAGTGGAAGAAGACCCCCGGAGAGTGGAAGAAGAAGCCCCCCCTGGTAATAAAGCTAATAAAGAAGACAGGGGGGGCCTCCGGAGCAGAATAATAAATTATTTTAAAAACCCTTGTGTTGTGTGTTTACTAACTTTTACTTTTTGCCTACAGGTGAATGGATAGGGGTACGATGTACCCCATATCCATTCACTTAGGGTGGGGGGGCGGTATCTGGGGGCCCCCTTATTAAAGGGGACTCCCAGATTCCGATAAGCCCCCGCCCACAGACCCCGACAACCAACGGCAAGGGTTGTCGGGAAGAGGTCCTGTCCTCATCAACATGGGGACAGGGTGCTCTGAGGTGGGGGGCCCACAGTGCGCCCCCCTGCCCCAGAGCACCCAACCCCCCCATGTTGAGGGCATGTGGCCTGGCACGGCTCAGGAGGGGGAGGGGGCGCTTGTTCGTCCCCACTCCTTTCCTGACCGGCCGGGTAGCGTGCTTTGGATACGGGTCTGGTATGGATTGTAGGGGGACCCCCTACGTCGATTTTTCGGCGTAGGGGGGTCTCCTTACAACCCATACCAGACCTAAAGGCCTGGTATGCTCCTGGGGGGTGAACCCATGCCGGTTTTTTCTTTGAAAATTGGCATGGAGTTCTCCCTTTAGGAATGCATGCCGAGCGACGTTGTCAATTTTTTTTTTTTTTTCCCGACGCAACTTTTTTAAGCCGGCGCGATCCACAAAACTTGGCGTAACGTAACTTCGCGCATGCGCAGTACGGCCGGCGCGGGAGCACGCCTCATTTAAATGGGACTCGCCCCATTTGAATAGGAACGCCTTGCGTCGGCGGAATTTTAGTTACACGGCCTGAAATTTCTAGATAAGTGCTCTGTGGATCGGGCACTTAGGTAGAAATTTTAAGGCAGTGTAACTTAAATGGGATTTTTTAAGTTGCGCCAGGTTTTTGTGGATCTGGCCCAATGTTTTTTTCCTGATGAGATTCTCGGTCTAGTGTACGAGGCCTTAGGGTTGACTAGTGTTTAAGGGACAGGTCAGGTATTAAAAATTTACAAATTTCAGGGGAGTTCGGATGTAAGTATCTAATGTCTCCGCTGAAGTTTCTCGAGAGAATATGTTCCATGTTGACAAAGCAGCCGTAATTATTGGGTGGTCTATCTTTTGTATCGTGCTGGACACTGAAAGGGCCAGTAGAAGGGTACTTAATTCACCTTTAGAAATAAAGGCTAGCTCTATATGCCTCCATTGTTTGAAAATGGGAGTGAATCAATGTCAGAGCTGGTCCAAAATTATTGCCAGGTAATAATCCTTTACATCAGGGAGGCCCATACCTTCGGTGCATCTGCGTTTGATAGTTGTGGCATATGGACAGCGCGGCTTCCTATTTAGCCAAATATAGGAGCTTAGTATTTGTTTTAAGGAAGCCAAAGAAGGAAGATGGAATTGTTATGGAGAATGTCCTGTATAGATATAAGAGCTTCGGAAGTGTTATCATCTTAAACATGGCCACTCTACCTGCCCATTAACCCCCTCAGTGGTATTCCCGAGTCTAGCTCAGGGTGGAATTTCAGAACCAAAAGCGGTAAACCCTGAGCCAGACTCGGATCGCCTTGCAGTGTCCACAGGCAGGGAATTACTTACCTTGTTCCTGGATCCCGCGATGCCTCCCCGCTGTGTGATCGAGCTGTGTCCTCGCTCGATTCACACAGTGCCGAGCTCCGTTCCCTGCAACGTTACGATGCACGGGGCGGAGATCGGCGCCAAATTCAAAAAAACTAAATACACACAATACATACAGTATACTGTAATCTTATAGATTACAGTACTGTATGAAAAAAAAATACACACCCCCTTTGTCCCTAGTGGTTTGTCCAGTGTCCTGCATGCATTTTTATATAATAAAACTGTTCTTTCTGGAGATTGTCCATAGCAACCAAAAAGTGTCCCTTTACGTCAAAAGTGGTTTTAGACCAGCTAGAAAACAGCGATAATAAATTAGAATCACTTGCAGAATCAAGCGATAGCGATTTGTAGGGAAATTTGTCATCAAACAACAAAAGTAATGACAGCGACAATTCTGCAACTGAGCAAATTTCAGTGTTTTTGACTTGATTACATTATTGAATCATTTTTTATTATAATTACATTATTATTTGTTATAATTATTTATAGTTATTTATTATATTATAATTTATGATTTTGTTTTTCAAACGTTATCATACCCAAGATGTCTACTGGACTCTGGTTTGGACAGATTTAAGTGAGTTATTCCTAAGAATTACAGGCCTACAATGTAAAACACCAAATTTCCATGCAAAATAATGGTACCGCTTTCAGCACCCAAAATCTGAAATAAACATACCGCCAGGGAGGTTAAAGGTGTTGCTTGCTTTCTTGTTTGGAGGTCTTGTTTACAGGTATTAAGGAAGGGAGTGTAGTTATAGGAGTACAGATTAGAGGATGGAGATGTTAGGGATATACCTAGGTATAGCATTGAGGTGGAAACCCATTTAAAAGAGATTAAAGGGATATCTTAGTAGAAGCTTGTAGGCCTAGACTGAGAATATTGGGCCAGATCCTCAAAAGGGATACACCGCCGTAACTGCTGTTACGCCGTCGTATCCCTGTTTCTAACTATGGAACTGATCCACAGAATCAGTTTTCCTAAGTTAGGCAGAAGATCCGACATGTGTAAGGGACTTACACTGCCGGATCTTAGGATGCAGTACCGCATCCGCCGCTGGGGGCATTTCGTGTCGAAATGCCGCCTCGGGTATGTAAATTAGCACTTACGGAGATCCACAAAGCTTTTACGCTTCGTTTTTTCTCCGTAAGTTTTAGTTTGCAAACGCAAAATTAGGGCTGCTTTTACAAAGTGTGAACTGTTTACACCTTGTAAAAACAGACCCTTCTGTCCAGCGAAGCAATTTTTTTTTGTTTTGAATTTTTTTTCCCGCCGTATCTTTTTTTTCCCCCGACGCAACTTTATTGACCCGTCGCAATCCACAAAGCTCGGCGTAACGTAATTTCGCGCTATGCATGTCGGGAAAATGACGTCACGAGCATGCGCAGTACGGCCGGCGTGGGATCGCGCCTAATTTAAATGGGAATCGCCCCCATGAAAAAAGGAACGCCTTGCGCCGGCGGAATTTAAGTTACACAGCCCAAAATTTCTAGGTAAGTGCTTTGTGGATCGGGCACTTAGGTAGAAATTTTAAGGCAGTGTAACTTAAATGGGAAAAATTAAGTTACGCCGGATCTTTGTGGATTACCCCCCTTGGATTTAGCGTCATTCACTTTATAAAATGAGCATGCAGTAAACATATCTAACACTTTACAGACTTCTGGCAGGGAAGAAGCCAGTTTAGTCAAGGTTAAGATGATGTCATCTGCAAAAAAGGTGATTTTGTATTGCTGGCCAGCTATGGGAATACCGGAGATACTCTCTTGCTCTGTAAATATAGGGAAGAGGGGACACCCCTGTCTGGTACCATTGGTGATGTTTAATGGATCTGAAAGAACACAGTCGGAAAAGACTCGAGCAGCAGGATTAGAGTACAGGGCCAAGATGGCAGAAGGAATGTTACCTCGGAAGCCACATTTTAAGAAGGTGTGCTTTAAGTATGCCCAATTGATTCTATCAAATGCTTTTTCAGTATATAACGTCACAAAAAATGGCCTGAATGTTTTTTGATTCAGTATGGTACAGCAGATTGATGATTTTGTGAGTAGCATCAGATGCCTGCCTAAGGTGAACCCAACCTGATCAGGGTGTATGAGCTGGGGGATAATGGGAGCCAACCTCTGAACCACTAGTCTTGCATACAATTTAAGGTCTGTATTCAGCAGTGAGAGGGGGCAAACATTTGGGGGTATAACCAGCTCCCTCCCTGATTTAGGAAGTGTCACAATAATGGCAGAGAGCATTTCATCTGGGAATTTGCCAGAGGACACAGCAGCGTTGAACACTTGGAACATGTGAGGAGCTAGTGTGCTGGAGAAGAGTTTAAATCATTCAGCCGAGAAGCCATCGGGGCCAGGGGCTTTCCCATTAGAGAGCATGGAAATAGCTTTAGTAAACTCTTTAGTAGAAAAGGGGGATTTTAATTCAGTTAAGTGGTCCTTATTCAGGTGCGGAAGTTTTAAAGATTCTAGGAAACCTGAGATGACTGGATCTGAGGGTTGGCTAACTGAGTAGTCATCTCGTAGATTGCATAGGGCACTGTAGTATGTTCTAAAGGCATTGGCAATCTGTTTAGGGTGGTACAATTTGCCATTCTTTAACAGGTCTAAATTGTAAATTATTTTTTGGTTGGCCCTACATGGATTGAGTTGATTTGCGAGTAGTTTGCCGGCTTTGTTGCCAGATGAGTAAAAGTTAGCTTGCGATTTTAGGAGATTTTTGACGTGTTTTACATTAAGAAGATAGCTAAATTAATTTCTTGCCTGGAAGTTCTAGTCGCTAATGGCTAATGGGGAATTTGTTTTGTTCACTTGTTCTAACTTGTGGGTAGTGCCTAGTAGTTCTGTTAGCTGCTGCGTTCTCTGTCTCCTAGCCTGTGAACTAAGTTTGATAAGGATGCCGTGGATACCGTATATACTCGAATATAAGCCAAGGCACCTAATTTTACCACAAAAACTGGGAAAACGTATTGACTCGAGTATAAGCCTAGGGTGTCCATGTGCATGCCTCACTGTGCCTCACTTTGCCTCACTGTGTCCATGTGCATGCCTCACTGTGTCCATGACTCACTGTGTCCATGTGCATGCCTCACTGTGTCCATGCCTCACTGTGTCCATGCCTCACTGTGCCCATGCTTCACTATGCCCATGCCTCACTGTGTCCAGGACTAGACTGACGTTTAATATGGGAGTCTATGGAAGGGGTGCCCTAATTTGGAAAATCGGTGCTCCCCAGCTGTAGGTCTCCTAGACAACAAACTTTGCACACTTGTAGAGGAGAAATGGGGCTACATGTGTGCCAAGTGACCTATGTGTGCCAAGGGACCTACGACCGGTCGGTACCGGGTTTTCAAAGTCACCGGAGAAATGACCGTTTAACATGGGAGTCTATGGAAGGGGTGTCCGGCTTTGAAAAATCTGTGCTCCCCGGCCGTAGGTCCCCTGGACAACAAAATTTGCACACTTGTAGAGGAAGAGTGGGGCTATATGTGAGCCAAGTTTGGGGTTGGCCGGTACCGGGTCCCCAAAGTCCGGGAGATCAGGCGCAAAAAGGTGACTCGAGTATAAGCCGAGGGGGGCATTATTAGCACAAAAAAGTGCTGAAAAACTTGGCTTATACACAAGTATATACAGTATATGCCTTGTGCGTGGACCAAGTGAGGAGAGAATTAATTTCTTGCCTGCAAGATCTTGTCGTTAATGGCTAATGAGGGATTTGTTTTGTTTGCTAGTTCTAACTTGTGCATAGTATCTAGTAGTTCTGTCAGCTGCTGCTTTCTCTGGTGTTTGGCCTGTGAACTAAGTTTGATAAGGATGCCGCGGATATATGCCTTGTGCGTAGACCAAGTGGGGACTGATTTGTTCTCCGGCTCACCGGTCACACGGGTGAGCCGGGAGAAGCACCAGAGGGTGGCGGGAGGGGGGCCGCCTTTAAGAACAATCAAGCGGCTGAGCTGTCGCTATAATTATTCTTACGGTGCACAGACTCAGTGGCAGATTTTTCTTTAGATCTGGATGATGCCTGTAGCTGCAGGCATCTTTCAGATATAACCACTCAAATTCCATGACGTCATGTGATGCAGTATATATATTTATATTACCTTGTAAAAAACAGTAAAACTCAAAAGAGAACAAAGTTCTCAATTCAAAATGGATTTTGTAGGGAGAACCAGTACTGTTTTTGAAGGTAAGCACAAAAACAAAATTGTTTAAAAAAGTATACATTTTAAGACATCACATAAAAATAAATGTACATAATACGTTAGTATACATAGACCGTAAAAAAATTGGGGAAACAAGACACTTGATTGTGCATCTAGCCAACATGTTTCACACAGTTGTGCTTCATGAGTGCAAGGCCCCCGACTATCTGTTTTGTCTGGAAATTGTGTGGTAGGTAGGGGGCGCTAGTAAGAAAATTAATCAAAGGTGATAGCAATTACAAAATTCATGTGATAACAATTAAAATAAACAACAACTATCAATCAGAGCTAAATAGCAAAGACCCAGTTGGATCAATAGTGAAAGAAATAGATTCACAAGAGAACCTCTACTTAGAAAAGTGATGTGCTCCCAAAACCTTATATCAAGAAAAAATAATAATAAATTCTCTAGTGATATTGATAATGTCCATAAATTTCTGTAGTAGTAGTGAGCCACTTAGAAAATAACGGAGTGAATCTTGCAATGGACCAGAAGATAAACATGCAATCTTCTCATTGACTGTAGTGCTTCAAAATCCTTCCACCAATTCCGCAAAACGACACCCAAAAGTGAATATAATATATGCGCTTACCACATCGCTTTGACTCCTTTAACTAAAAAGAAAGTCAAACACGCTTGTGCAGTTCTGAATGTCTGCAAACATATATGCGTCCTCCAGTGGTTGACACAGGCAAATCTTCTCCCAGTATTCTCAGAAATGGAATAAAAAACAGAAAAACTCCATAGTGCAACCGGTTTTTAATAAAAAATAATAAAACAAAACATGGGCCAAGTGGCCACTTACATTGAAAGGTGCCCATCCCGGCACTGGGTCTGCGGGCCTTTGAAATGAGGAGGTAAAACCTCAGTTTGCGTGCGGTATGTGTCTCCTTTCGCCTCGCCAGCTCACATGCGTCGGATGATGGGGGAAAGTAAAAAGCGTGACCAGGCTTTTTACGCTTTTTACTTTCCCCCATCATCCGACGCATGTGAGCTGGCGAGGCGAAAGGAGACACATACCGCACGCAAACTGAGGTTTTACCTCCTCATTTCAAAGGCCCGCAGACCCAGTGCCGGGATGGGCACCTTTCAATGTAAGTGGCCACTTGGCCCATGTTTTGTTTTATTATTTTTTATTAAAAACCGGTTGCACTATGGAGTTTTTCTGTTTTTTATTCCATTTCTGAGAATACTGGGAGAAGATTTGCCTGTGTCAACCACTGGAGGACGCATATATGTTTGCAGACATTCATAACTGCACAAGCGTGTTTGACTTTCTTTTTAGTTAAAGGAGTCAAAGCGCTGTGGTAAGCGCATATATTATATTCACTTTTGGGTGTCGTTTTGCGGAATTGGTGGAAGGATTTTGAAGCACTACAGTCAATGAGAAGATTGCATGTTTATCTTCTGGTCCATTGCAAGATTCACTCCGTTATTTTCTAAGTGGCTCACTACTACTACAGAAATTTATGGACATTATCAATATCACTAGAGAATTTATTATTATTTTTTCTTGATATAAGGTTTTGGGAGCACATCACTTTTCTAAGTAGAGGTTCTCTTGTGAATCTATTTCTTTCACTATTGATCCAACTGGGTCTTTGCTATTTAGCTCTGATTGATAGTTGTTGTTTATTTTAATTGTTATCACATGAATTTTGTAATTGCTATCACCTTTGATTAATTTTCTTACTAGCGCCCCCTACCTACCACACATTCACTAAATCTAATGAGGTATTGGCCTCTTATATTTTTAGGGGAGCAGCTTTTCAATATATATTTTTTTTATTTTATTATAACAAGTTTTCATGTTCCACACACATTTTTTTGGCGCGAAAATCAAACCTCAAACATTTTGTCTGGAAATTGCCCAACCTTTCTTTACATATTCTTTTACCTTGTGTCAACAGCTGCTGGGAAGTTGGCTATTGGCTGTTTTTCTAAGCCCTCCTCCTCGGCCGCCAGTGCTGAACCATTTTTAGTCATTATTGACATCTACTGGGTAATTAGAGTTTGCTGGTGTTACTGAAGTACTGCTGTCTGGTTTGGGTTAGCTTTACTGGTTCTACCCTTAATGTGATTCTTGTTTCCAACAAATTGTGACAAATTTGTGCCACACTGAATTTTTTTTAAACAATTGTGGTTACTCAAATCTTTGTCTATTGCCCCTTAACTCTGAGTTGGGTATTATTGGTGAACCGTTTATTGAACTTTGATTGTCTAAACCAGTGATTCTCAACCTCAGTCCTCAAGTACCCCCAACAGGCCATGTTTTCAGGTTTTTCTTTTCTTTGCACAGCTGTTTTAAATCAATATCAATGACATGGTATTGATAAGAGCTATTTTATCTAAGGGAAGTTACCAAAACATAACCCGTTGGGGGTATTTGAGGACTGAGGTTGAGAACCACTGGTCAAACAATGTCTAAACCTAGAGTGTCAGAATAGATGAGGAACTTGCAAAGTAAGGACAGCACCAGGGGACAACCATCACCCAGCGGCTCCTATGGGGGTAGTGCTACACATATAGGTTAAAACAGTGGTCATCAACCATTTTTCTCAGGGCCCACTAACAGGCCAGGTTTGTAAGATAACTGAAATACATCACAGATGATATCATTTGCTGCACAGTGATTGCAGTATACTAGTCTGCATCTCCCAAAGGTAATACATAAAACCTGGCCTGTTAGTGCGGCCCCGAGGACAGGGTTGATGACCACTGGGTTAAAGGATAAGTTCACCTTTAGCAAAATGTCACCTGCCTGCACCCCAACCTGGCTACCCAATTGTGACAGTGGGTATGGGATCCTCTTCCTGAACCCGCTAACAATTAAAAAACACCATTTAAAGAAAATATATATATATATATATACTGTGGATATTTTTAGTACATCTTGATAAAAATGAATAATAATTTGAAATCACAGAAAGTGTACCGAATATGAAATAAAGAATAAAACAACTTTATTAAATCAGTTACACTGCCTGATATAGAGTTTATATTTTCATATTGATGTTACTATTCTTCTGTTCTTTGCTCTGTAGTGTAAATCGGTGTCAGTCGATGTGTATAAAGCTCCGGTGATTGTGTCTCCTCCTGAGCAGAACTGCCGGTGGCATGAATGGGTCCTCTGTGTTCTGTGTCTGTTACCTGCTGATATTCATCCTTCTCATCACATTCTATGGAGAAGTATTGCCGAAGAACTCAGCACCTGCTTGTAGACTTTATATGCAAAAGCCAATGTTTGAGTATGAATATTACCAGGAGGGAGACGTCATTATCGGAGGCTTAATCTCTGCTCACATTTTCTGTGACTATCAGAAAAATCTGGAAAAAAGCTGTATTGCTTTCCCTAATTCATCTAATTTACCTGTACGATTTTCGTGTTGTTACTTGTAAGTCTCTTGTTATCTTTGCTCTCTGCATAACTCAACATACCAAAAAATATGTTTTTTTTTCTTCAATTATGTTGTATCATTTTATGAAGATTCACAAATGTATCTACTGATATTTTACACATTTTCTCATTATTTGATTACAGTCTGTTTTTCACCGATATACAATAAATACATTTTGGCTTCCATCACATGTTATCTTTAAACCATGCTGGGATTTCTGATAAAGAGTCATGTCATGTCCTTATACTCCTGTAGAATAAAAAATCAGGTAGTTACCTAGTTAGACTGGTTGAAAAAAAGGTCCATCCAGTCAGTGCTGGGACAAAGTCATCCAGCGCCCAGGGCGAAGATGGCCCCCCCCCCCCCCGGTTCGAACTTGAGCCCCTTTCACACGGGCTTTCCGATCAGGTCTGTCTGTCAGTTTTTCAGGTGGACCTGATCGGAACCTCCATTCACTCCTATGAAGTGGCACAATTTTGTGCATGATCCTGACGGGGCGTGAACCCAGCCTTATAGCGGTTTCACACTGGTGCGCTGTGGTTTGACCACAGTGCGATTGTATGTGTGATTTACTTGCAGTTTTAGATGTGCTCCTGATGAATTCTAGTGGACTGTGTGTTTTCTGATTGCACATCAAGGATGCAGCATGCAAGTCTGTGATTTGCTTTCATGAAAACAGTCTAATATAATTAAATGGGAGCGCACCTAAAACTGTGGGTAAACTGCATATACAATCGCACTGTGGCCAGACCACAGCACACCAGTGTGAATCTACTATTGGCCCCCGTTCACATTGACTGTGGCTTTGAAATTGTGCGACCTAACCTGAAAATGGCACAATTTTAGAGCCGCATCTCAGTGTGACTTTGGGTTGCGACTTTGAAGACATCTGCGTGGCTTCATTCACAGATGTCTATTGAAGTCGCACCCTAAATCGCATGTACTACTTTTTCAAATTGATGCAGCGACTCAAAGTTGGCGTTGCATTGATTTGAACACTGCCTTGCTGGCAATAGGATGTGACTTGTCAAACTGCATGACAAATTGCTTCAATGTGAAGAGGGGGGGGGGCTAAGAGATTAGAAAATAGAGAATTGGTGAGGAGGTTGGGGTCGTAAAAGTATGTGCTAATGTCTTCATTAGTGCATCCAGTTCAACCCACAAGGAAAAAACACACACACACACACACACACACAAATTGAAAAGCTCCATATACTCAATCCTATACCCACAGTTGATCCAGAGGAAGACAAAAAAAAATTATCCCACTAAAGCCTGATCCAATTGGTTCCAGCGAGGGAAAGTAATTTCTTCCTGATTCCTGCTAGAGGCAATCAGATATTCGCTGGATCAACTTTACCAATAAATATTAGTATTTAGTCATATTGTTTATATTTAGGAAAGAACATACAGAGCTGCCCAGAATCAGGAGTCTATTCCACATTTCCACTGTTCTTACTGTGAAGAAATCTCCCCATAGTTACAAAATTAGTCAGGTTGAAAAAAGTCCATCCAGTTCAACCACAAAAAAAATAAACAAACAAAATAAAAAACACAGTACAATCCCATACACCCAACTCCATACCCACAGTTGATCCAGAGGAAGGCAAAAAACCCCAGCAGAGCATGATCCAATTTGCTACAGCAGGGGAAAAAATTCCTTCCTGATCCCCCGAGAGGCAATCGGATTTACTCTGGATCAACTTTACCTACAAATCTTAGTACTCATCTTTATTTATGTACATTTAGGAAAGTATCCAGGCCTGTCATAGTTGAGCTCCTCCATGCCTCTTATCAGTTTGGTTGCCCTTCTCTGCACTTTCTCCAGTTCCCCGATATCCTTTTTGAGCTGGAGCCCAAAACTTAACTGCATATTCCAGATGAGGTCTTACTAATGATTTGTACAGGGGGGCAAAATGATATCTCTGTCTCTGGAGTCCATACCTCTCCTAAAACAAGAAAGGACTTTGCTTGCTTTGGAAACCGCAGCTTGGCATTTCATGTTATTATTGAGCTTATGATCAACCAAAACCCCAAGATCCTTCTCCACTACAGATCCCCCCAGTTGTACTCCCCCTAGTATGTATGATGCATATTGTTAGCCCCCAAGTGCATAAATGTACATTTATCAACATTAAACCTCATCTGCTACATAGTCGCCCAATTACTAAACCTCATCTGCCACATAGTCACCCAATTAGACAGAGCACTGAGGTCGGCTTGTAAATTGGAGACATCCTGTAAAGACGTTATTCCACTGCATAGCTTGGTGTCATCTGCAAAGACAGAAATGTTACTTTTGATCCCAGACACAATGGGCCTGATCCACAAAGCAGATGCGCCGACTTAACTCGAGATACAAGGCGTAATTGAAATTTGCGCCGCGCGTATCTTTGCGCCAGATCCTCAAAATGAGTTATGCATGAAATCCAGGTTTTTCCGTCCTACCTAAAATAATTACACCGGCGCTTCTTCGCGCGCAAATTACGCTAGACACGCCGCTGTTTTGATAGGCAAAGATGCAAATGAGGGAGATAGGGCGATCCACAAAATTAAGTGTGTGCGGCGTAGATTACGCCCTGTGCGCTTCTGTTAGTTTCCCGGAGCAATTTTCCACTTTATAAAAGCAGCACTAATTTTACACCTGCCGTGTAAATGTCTGCTACAGCAACACCATTAAGGAAGAGCAGAGCACACACACTTGCCGGACTACAATCTGTATGCCAACATGCCAGGGCCATCCATGATCATAACTGCACTAGTGACTTTAGACGCGCAAAGAAGGAGGAGGGAACAGAGGAGGAGGAGGAGGGCACAGGAGAGGATCTACCGCAGACGCCTAGATGTGTTTGGCATGGCTGCTTCTGAGGTGTATGGCACCTTCAGATTCAACCGTGAAGCCATCCTGGAATTAACCACAATCCTGCAGGATGATCTCACCAGCCCAACACAACGCTCACATGCAGTGCAGCCACTGATCAAGGTAATGGCAACACTGCATTTCCTGGCCACTGGCTCTTTTCAGCGCACAAGTGGAGGTGTGGCTGGGATGGCACAATCCTCCATGAGCAGATGTGTGCACCAGGTTGTCCCTGCAATCCTCAGACGCATGGCCAATCAATTCATCAAACCCTCCCAGGAGGTCCAGCGAATGGACACAATGACCGATTTTTTCCAAATTGCTGGATTCCCACGCACCATCGGGGCAATTGATTGCACCCATGTGGCACTACAACCCCCCACGAGACAGAGCACATGTACCAAAATAGGAAGCACTGGCATTCAATCAATGTACAGGTGATAGTGGATGCCAAATGCCTCATATGGCACGTCTGTGCCAAATTCCCAGGATCCAGCCATGACAGCTATATATTCCGTCACAGCAACATCTCCAGGGAATTGGAACAGAATGTGTATGGGGACAGCTGGCTGGTTGGTGAGTGACATGGGTGTCAGGTATGACTGCCCCCCCCATGATGCAGACATCACAAGGGGCACATGCATGACTAACATCCTCCTGTCTTTTCCCTTCCAGGTGACTCTGCATATGCATTGGGACCCCATCTTATGACTCCATACCGGAACCCCCAAACCCCAGGAGAGGAAAGATACAATGCTGCACACATAAGTACCTGTGGAGTGGTGGAACGCACATTTGGCCTCCTGAAGTCATGTTTCCGATGCCTGGATAAGTCTGGGGGTACCCTGTTGTATTCCCCAGACTTTGTGTGCCAGATCATCGGGGCATGTTGTATTCTACACAACTTCGCCATGAGAAGGGGCCTGGAGACTGACATATGTGATGACCTGACCCCTGAACCAGACATTTCCCCCCAACCAACTCTACCCGGTCTGCTGAGGGCACAGCAGCCAGGAGATGCCTCGCAGAAGGCATCTTTGCACAGTAAACGCACATTAAACATGTCACAATGAGAATGTATCTTTGCACAGTAAACACACACATTAATTATGTCACAATGAGAATGCATGAATGCACACCACTGTGGTCCCTAGCACAGACACATCACATCAAATTGGATTAGATCCAAGTACCCCCCCCCGGTACTTGGGAGCAGTAACTCCCCGCCACGGCTCCAATTATGTCACTGTGCATTCATACACCATTCAGGGACCTGGGATCACTTCTCCCTGGTCCTGGGGATCCCTTCTCCACCAAAACTGAGGGTGACACCCTTATTTAATCAGGAATGCCACCCCCCCACATTCACACATCATTCACACACATAAAACAAATCATAAGTACAGTATACCAAACAAAATCATAAAAATAAAAAACAAAAGTACTCCTGCAAAATTAATAGCGGCGGCATTTGCTATGCCTGGGCCGCCCATGGGCACGGCCACGGCCAACCGGAGGATCTTCATGGGGGGGGGTGTGAGCAGGGGAGTGAGTATCTTCATAGGGTGGTGTGAGCAGGGGAGGGAGTATCTTCATGGGGGGGTGGGTGAGCACGGGAAGGAGGAGCCTCCCCTGGTGACTGTCCTCCTGCTGGCCTTCCCTCCAAGGCCACTGCTATCCTTGTGAGACAGAGAGTGAGGGCAGCCGTATTGGCCTGGCCAGCCCTGGTATTGTCCTGCACAGCCTGGGTCAGGGAAGTCACCTCCTGGGCCACGCCTGTTGTGGCGGTCTGCAGCTCACACAAGCATGTGATGACCGCCAATGAGTTTGGGGCCCCATCACTGATTGACTCCTTCATGGCACCCAGGCTGTGCTCCATCTGGGTCAGAGTCTCTTTTATCTGACCCAGATGGCGGGTCTGCCGGGCATTGTCCTTCTGCAGATTGGCCGGCAGACGCTCGGCCACCCCCCTGGTCTCCTGAGTCGCCATCCTGCCTGCCGCTGAGGCTTGTGGCCCTGGAGGAGGGGAGAGATTGACCCTTGTGGGTTGAGGCCTGTTGAGGGAGGAGTGGGAGGGGCTACCCCTAATGGTGGCCTGACTGCTGCCAGCCTCAGGGGTAGCCTCCGGGGTAGCCTCAAGGGTCAACAAATCAGAGGCCAAAAGTACTTCCCTGCCAATCTGCATATCTTCTTCCTCCACCCCCTCATCCTCCTCCCCCTCATCCTCCTCCCCCTCAACCTCCTCATGAGGGGAGGTTTGGCCACTCCCCTCCCCTGGGGACTCCTGCCCTTCTTGGGACTCATATGCAGCCTCTTGTCGTTGGGGTGGTGCAGCAGCCTGGCCTGATGGCCCAGCAACCTCCTGGTCATCTGTGGAGGACACAAAACAATCACAGGTTTGAGGATCCACACACTTGGCACATCTAGAAAAAACAGAAACTTACCTGGCCTCACAGGAACATCTGATTGATATCCACGCAGGCCCACCACCTGCTCTGGCCGGAAACACCGGGCCACTGCCCATTCCTCCTCACTCAGCCTGATGGGGCAGGCTGGGCCTCCTCCAGTGCCCGTGGTATGGGCATTTATTTGGGCCACCTTGTTACGGACCAGGCTCTTAAGATCGTTAATCTTCTTTTGGATGCCAGCGGGGGTCCTCGTCTCCCCCCCCGCCGCATTTATCTGATCCGTAATTTTTTTTATTATTGCCTTCCTTTGGGCGGGGGAGGTGTTCCGGCTATCAGGGCCATGTAAATAGCGCCCATATAGGACGATGGCCCGAGCAAGAATTTGCTTCTCTACCAGAGAAAAATTGAGCTTCCTGCACTTGGGTGCCATCACAGACACCACTCAGCAACAAGAATAAACTCACAGGACAAACAAACAAAAATACACACAGAACAAACAAACAAAAATACACACACAACAAACAAACAAAAAAACTCACAGAAGAAACACACAAAAAGCAAAACACACAAGCAGACAGCTACTAAAAATTCAAAAACAAACACGCAAAAAACAAACACAAAATACAATCAGAAAAAAAAGAACAGAAAATACACTCAGAAAAAAAAAACAGAAAATACACTTAGCAGAAACAAACACCAACTACAATCTAATACTCCTCCAAAACGTTTCTATCACACACAACTCACCAACAAACACCAACAAACGTTCAGAGCAGAAGCAACTTGTTCTAGGAAGGGGAACATAGGGATATACTTTTGCAAGGGAAGTGTGTTTGTGTGGGGCTTTTTATACACAGGGCGATCCTCAAACTAAGTACGCTTGGCCTTTTACCTATCTCACTGATTGCGCCAAGTTCTGCACATGCCCAGTGAGGAGCAGATTCGTGCGCGCATGCACAGTACGGCCGGCCCTTCATTTGCATGGGGTCACAGCTCATTACAATGAAGCACGCCCACTTCCTTCCCACTTGCAATAACCCCGCCTTACGCCTTGGGATTTAAGTTACGCTTGCGCAATTTTGTGCACAAATGCGCTGTGGATACGGCACTTACGACACCAAATTAGGGCACCGTAACTTAAATGACATAAGTTTTGACTAACTTAATTTGCCCCGCTGTTTGTGGATCAGGCCCAATATCATTTATAAAGATATTAAAAAGTAAGGGTCCCAACACTGAACCTTGGGGTACACCACTGATAACCTTGGACCATGCAGAGTGAGAATCATTAACCACGACTCTCTGAATTCTGTCTTTCAGACAGTTTTCTATCCATTTACAAACTGATATTTCCAATCCTGTAGACCTTACCTTACACATGAGCCGTGTGTGCATAACTGTATCCAACGCTTTCGCAAAATCCAAGTATACCACATCCATTGCGTTGTCAAAGGTGACCGTAAAGTATACAACGTTAATGGGGACAATGTCCTCTTCTCGACAACCCTTGCTGGGTGGTTGTGGTGGCCTGTGGCTTATTGGAATCCAGAAGCCCCCTTTAACAAGGGGGCCCCCAGATCCCGGTCCCCCTATGTGAATTGGTATCGGGTACATTATACCCCTACCCATTCACCCAAAAAAGTGTCAAAAAGTAAAAACCACAAAAGACAGTTTTTGACGATTCCATTATAAAAAAAAGTGTCCTGCGATGTCCATCCATCTTCAATCATTCCACCCTCTACACCACCTGCACCATCCTCCAATACTGCTCACTAGGGATGAGCTTCGAGTTCGAGTCAAACTCATGTTCGGCAAACAGCAAACAATTTGGGGTGTTTGCGGCAAATTCAAAAAGCTGTGAAACACCCTGTTAAAGTCAGGGAGTCGATAAGCCCCCTGCCCGCAGACCCCCACAACCACCGGGCAAGGGTTGTGGGGATGAGGCCCTTGTCCCCATAAACATGATGACATGGTGCTTTGAGGGGTCACAGACCCCCAAAGCATCCTCCCAATGTTGAGGGCATGTGGCCTGGTAAGGTTCAGGAGGGGGGGCGCTCTCTCATCCCCCCCTCTTTTCCTGTGGCCTGCCAGGTTGCATGCTCGGATAAGGGGTCTGGTGTGGATTCTTGGGGGAACTCTATGCCATTTTTTTTTTATTTGGGGTGGAGTTCCCCTTAAAATCCATACCAGATCTGAAGGGTCTGGAATGGATATTTGGGGGGGGAACCCCACTGCATTTTTTTTAAATTGACGGCGGGGTTCCCCTTAATATCCATACCAGACCTAGAGGGCCTGGTAATTGAATTTGGGGGGACCCCCACTTTTTTTTTATTTTTTATGAATGACAATTCATTATAGCCGCGAGTGATTTTAAATTACTTTTTTTCCTTCAGAAATTACACTTTGTGCAGAGACAGTTCTAAGCATGGGAATAAGCGCTACTTCACAGGCATACTATACACACCCGCCCCCAGGTACGAAATGTAAAGGAATATTTCACTTGTATTGTTTCACTTTAAGCATTATTAAAATCACTGCTCCTGAAAAAGTCAGTTTTTAAAACTTTTTTTTGCATTGATACATGTCCCCTGGGGCAGGACTCAGGTCCCCAAACACATTTTATGGACAATAACTTGCATCTACATTAGGTGAACACGATATTGTGTCAATCTCGCTCCTTTTCTCGGTGAGATTGACCACCTACGAGCCACGTTGCGGGAGCCAGCGCCGAGCACGGCTCGCCACAATGGGAAAAAGCCGACATAGAAGCGATGGGGATCCGACTTGGATTCCCACCAATTCTACAAGCGGCATTTGGTATAAATCATGAAGGGGAACTCCACGCCAAATTTTAAATAAAAAAACAGCATGGGTTCCCCCCCAGGGGCATACCAGCCCCCTTGGTCTGGTATGAATTGTAAGCAGAACCCCTACACTGAATAAACGGATGCCCCCACAATCCATACCAGACCCGAATCCGAGCACGCTGCCCGGCTGGTCAGGAAATCAGGGGGGACGAGTGAGCGTCCCCCTCCTCCTGAGCCGTACCAGGCCGCATGCCCTCTAAGCACCCTGTCCCCATGTTGATAAGGACAGGGCCTCTTCCATACAACCCTGGCCGTTGGTTGTTGGGGTCTGCAGGCGGGGGGCTTATCGGAATTTGGGAGCCCCATTTAATAAGGGGGCCCCCAGATACCGGCCCCCCACTCTAGGTGAATGAGTATGGGGTACATCGTACCTCTACCCATTCACCTGGAGAAAAAGTGTCAATAAAATAAACACACAACATAGTTTTTTTTAAATAATTTATTAGTCAGTTTAGGGGGTCTTCTCTGCTCTCTGGGGGTCTTCTTTCGTCTTCTCCGCTCTCCGGTGTTGTCTCGGTGCTACTTGGTTCTTCTCCCACTCGCTCTCCGGTGCCTTCTTCTGGGCTGGCCACCGCTATCTTCTTTAAAGCTTTTTTACTAGCGGCAGCCAGCTCGGTTTTCTTTGTCACCTTCTTCTTTTCTTTCGATGTTGACTCAACGCTCCCTCCCGCTGTAATGCTGGGTGTGTGGTGCACAACGATTTATATAGGCCTCTTATGACGTCACAGTCCCAGCATGCTCCGGGACCCACGGACCATCTCCAACTTATCCCCTTGGCCGCCGTGGAAGACATTTTCCTTGGTGGTTTAGACATCCGAGCTAACAGGATACTTGCTCCTAGAACTTCTCTTGAAGAAGCGATGTAATGTTGCAAAAATAATAGAGACCCTCTGTATCGTGATCCCTACATTCATTGGGATTCTCCCTTTGGGGATTGCAGCTTCGGTGACTTGACTGGGTGTCACGATATGCGCATTGTTTTAAATGTCTTTGTTGTTTGATGTTTTTATTATAATTTTTTTGATATTATATTAATCGATTTATTCAATTTTGATATATCTACTCTCTTCTGAGTTCATCTACCTACCCTGTACCAGAATAGTCCTCCTTGCCCGCTTCTCCCCTTTGGGTCTCTTGGGTTCTGGGGTTCCCTGAGTCCTCTCGCTATCTAATTAGATTTTGGATGATGGTACTACTTTTAATTTAATGACATGTATTCTATTGAAGAGGCTAACAATTAATTCACATGCTAGAGCCAGTTTAAACAGGAGCCAAATAACCTACCAGCATGTCTTTGGAATGGGGGAGAAAAGCAGACTACCCAGAGAACACCCACCCAGGCACAGGGAGATAATACAAACTCCAGGCGGTGTTGTGGTTGAGATTCAAACCAATGACGCTAGTGCTGCTAGGCAGACGTCCTAACCACTTAGCCACATATTTTGTCAATTTAGAAAAGTTATTACATTAACTTAATACCATTAGAAGTTTACTGTTTGTAATTGCTGTTGTCTGCAATTTCCTTTTTCAATTTAAATTACTGTGTGAAAGTGTTAGTTTTGTGGGATGTGGTCTAACTGTAATCTCAGAAGTAACCATTTTGTCTATTTTGAAAACCCCTCAATATCCTGCAGTGTTGACCTTGTAGAGTACAAAAGCATTGTGACGATGATGATAGCTGTCAATGAGATTAACAAGGACCCCGATCTTCTGCCCAACATTACCCTGGGTTATCATATATTTAGTACTTGTTCTGATCCAAAGAAAACTTTGGGATATGCCATAAATATATTGTCTGGAGAAAAGGAAGCTCCCAACTATTACTGTAAGGGACGTGGAGAAGTGGCCGGTTTTATTGGTGACACTACTTTCTATTCAACTCATGCGCTGGCTCAATTACTTAGTCTGTATCGGTATACACAGGTAAGTGATCACTGCAATATATTATGTATGTAATATGGTGTGTCCAATAGATGGCTCTGTACAGTCTAGGCAAAATGATTTTAGCCTTAATCTTCTAGAATGAGTGCAGATCAGAATTAACAGAAATTGGAATAGTTCAGGTGCACAAAACATAGTGGGCCGGATTCAGAAAGAAGATACGACGGCGTATCTCCTGATATGCCATTGTATCTCTGAGTCCGGCCGTCATATCTATGCGCCTGATTCATAGAATCAGGTTACGCATAGATATGCCTAAGATCTGACAGGTGTAAGTGACTTACACCGTCGGATCTTAGGCTGCAATTCCAGGCCGGCCGCTAGGTGGCGCTTCCATATCTTTTACGCGTCGAATATGCAAATGAGCATTTACGTCGATTCAGAAACGAACGACCGCCCGGCGCTTTTTTTTTTACATAGTTTGCATTCGGCTTTTTCCGGCGGAAAGTTACCCCATGCTATAGGAGGGGTAAGTGCGGCGTATCCTATGTTAAGTATGGCCGTCGTTCCCGCACCGAGTTTTAATTTTTTTATGTTGTTTGCGTAAGTTGTTCGCGAATACGGCCGGATGTAATTTACGTTAACGTCGAAACCAATGACCTCCTTGCGACGTCATTTGGAGCAATGCACACTGGGAAAATTTGCAGATGCCGCATGTGCTGTTCGATCGGCGCGGGGACGTGCCTGATTTAAATTTTAGACGCCCCCTAGCCGCGGAATTTGAATTCCGCCGGGGGATTTACGATACGCCGCCGCAACTTTAGAGGCAAGTGCTTTCTGAATAAAGCACTTGCCTCAAAAACTTGTGGCGGCGTAACGTAAATCAGATAGGTTACGCGGATCTAAAGATCCGCTGACCTATCTGAATCTGGCCCAGTGACTTGAGGAAATTATTCAGTGATCAATATCCTCACAATCCACTCAGCCCCACCACTTTACTGAACAGTTTAAAATTGCTTGACTGAAAGAACAATCCAGGTTTCACAATCCCATCATGTCCCTTTAGTAGGTTCTTATGCCTCGTACACACGACCGGTTTTCCCGTCTGGAAAACTGCCACGAGGAGCTTTTGGCCAGGAACACCAGCTGTGTGAATGCTCCATCGCAGTTTTCCCGATGAGGAAACTGCTGAGAAAAAAAAGAGAACCAGCTTTTTTCATGTCGGGATTCCCTGAGGACTTTTTCTCACCTGGAAAACCGGTCGTGTGTATGCTTTTCTGAAGGGAAAAAACGCGTATGCTCAGAAGCAAGTTTTGAGACGGGAGCGCTCGTTCTGGTAAAACTAGCGTTCGTAATGGAGATAGCACATTGGGCATGCTGTAACAGACTGAAAAGCACGAGGCTGAAAAGCGTGAATCGTCTCTCACCAAACTTTTACTAACACGAGGATCAGCAAAAGCAGCCCAAAGGGTGGCACCGTTTGAATGGAATTTCCTCTTTATAGTCCCGTCATACGTGTTGTACGTCACCGCGCTTTGGGCGGGCGTTATTTGGCCTGAACGTGTGTATGCAAGGCAGGCTTGAGAGGAATTTTAACTGCCGAGAAAAATGGTTGTGTGTACAAGGCATTAGAGTCATCCTCAGTTAACAGCTTTAGATACACTGGATGCCATAAATGCCGCTCTGCTACAATCAGCCGACTTAGTAGCACCGAAACGCAAAGTCCGCATCCGGAAAAAAAAGTCCGGCTGGTTCAACAACCAGCTGTCCCTACTGAAGCAAGAGCGCAGAAGGGCGGAAGCCGCCTGGAAAAAAAGCCCTTCAGAAGATCACCTCATCATCTACAAGGCAATAACAACACAATATCATAAAGAAATCTTCAAAGCAAAGAAACATCATTTTTCTATGATGATTAACAGCGCCATGAACCGCCCCCGAGAATTATTCAAGATGGTCACCCAGACCATGAATCCGGGATGTCTTGAAGTCCCCAATTCAGACACCCAAGAGTTCTGTAATGAACTATCGGATTTCTTCATCGACAAAATCGAAAGAATCCGGGTAAGTATTCTGCAAAATAATACCCCCCTCAGCCCCCTCTTCAATCAACTACAAAACACCAACAGAAACCTTCTACAATCAACTAAGTTCATTCTGGAACCAATCTCCGTCAATACCACCAAAAATATCATTGGTGCGTTGCGGAACAGCACAGCACCCAATGACATCATTCCCACCAAGCTGCTGAAGGAATGCGCCGACATTCTGGCGCCTCCCATCACACAGCTTATAAATCAGTCATTTAAGGAAGGCATAGTGCCATCCCTGCTGAAAGAGGGCACAATCCAGCCCATCCTGAAAAAACCTAACTTGGATCCCAAGGACCCAACTCACCGCCGCCCCATAACAGGCCTAAATGTTCTCTCCAAGATAATGGAGAAAGTAGTGGTACAACAGCTGCAACAGCATCTGGATACCCACAATCTACTCGATCCATTTCAATCAGGTTTCCGTCCCGGACACGGGACAGAAACGGCCTTACTCAAAATATGGGACGATGCCCTCGAGGCCGCAGACGAGGGAGAATCCTGTCTCCTGGTTCTGCTGGACCTAAGCGCAGCCTTTGACACAGTAGACCACAAAATGTTACTGATGCGACTGGCCGAGGTAGCCAGAATCGCAGAAGGTGATTTACCATGGTTTTCCTCCTTTCTTGAAAACCGATCACAAACAGTGAAACTGGGATCTTTCACGTCGGAAAAACGCACGGTGCCATGTGGAGTCCCCCAAGGATCCCCCCTGTCGCCGGTGCTTTTCAACATCTATCTTCGCCCTCTCTTTGATATTATCAGTAGCCAAGAACTACTCTATCACTCTTATGCAGACGATACGCAACTGTATTTTCGCATCTGCAACAAAAAGGATCATCATCTCAGTTTAGAGAAATGTCTCTCTTCAATAGAAAACTGGATGACTAAGAGTTATCTTAAACTCAACAGTTCCAAAACAGAACTTCTTATGTTTCACGCCAGCCGAAAGAGTCAACTGGCAACAACCTGGACACCGCCGCCCATTCTGGGCCAAATCATCACCCCTAGCTCCAAAGTCAAAAGTCTAGGAGTCATTTTTGACACCTTCATGACAATGGACGCACAAATAGGGTCAGTAGTCAGCGGATCGCACCATTTGTTGCGCCTACTACGCAGACTTATTCCATTTATCCCCAAAGAAGACGTAGCAGTCGTGGTGGGAACAATCGTGAATTCCAGACTGGACTATGCTAACGCCCTTTACCTCGGGCTCCCAAAGTACCAAATCGCTCGTCTGCAAGTCGTACAGAATACGGCCGCCAGACTGGTGACTGGGAAAAGGACATGGGAATCAATCTCACCTTCGCTGAGAACCCTTCACTGGCTGCCAGTAAAAGACAGAATTGTATTTAAAGCACTCTGCCTGACACATAAGTGCATCCATGGGAAGGCTCCGCAATATCTTTGCGACAAGATAGAACCTCACAATTCTAATCGCGTTCTGCGATCCACTGACCAAAATCTGGTCAAGGTGCCAAAAACCAAATACAAGTCCAAAGGAGAAAGAAGGTTTGCTTTTCAAGGTCCGAGACTATGGAACGCTTTACCAACCAGCATTCGGTTGGAGGAAAACCACCTGACTTTCAGAAGACAGATCAAAACTCTGCTCTTTTGATGTCATGAGACACGAAACATCAAGCGCCCAGAAGCGATTCAGTTCGCATGTGCCGCGCTATATAAGTTTTTTCATTCATTCATTCATTCATCTTCTGGCGTTTGGATCAAGTGCACAGAATATTGCTTAACAATCAGGAGCTGCAAGAAAACAAGTGGTGAGTGCTATTTAAGTCTCCTCTAATTAGTTACCCTTAAACTGATCAGAACTGTATACAGTATGTATGGACATCTGGCAGTGGCAACATTACTGTATTGTATGGCCCCGTACACACGACCAGTTTCCTCGGCAGAATTCAGCTTCCGACCGAGTTTCTGGCTGAATTCTGCCGAGGAAACTGGCCGTGTGTACACTTTCGGCCGAGGAAGCCGACGAGGAGCTCGACGAGGAAATAGAGAACATGTTCTCTATTTCCTCGTTGTTCTATGGGAGCTCTCGTCCCGCCGAGCTCCTCGGCGGCTTCAGTGCTGAACTGGCCGAGGAACTCGATGTGTTTGGCACGTCGAGTTCCTCGGCCGTGTGTACGAGGCTTATGTGATGAATCTCTACAGGAAATCCTTTACCCCAGTAGGGTAGTCGGTGACTTCCTTCACAGTTAAAGGAGTTGTAAAGGTAAAAAATGTTTTCCCTAAATAGCTTCCTTTACCTTAGTGCAGTCCTCCTTCACTTACCTCATCCTTCCATTTTGCTTTTAAATGTCCTTATTTCTTCTGAGAAATCCTCACTTCCTGTTCTTCTGTCTGTAACTCCACACAGTAATGCAAGGCTTTCTCCCTGGTGTGGAGTGTCGTGCTCGCCCCCTCCCTTGGACTACAGGAGAGTCGGGACACTCTCTACATTGCAGATAAAGAAATGAGCTGTGTGTTAGTGGGAATCCTGACTCTCCTGTAGTCCAAGGGACGACACTCCACACCAGGGAGAAAGCCTTGCATTACTGTGTGGAGTTACAGACAGAAGAACAGGAAGTGAGGATTTCTCAGAAGAAATAAGGACATTTAGTAGCAAAAAAGAAGGATGAGGTAAGTGAAGGAGGACTGCACTAAGATAAAAGAAGCTATTTAGGAAAAAAAATTACCTTTACAACCCCTTTAACCTCTTCCCACCCTGCGGCAGATTATATACAGCCGCAAGGTGGCTCAGTCCTGCCAGGAGGCCGTCTATATAAGGCCACCGGCCGCGCGCCCCTGCCGATGCACGTGCCTAGCGGCCGCGATGTCCGCCGGTCACCCGCAATCGTCAGTCACAGAGCCAGGGACGTGGAGCTCTGTGTGTAAACACAGAGCTCCAAGTCCTGTCAGGGAGAGGAGACCGATGGTGTGTCCCTTGTACGAAAGCAGTGTTCAAACCACACATGTGAGGTATCGCCGTGATTGTTAGAGCGAGAGCAATAATTCTAGCCCTAGACCTTCTCTGTAACTCAAAACATGCAACCTGTAGAATTCTTTAAATGTCACATATGGAAATTTTTAGGGGTAAAAGTTTGTTGCTATTCCACGAGCGGGCGCAACTTTGAAGAATGACATGTTGAGTATCAGTACTGGCTTTCTGGAGGGTTTGAGCCGAACATGTCCGAGCCCATCGCTAATTACCATAACTGTGCATAGCATTACATTTTACACAACAGGTGTAAGAGCACAAGAACTGTTTCAGGAGTGTTGGCCGTGTTCTGTGCAGTGTATGGAAGAAATGGCTTCTATAGCAAAGGGCTTGGGGACCAACATGAAAGTATAACCCTACAGCATTTGGGGAAATGGACCAACAGAAATAAAAAACCTTCTACTAAAAACAATAAGTAACTTTCCATTTTCAGACTGGAAGGTTGCTGTTGAAGTTTTAGACTTGGGTGCAAGTTCAGTGTCAATGGGGCAGATTCACAAAAGAATTACGCCGATTAGCTAGTTACGGCGATTCACAAACGTACGTCCGGCCCGCGCATTTTTTTACGTCGGTTGCGTTCGTTTTTTTCCGGCGTATAGTTAAAGCTGCTATATGGTGGCGTACTCAATGTTAAGTATGGCCGTCGTTCCCGCGTCGAAATTTGAAATTTTTAGGTTGTTTGCGTAAGTCGTTCGCAAATAGGGATTTGCGTAGAATGACGTCACCGTCGTAAGCATTGGCTTGTTCCGGTTTAATTTCGAGCATGCGCACTGGGTTACCCCCACGGACGGCGCATGCGCCGTTCAAAAAAAATGTTGTTTACGTCGAGTCACGACGTATTTACATAAAACACGCCCCCATCACACCGTTTTTAATTGCGTGCCCTTACGCCGCCAAAGATACACTACGCCACCGTAACTTACGGCGCAAATTCTTTGAGGATTCCCAAAAAAAATAAAGTTACGTTGGCGTAGTGTATCTTAGATACGCTACGCCCGACGCAAAATTACGCCGATGTACGTGGATCTGCCCCAATGTCTGGGAAGAAAACACGGAGACCATTCAATATACAATGTGTGTGGCGCCGGTGTGAAGAACAATGTTTGTATGCTGGAGGTGGGAGATCACTGTTGGACTCAGATGTGACCAGGTAGAGAAGAGCTTTGTAAATGGCCCCTATGTGGAGATGGGCAGCAAACACCGGGGGGGGGGGGAGAAGTGTTTCCTCAATTTTTGCATTTCCCAGTTTGTTATGCAATGATTTTGGGGGGAGGGAGCAGATACCCCTCTATCAGCCCAGAGTACACTGATTAAGGTCACAAGACGTTCAGTGAACATGTCACAAATTTGAATGCTGAATCCAAATCTCACTCAATAGGACCTGAATTTGTAAAATCAATTATTCCAATTTTCAAGGCTGATAGGCAAATAATTAGTAAAAAGATTGTGGCCCGGATTCAGAAAGGACCTATCTGTCGTATCTATGCACTGATTCATAAAGTCAGTTACGCCTGAATTTGGCCAAGATACGGCCGACGTAAGTCTCCTACGCCGTCGTATCTTGGGTGCATATTTACGCTGGCCGCTAGGGGCGCTTCCGTAGATTTACGCGTCGAATATGCAAATGACCTAGATACGCCGATTTAGAAATGTACTTGCGCCCGTCGGATTTAGCTACGCCGTTTACGGAAGGCGTCTGTCCGGCGTAAGTTTACCCCTTATAAAGCAGGGGTAATTCATGTTAAGGTATGGACGTCGTAAACGTCGGAACAGCGTCGTATTTTACGTCGTTTGCGTAAGTCGTACGTGAATGGGGCTGGGCGTATGTTACATTCACGTCGACAAAGCATTGAGCCGACGTATCTTAGGGAGTATTTGCGACGTGACTCTGAGCATGCGCGCGCATGCGCCATTCGATCGGCCATGCATTTACATGGGGTCACGCTTCATTACAATACAACACGCCCACTGCCTTGCTACTTTGAATTACGCGGGCTTACGCCGGGCGTAACTTTGGGAGCAAGTGCTTTCTGAATACAGTACTTGCCTCTCAATGTTATGTCGGCGTAGCGCATAGGAGATGCGTTACGCCCGCTCAAAGATACGACAATGTATCTGAATCGCGGGCCCATGGGTGGGGGTGGCTGGGCATTGCCTTGGGGAATGTACCAATGCTCAAATGTTTTAGCAATGTCATTTTGCAGGGAGCAGTGAAACAATAATATTGCACTATTCTCTATTCCTTTATTCCTTTATTAGAAAAAATATATATTTTTGGAGGCACGCTAACCCTGTCTAGTGTAGTGACTTATCCCTAGAATTTAGTGACATTTACAAACACAAAAACCCATGGGGACTTATCAGAAAATGGAAGCACCATTTAGGATAAGGGGGCCCCTAGATATCCCCTCCACATGAATGAGTAAGGGGACATAGTACCCCTACTCTCTCACAAACACAAATTTTCAATAGTAAATAAACACACAAGCACTTACAAATCTCTTATTGAAAAAAAAATTATATATATATATATATATATATATATATATATATATATATATATATATATATATTGAGTGCTGTAAAGCCATAAGACCCCTTTCACACTGGAGGCGTTTTTCAGGTGCTTTAGCACTAAAAATAGCACCTGTAAAGCACCTGAAAAAAGCCTCATCTGCAATTCCAGTGTGAAAGCCCAACTGCGCCTGCAAAACATACCGCCCGACGTACGCTTCATTCTAATGAACGTTGTCACTGGGGAAATTGAATAGTGGTGCTAACAGAGGCAGAATTTAACTAAGCTAAAGCAAGCTCTAGAGGGTGCCACCCGTCAGACAAAAAGGACTCCAGCCGCCATATTGTTGGAGTCCCATAGAATGTAATACATCCGCTGACTTCCTCCACTCCATAGAGGAAACTGTAGGGTCTGATCAGGTCCACCTGAAAAATGGACGGACCTGATCAAAAAGCCTATGAGAAAGAAACAAGCTGAAGACATGAGCTGATTGGCTGACATAGACAGCTGCTCCAGTTTTGATAAATCCCTCTCAGTGGCCCATATTCTTAAAGGACTTACGATGGCGCAGCGCCATGTACGCGGTCGTAAGTTCTAATATGACCCGTCGTATCTATGCGTCTGATTCTTAGAATCAGTTACGCATAGATATCCATTAGATCCGACAGGGGTAAGTCTCTTACGCCGTCGGATCTTAACTGTATTTTTTTTTTACCGCTAGGTGGCGCTTCCGTTGGATTCCCCGTTGAGTATGCAAATTAGCTAGATACGCAAATTCCCGAACGTACGCGCTTCCGACGCAGTAAAGTTACAACGTTTATGTTAGGCTTTTCCCGGCGTAAAGTTGCCCCTGCTATATGAGGAGCAGCCAAGTATGGCCGTCGTTCCCGCGTCGAAATTTTAAAAAGTTACGTCGCCTGCGTAAGTCGTTCGTGAATGGGGCTGGACGTCATTTACGTTCACGTCGAAACCAATGACGTCCTTGCAACGTCATTTGGAGAAATGCATACTGGGATATTTTACGGACGGTGCATGCGCAGTTCGTTTGGCGCGGAGACGCGCTTCATTTAAATGATACACGCCCCCTACCCACCGAATTTGAATTCCGCCGGGTGATTTACGCTACGCCGCCGCAACTTTACAGGCAAGTGCTTTGTGAATAAAGCACTTGCCTGAAGAACTTGCGGCGGCGTAACGTAAATCTGATATGTTACGCCGCCGCAGAGATACGACCAGTGTACGAGAATCTGGGCCAGTGTGTCTAAATCTACAGATGACTTGTGTCTCTGCACAGTTTCCATAAAAAAGGAGAGCTTGGCATTTAAAGGGGTTGTAAAGATTTTTTTTTTAAATAACAAACATGTTATACTTACCTCCACTGTGCAGCTGGTTTTGCACAGAGTGGCCCTGAACCTGATCTTCTGGGGTCCCTCGGCGGCTGTCTCGGCTCCCCCCCGCAAGGATTCAACCCCTTAATGCAAGCTCGCATGGTGTTAAGTGCTTGCGGGCGCACTCCCGTGAGACAGCCGGCAGCCATAGCCGCCGACTGTATCATTCGGCCCCGCCACCTGGCGCGCCGCGCCATTGGATGTGATTGACAGCAGCGCAGGCCTATGGCTGTGATGCTTTCAATCCATCCAGTGTAGCCAATCAACGACCAGGCTGAGCGGCAAAGAGGATGTCGGGGCGAGCGCGGGACTTTCGAGGGGTCAGGTAAGTATAATAGGGGCTCGGGGGGGCGGTATTGTCGGATGTTTTTTCACCTTAATGCATATGATTAAAGTCACGCTGTACCCGCACCAACCAGAGAGCCACCCTGTACCCGCACCAACCAGAGAGTCACGCTGTACCCGCACCAATCGGAGAGTGATGCTGTACCCGCACCAACCAGAGAGCCACGCTGTACCCCCAACAAAGCAGAGAGCCATGCTGTACCCGCATTAACCAGAGAGTCACGCTGTACCCGCACCAACCAGAGAGGGAGTCACGCTGTACCCGCACAACCAGAGAGAGAGCCCTGCTTTAACCGCACCACCAAAGCTCCCCACTGGCAGCCGAAAAGTGCAGCTAAAACAAAGGTAAAGCACGGGGGGGGGGGCAGCATTTCATTCTTGGTCCCAGGCAGCACCATGTCTTGGGCCGGCACTGGGTACATAAGCCGGCCAGGATTGTAGGTAATGTGTGAACGGATCACTGACAGAAGAGACATTGACATGCGGTATACTTTGCCTTGTCTGACAGCAGGAGGTGGAGGAGAGGAGGACTGTGCCAATATCTTGGAACATTGCTGACCCCATGTGCCTCCACTCCTAGACATGGAGGCCAAGTACAAAGCACCCCTTTACCCAGAGTGCATACTAAGCTTGAATGTTTTTATTACTAATAATTGGAAAATGGTGCACTTATTCCAACATAAACCAAAAACATAACATAATAAATATAACTGTACAAAGTCCCATAGATATGTATATATATATATATATATATATATATATATATATATATATATATATATATATATATATATTATATATATATTTATGGTCGTTACCCTCTGACCGAGAGAGATGTGGATCACATAAACACGCGACAAGACTTACAACATAAATAGACCTGAAGTGTGCCTTGGTGGTCTGGTCAGTATGCCAAGAAAAGGGGGCATACCCAAGGTAAGTAATGGGTAGTTAATTGAAGAAGGACATGCTGAGAAGTGCCCTGAAAAAGGGAAGGGCGGGAGGGTGTCGAATGCGATTGAATGCGCAGACTCACGGACATGAGGTGAGCTGGGAAGAGTCGGCCCAGTGACGTGTAGTACTGCACACTGAACCGACAAAGAGCATGTGTGAGTGGGCTGCTTAAATACCCTCCGGGCTCCTCCCATAAACTCAGGCCACCATACTGGCCTTCTTATTTATGGTCGTTACCCTCTGACCGAGAGAGATGTGGATCACATAAACACGCGACAAGACTTACAACATAAATAGACCTGAAGTGTGCCTTGGTGGTCTGGTCAGTATGCCAAGAAAAGGGGGCAAAAGACTCAGATAGGGAAATAGTTTATATTGATTTCTTGTATTTATTGAGCCAGCTTGGTAAAGGCTTGTGCCATTCCTTCATGAGGATTTGGGATGTATGTAGCAAAACAAGGAGACTTCCATCAGCCTGGTATCTTGATTACGTAGTCTGGTACTCCCTGTTGGGAGGCAACCGAGACTGCTCCAATTCGGAAAGAATGTCCAGAGAACTGACTGGGGTTTGAAGCCCAAGTTACTTAGGAGGATTCTGACATGCTTGACACACTGGCTGACACTCAGGGAGCTGGTTTAGAAAGGGTAGCAATGAGCTACCATCAGATTGGCTGGGTAGATGGAGCAGTAGTGGGTCGAGCACCGTCACTGAGCGTCAGGCGTTGTCAGTCTGAAACAGGTTGATGTCAACCCCAGGGGCCTGTTTGTTGCGTTTGCAGACTGTGAGAGTGTAGTGGTTCGAAAGCGAGTCGGGTGGCGTCGGAGCAGTGTGTGACTGCCGGAGCCGCTGACTAAATTCACTAGGTTGTAGGGAACCGTAGAAGGCCTGGTAGATGGCTGTTGGGTGACTAGACTGGGCAAAGCCCTAAACACGGAACGAGTAAGGATTTTAGACATGTCCCTAAAGAGGGGACTCTTGAAAGGTAGGCGCTTGCCACTGACTACAGGTTGGTGCTTCTGTATGCCCTGTAGGAGGGACTTGACTGCATGGGCTCGAGAATACTGACGGTTTACTGGGGTCCTGCAGGGACAGGAAATGCTGGATGCCATCTAGATATGGCGTGATAGTATGGTCAGCTGCATGTGGAAATACGATATGAAGGCTAGGATGTGTCCAACGTTGCCTATTGCTGCTCCGGGGCAAGGGGCCAAAAATTTGCGATTAGTGTTCCAAGCAGTGCGATAGGCCTTCAGTGTGTTGCGTGCCAAGGAGTGGTTAATAAGTTGGATTGCGTTGGCGAGATGCGACTTCAGTCCATCGTCAGCAATGTCCATGGTGGGACAGGGATAGTTGTTGGGTCGGCTCCAGGCTCTTGCTGGAAAAAACATCCATTCCAAGGTTGGAAAAGGAAAGCGCATCAGCTGCTTTTTGCATTTGCCTGGAAAAGGTCTACATAAGATATTAACTGGTGACGGAGTGACAGCTGCGCGAGCCTGTGCAGGAAGTGATGGGGAGTGACTTAGATCTATCTTAATTGATGATGTCGGCTGTGGCCTGATTGTCTGTGGTGAAGAACAGTGTCTGTCCTGTTCAAGTGTGGTCCCAGACCTGGGCAGCTGCCACGATGGGGTGCAGCACGAGGCGTGATAAAGACTGGGTGAAGCAAAAATTTAAGAGAATTTCTGGGGGCCAAGTTTTGGAGAACCAGTGGCGGCCTAAAAATGGCTGCAAAAGCCTTTGGTGGCTCGGCTGACACTGCCGGGATGAAGATTGAAATGATGTTCTATCAGGTGGGGAAGTTGTCCCACATAGCTAAGTCTGCTACTGATGCTTGGTCTAGTTTGAGAACTTGGACTGGATCTTGCATTGGTGTGAGAAAATCAAGACAATACACAGGTGCTCAACAAGACGATATACATGCACTCGCAGGTCAACGTGCACTCGCAGGCCAACGTGCACTCGCTGGTGCTGGATGAAAACCTGAACTAACCGCAGGGAAAAAACTGAGAAAAGATGAGTGGCCCGCGTGCCACTGAAGATGAATGGCCAACTGGGTGCCACTGTGTGTTCGTGTGGCTGATTGTTTGTCACTGAGGTGTGTTTGCAAGTTTAGTTTGTATTCGGGTTTGCACGTAGGTGCGTGCCGCTAAGTGTTTTATACTACTGCAGACAATATTGTGCGGTTGCAAGGGTGTCAGTGAGTGTCAGGTTGCTGGGACGATATTTTGTGGTGGCAGGGGCCTTGAGTATGAAGGTTTGATGGTATTGGTGGTTGCAAGGGTCTCAGTCTGGTTTGCTGAGATATTGCGTGGTTGCAAAGGTGTCGATGATTATGAGGTTTGTTTTGAGATGGCATGGTGTGGTTGCACAGGTCTCAACAAGTGAGGGGTTGCTGAGACAATGTTGTGTTTTGCAATGGTCTCAAATGAGCGTCGGCCGCTGAGACAACTTTGTATGGCTGCAAGGGTCTAAATGGGTGTCAGGTTGCTGAGACGATATTGCATTTGCAATGGTCTCAAATGAGTGTCAGGTTGCTAAGATGACTTTGTATGGCTGCAAAGGTCTGAACGGGTGTCAGGTTGCTGAGATGAGATTGTGTGGTTGCAAAGGTCTAAAAGGGTGTGAGGTAGCTGAGATGATATTACATTTAGCAAGGGTCTCAAATGAGTGTCAAGTTGCTGAGACAATATTCCCCTTTATTTTAATTTTTTTATGAAAACGACTGTGAATGAAACACTGGTAAACATGAGTTACCGCATCTGGCAGTGTTTACAAGCTGTTACAGGCATTGGCGTTTCGAATGCCTCTGAACATCCGTCTGAACCCATTTTTTTTTTTTTTTTTTTTTTTTTTTACCAACAGCAGTGTACATGAGGCCAAAGATGATTTGTCTGGCTGCAAGGGTCTCAATGAATGCCAGGTTGTCCCCCTTTTTGACTGTATGGTCACAAAGGTCTTTGACGAGTGGGAGGTTGCTCAAGACAATATTGCGTGGTTGCAAGGGTCTCGATGAGTGTGGCGCTGCTGAGACGGTATTGTGTTTGCAAGGGTCTGAACTATGGTGTGAGGCTGCTGAGACGGTATTCCGTGGTTGCAAGGGCCTTGATGAGTGTGGGGCTGCTGAGACGGTATTGCGTTTGCAAGGGTCTGAACTATGGTGTAAGGCTGCTGAGACGGTATTGCGTGGTTGCAAGGATCTTGATGAGTGTGGGGCTGCTGAGACGGTATTGCGTTTGTGAGGGTCTCAACAATGGTGTGAGGCTGCGGAGACGGTATTGCGTGGTTGCAAGGGACTGATGAGTGTAGGGCTGCTGAGATGGTATTGCGTTTGCATGGGTCTCAACAATGGTGTGAGGCTACTGAGATGGTATTGTGTGGTTGCAAGAGTCTTGATGAGTGTAGGGCTGCTGAGACGGTATTGCGTTTGCAAGGATCTCAACAATGGTGTGAGGCTGCTGAGACGATTTTGCATGGTTGCAATGGTCTCAACAGGTGTCAGGTTGCTGGGCCGAGATTGTGTGGTGACAATTTATTTTTTTCTGCTTTTTTTTATTTATTTTTTGCGTTTTGTAAGGGTCATGTGTTGCAAGGGTCTTAACAAGGGTATCAGGCTGCTGAGACAATTTTGTGCGCTTGCAAGAGTCTCCATGAGTGTGGTGCTGCTGACACGGTATTGCGTTTGCAAGGGTCTCAACAAGGGTGTCAGGCTGCGGAGACAAATTTTGCGTGCTTGCAAGAGTCTCCATGAGTGTGGGGCTGCTGAGACGGTATTGCGTTTGCAAGGGTCTCAACAAGGGTGTCAGGCTGCGAAGACGAATTTTGCGTCGTTGCAATGGTCTCAACGGGGCTGAGATTGTGTGGTGGCATTTTTTTTTTTTTTTTTTTTTTTTTGTTGCCTTTTTTTTTTCTTTTTTTTTTTTTTTTGCTTTTTTTTTTTTTTTTTTTTTTTTTGGCGTTTTTTTTTTTTTTTTTTTTTTCGTTTTGTAACGGTCATGTGTTGCAAGGGTCTTAACAAGGCTGTCAGGCTGCTGAGACGATTTAGTGTGGTTGCAAGAGTTTTGATGAGTGTGGGGCTGCTAAGACGGTATTGCGTTTGCAAGGGTCTTAACAAGGGTGTCAGGCTGTGGAGACGAATTTTGCATCGTTGCAACGGTCTCAACAGGTGTCAGGTTGCTGGGCTGAGATTACGTGGTGGCAATAGTGTTTTTTTTTTTTTTGTTTTTTTTTTTTGATTTTTATATATTTTTTTCCTTTTTGCGTTTTTTTTTTTTTTGCATTTTGTAAGGGTCATGTGTTGCAAGGGTCTCAGCAAGGGTATCAGACTGCTGAGATGATTTGCATGGTTGCAAGGTCTCAATCAATAAGAATTGGGTTACTGAGAAAGGATAGAAACACCTGGTTTGTTTGTACCTTAAGCAAGCAGTATAAGGTAGAAGGACAACGCCTGTTTGAATCGTAGGTTCCATAGGGGCCACTAATGAACGATATGGGAGACAACAAATGGTAGCAAATTGATAGAACATAAAGAATGTAATAACAAATCTTACTTGCGACAGTGGGCCATGCGAGTGAGTTTGCGGCGGACTGTGGCTGGAGTGGAGCAACGTGTAGGGTGATGCCGTGCATGGGGCAAAACAACGAGGTTTGGTGTAGAAAATAGAACACGAGAAGTGCGTATCAATGCTTTGTAAGCTCCACTGCAGGAACCAAACATATGGTACAGGTGACACCATGAGTGGCCATGAATTTGACATGACAAACAAGCTAACGAATCCTACCTGGGACAGTGAACGTGCGACTGGGTTTGCTTTGGACTGGAGTGGATGTGCAACGCATCCCAAGAGTGTGGTGTGGCGCCATGCATGACACACAGGCAATAACTTTGGTAAATAAATGAGAGAGAAGAGCCGTGTACAAGCAATTCGTAAGTTCCGCTGTGGGAACTAAAACACACAACATGGGGGAAACAATGAATGACAGCGGTAGAAAGTATGCAATGTATCTGATACAAAATGGTTGTAAATGCATGAAATGAATCCGATACGAATTGATAGTAAGGAGTATTGAACGAATCTGATACGAATTGGTTGTAGAGTGTATGCTACCCCTTGCTTTGAAACCGAACACCTACCAACCACCCATCCCCCCAGGCTAATCAAGTGCAGAGAAGGCACCATGTGAGTCCAATTGCCACCTCAATCTGCCAAAGAACCCATACAAACACATGTCAATCTCCAAATGGATTTACAAATGAATCGTATGTTTGGCAGAAGGAAGTTGCAAATGTATTATGCCTGAGCCGAATGATGTTGGAACATGAGCAAAAGTAACTCAGGCAGATTTTTTCCCAAAAGGGATGCAGGATAGGAATTGTAAGATTGCACAAGATACGAAAAGGTTTGAATCCTACCTGCGACAGTAAGCGGGAACCGCCGGCGAAGACCATGAAGGGAGAAGCCGCAAAGCGCTTGCGATGTCGAATGCGATTGAATGCGCAGACTCACGGACATGAGGTGAGCTGGGAAGAGTCGGCCCAGTGACGTGTAGTACTGCACACTGAACCGACAAAGAGCATGTGTGAGTGGGCTGCTTAAATACCCTCCGGGCTCCTCCCATAAACTCAGGCCACCATACTGGCCTTCTTATATATATATATATATATATATATATATATATATATATATATATATATATATATATATATATATATATATATATATATATATATATATATATATATATATCAATTGTAAATTATATAGAGTCCTCTTATCGGGTTAACAGTGATTTCTTAACATGTTCATATAGTTCTCCTTCAACACTACAACACCGCTTCCACCACCAGGTGCAATGCTCGCTTACCTTAAGAGACGACCCCACTGGGTCAAGATAGAAAATCTTAAATTATCAAAAAAAGGTGGTGTGATGCTGTTAGAGGTAGGTATTCAGAATATCCTTTAGTTTGTAATCATCAGCTGTTCCCTGGAGGGGCTCAGAGTGAAAAAAGGAAGAAAAACTTTCATTGCACAATATTGTAAGTAAAGCATGGATTTAATTGCATGTGCCAATATTCCACTCACACAATTTATTGTCTTGTATATTGCATCCAAGTTATATAAGGCAAACCACTGCTGTCTTCCTCACTGCTACTACTAGGAAACTGAGACACCGGAAGTGACATCACCAACTTCTCCCGACACGTTGCGTCACAGATTACGTGACTTCTTTAAGGGAACAGATCCCTTGAAGAAGTCACGTGATCTGTGACGCAACTCGTCGGTGGGAGTAGTTGATGTCAATTCCGGTGTCTCAGTTATGCGGTAGTAGCGGTGAGGAGGAGAGCTTTGTATCTCCCTGGTTTACCTTATATAACTTGATGCCATATACAAGATTATAAATTGTGTGAGTGGAATATTGGCACATGCAATTACAGGTGGTACTCAAAAAATTTGAACATTGTGCAAAAGTTTATTGATTTCACTAATGCAACTTAAAAGGTGAAACTAATATATGAGAAAGACTCATTACATGCAAAGCAAGTTATCTCAAGCCGTGATTTGTCATAATTGTGATGATTATGGCTTACAGCTCATGAAAACCCCAAATCCACAATCTCAGAAAATTTGAATATTACATGCAATCAATAAAACAAGGATTGTACATAGAACAATATCAGACCTCTGAAAAGTATAAGCATGCATATGTGCTCAGTACTTGGTTTGGGCCCCTTTTGCAGCAATTACTGCCTCAAAGTGGCGTGGCATGGAAGCAAACAGCCTGTGGCACTGCTGAGGTGTTATGGAAGGCCAGGATGCTTCAATAGCGGCCTTCAGCTCTTCTGCATTGTTCGGTCTCATGTCTCTCATCTTTCTCTTGGCAATGCCCCATAGATTTTCTATGGGGTTCAAGGCTGGCGAGTTTGCTGGCCAATCAAGCATAGTAATCACACGGTCATTGGCAGTGTGGGGGATGTGGGGGAGGTGCCAAGTCCTGCTGGAAAATGAAGTCGGCATCCCCATAGAGCTCGTCTGTGGAAGGAATCATGAAGTGCTCCAACATCTCCCGGTAGATGGCTGTGGTGACCCCGGACTTAATGAAGCACAGTGGACCAACACCAGCAGGTGACACGGCTCCCCAAATCAACACAGACTGTGGAAAATTCACACTGGACTTCAAGCATCTTGCAGTGTTTGCCTCTCTATTCTTCCTCCATACTCCGGCTCCTAAGGTTTCCAAATGAGATGCAAAATTTGCTCTCCTCAGAAAAGAGGACTTTGGACCCCTGAGCAACAGACCAGGTCTGTTTTTCTTTAGCCCAGGTAAGATGCTACTGATGTTGTTTGTTGTCAGGAGAGGCTTGACAAGAGGAATACAACATTTGAAGCCAATTTCCAGGATCCATCTGTGTGTGGTGCCTCTTGATGCTCTGACTCCAGCCTCAGTCCACTCCTTGTGAAAGTCCCCAACACTTTTGAATGGCATTTTCCTGACAATCCTCTCCAGAGGACTATATATAATTTACAATTGATATATTTACATATTGTATCTATGGGACTTTGTGCAATTATGTTTATTATGTTATGTTTTTGGTTTATGTTGGAATGAGCGCACCATTTTTCAAGTACCGTATTTATTGGCGTATAACACGCACAGGCGTATAACACGCACCCTAACTTTAGGAGGGAAGTTTCAGGAAAAAAACTTTCCACGTCCCCCTGTGTATAACACGCAGACACAGTTTACCCTTTATTTTCAGGGTAAAAAAGTGAGTGTTATACGCCAATAAATACAGTATTAACCCATGTAATGTTTAAAGATTATTTTAATGATGCAGCTGTTCTATTTGGATTTAACACTGTTCACTTAAACACACATACCAACACTTTAGTATTTTATATTACACACATTTTATTACTAATAATCTATTTTATTGTATTATATATTGTATATGAGCTTAAAGCAGAGGTTCACCCTCAAAATTAACTTTTTAGCTAACCTATCTCCAGCCTTAATAAAGGCTTGTAGCGTTGTCATTTTTTTTAAATGTGTACACTTACCTGTCTTCAGCCACACTCCCGGGTCTTCTTCCTTGCGGGGAGTGGGCGGGTCGCTCCTTTTCCCCGACGGGAAGCTCTGTGCAATGTCTCCTGGGAGTGAGTGTTAATCCTCCCAGGAGACAATTGACGTGCGGGTAAAGCGCGTCATCGCCCTCCGAAAATATCCGACGGGGACTTGGCTCTTTACGGTGCTATACGGCGCCTGCCGTGTAGAGCTGACTGCGCAGGCGCTGTAAAGTGCTGAGTCCCCCTTGGATATTTTCGGAAGGCGATGACGCGCTTTACCCGAACGTCAATCATCTAAGCCTCGTCTTAGGAACGCCTACTCCCCGGTGGAGCGAGAACCTGGAAGCCCCGTGAAAAAACCCATAAGACCGTAAGTACAGCGGTACAAAAAAAATCCAGCATACTGTAGATGTCAGCAGTATGCTGGATGTCACGGTCTATTGGTGTTTTAGGGTGAACCCCCGCTTTAATCTGTTCCACTTTTGCTTTATGGCCTACATGTTTTTTTGTACCATATCTAGGAGAGCTGCAGGGTCATTTTGTGAGACACAGGAGGATTATATGGGCATTAGATTTGACTGGTAGGAGCATGGACTGGAGAAGTTGAATATTCTATGTAACCAATAAATACAATAGATCAGGGGGGTCTTATTGTTTTTTTAGCAGCCATAGAGTGAAAAGTTGTTGTGGATGAATTAAGGGTTGAATGTGAGGATAGAGAAGGTAAGTAGAAATTGTGCTCATATCATATGTTATATACGTAGATCTTTTGATCTTTGTGAAATTTATATATCACATTTTTCATTATTTTTTATAATTTCATTAATAACATCCCATTACAATATTTCCCTACATATTGTCTAGATCAGTTATAGAGCCGCTGACTATCGCATGGGTGATGGAAAAATGTATCCAACTTTATTCCTTATGACACCCGACTATCGGGTCCGTTTTGCAGCTATTAATAAACTTGCGCAGCATTTTGGATGGAACTGGGTTGGAATATTAACATCAGGGGACAGCAGCGGTGATGAGGAGGCCCAAGAACTGAGTAAGATGATGAGCCAACACGGGATCTGTACAGCTTATATCATTCCACTCACTTTAAATAGTGTAGAGGATATTCATACATTGAGGATTATTCGTGAATCGGCAGCTAAGATTGTCACAATGTGTGGAACTTCCATATCAGACTTTGTTCCTTTATGTGATAAAATACTCTCTGTTATAGAAAACATCACATTTATTTTCCCACCTTCATGGAGTAAAATAACTCACATATATAATGAAGTCATTAAAACAACCCAACGCAGCTTTGCATTTCTATGGCCAGAAAAAATGAACCTAGACATCAATATTTATCCACAAGGTGTCAACTTCTCCAACTGTTTATATGACCCAATACTGGAAGATATTTGGCTTTATTTGATTTGTTGTCTTTCCCCAAACCAATACAAAAATTTCCATTATGAACTCCTCAATAGACGTTCTGCAAAAAATTGTACAGATGTAAAAGATATGTCATGGGTATTTCATTTATTCACAACTCAGCCCTCCTATGCATACAGGGCTGTGTATGTTATGGCTCATGCTCTACATGGAATGTACATGAAGAAAAATACATCTGAACAAAATGGATTCCGGCACAGAGTAAGTTGTATAATAAAGCCCTGTACACACGATCGGATATCTGATGGAATCTAATCCGATGGATTTTTTCGGCGGATATCCGATGAAGCTGACTTTCATCAGTCTTGCCTACACACTAGACATGTGCATTCATTTTCGTCCGAATGCATTTTCGTCCGAATTTCAGGTATTTTCGTTATCATTTTAACAAACGATAATGAAAGCACAGAAAACAAAAACCGAAAGATCCGACATAAACAAATGCTTTATTTTAGTTTTGTTGCGGTCGAATGTGCCTAACCTTAACTCTATTAGTCCAACATTATTCTACATAAAGAGAAAAGATTCGACATTATAGAGACATGAAGAAGAGTCGACATAGAGAGAAAAGATTCGACATAGAGAGAAAAGATTCGACCTAGAGAGACATGAAGATTCGACCTAGAGAGACATGAAGATTCGACATAGAGAGACATGAAGATTCGACATAGAGAGACATGAAGAGTCAAAATTTTTTTTTTTTTTTTAAAGATTCTGTCGAATCATTTTTTTTTTTTTTCTTCTTCTTCTTCTTCTTCTTCTTAGAACATTCGACAGACACCATGGACCAGATCCACATAGCGAGTACCCCGGCGTATTTTCAAATTACCTGCGTCGTATCTTTAGTTTGAATCCTCAAACCAAGATATGACGGCTTCTGGGTTCGATCCGACAGGCGTACTGCTTTGTACGCCTTCGGATCGTTGGTGCAATACCTCGGCGCCCGCTGGGTGTAGTTTGCGTCGTTTTCCGCGTCGGGTATGCAAATTAGCTTTTTCCGACGATCCACAAACGTACGCGCGGCCGTCCCATTCTCTTACGTCATCTCTAGTCGGCTTTTTACGGCGTATAGTTAAAGCTGCTATTTTGCAGCGACGACATTTCGCGCAAAGCATGGCGGGAAATTTCGGAACGGAGCATGCGCAGTTCAATCAGCGCGGGGACGCGCTTCATTTAAATGAATCACGCCCCCTACCCGCCAATTTGAATTCCGCCGCCAGAAATACACTACGCTGCTGTAACTTACAGCGCAAAATCTTCCTGGATTTGACTTAAAGCCAGGTAAGATATGGCGGTGTAGCGTATCAAAGAAGGGCAACAAAGCTAATAAAGGGTCTGGAGGATATTAGTTATTAGGAAAGATTGTGAGCACTGAATGTATTCTCTCTGGAGAAGAGACGCTTGAGAGGGGATATGATTTTAATTTACAAATATCTTACTGGTGACCCTACAATAGGGATACAACTTTTTTGAGGAAGGAAGTTTAATAAGACAAGTGGCCACTCATTAAAATGAGAAGAAAAGAGGTTTAAGCTTAAACCACGTAGAGGGTTCTTTACTGTAATCGCGGCTAGGATGTGGAATTCCCTTCCACAGGTGGTGGTCTCAGCGGGGAGCATCGATAGATTCAAAAAACTATTAGATAAGCACCTGAACGACCACAACATACAAGGATATGCAATGTAATACTGACATATAATCACACACATAGGTTGGACTTGATGGACTTGTGTCTTTTTTTTAACCTCACCTACTATGTGAGTATGTAATTGCTTTGTGTATGCCGTGTTAAAAACACATTCAACTAGTTCAGGCATTCAGATTCATATATACATATCATATTGTATAGTATCTGCATTGTATACATTTATATGTATTCATGTAGCCAGATTCACGTAGAGTTACACCGGCGTTTTCAGGCCTAAAGATATTCCACCAAAAGGATGGCGCAGCCAATGTCAAGTATGGACGTCGGAACTGCGTAAAATTTTTACATTTTTACGTCGTTTGCGTAAGCCGTCCGTGAATGGTTTGGGCGCAATTTACGTTTACGTCGAAACCAATAAGGGAACCTCCTAGCCGTAATATGCATAGTTTTAATGGACATGTATAGACTATTGGGTAAAACCAATAGGGAGAAAGAAGACCACCTGGGGTGTAGAGCAAGCTTTTCCCTATTGATCAGGTACCTAGCCATTATACTTTAGAGGACTGAACCCAGACATTATACTTAGGCTCTCAGTCCTGGATTAGCACCAAAGAATCACTGCAAACTGGAGGAATTTTCTCATTTAAAGGAAAAAAAAGTGGGTGACACCTATGTCAATGGGGGGGAAAAAGAAAAAAGAGGGGGGGGAGCAGTAGAGGGGGAATACGAGGGGGGGATATGAGGTTCTGGCAAAGTTGACGACCCAAGTTTCCAAATGATCCCAAAACAAGATAATCAGATGTAGGACTTATATTCCTCTGAGAATCAGAACAGATTCCAATGTGTCCAGCGGGGGTTGTGTTCCTCCTCCCTATCCCCTAGGGCAGCTGTGAGGTGTTCCATCTGCTGAATATCGCAAACCCTAACAACCCACTGCGACACTGTCGGTGGGGATTGCTGCTTTCAAGCGCTGGGGACACACGCCCTGGCTGCATTCAAGAGGTGTTTCAATAGGGATTTGCGATAACGCTTAAAGGAGATGGGAGTCAGATTTAGGAGGACTGCTGCCGGGTTATCCTGGAGAGCGACATCAGTAAGCTTGTGAATGATCTGCAGTCTCCAGAAAAGGGTCAGAAATTGACAATCCCAGAAGATGTGAAGTAATGTACCAGTCTGTGTACCACATCTCCAGCACAGAGGACTATGTCCCGGCAATATGGACACTAATACAGAGGGTGTCCTGTACCAGCGTGTCAGGATGTTGTAGGTGATTTCCTGGTATTTGCTACACAAAAGGAGGACTTACGTGCAACAAAGAGAATACGATTCTTTTGATTTTCAGTAAACGTGGTGTTAAGATCTCTCTCCCACTTCCTCAGATACGGGGGGTCATGTTGGGATGTATGAGCAAGTAAGATGTTATAAGAATAGAAAGGGATTCCCGTATAGGCTCATCTCCCAGGCATACATCTTCAAAGGATGTAGGCTGTCTGCGAAAACCGCCAACTTCCGGAAGGGATCTTTGGAAGTGTTAGGCCCCGTACACACGACCGAGTTTCTCGGCAGAATTCAGCCAGAAACTCGGTCGGAGCTGGATTCTGCCGAGAAACTCGGTCGTGTGTACACTTTTCAGCGAGGAACCCGTCGAGGAACTCGTCGGGCCGAAAAGAGAACATGTTCTCTATTTTCTCGTTAGTCAATGGGAAAAGTCGGCCCGCCGAGTTCCTCGGCGGCTTCCACACTGAACTCGACGAGGAACTAGATGTGTTTGGCACGTCGAGTTCCTTGGTCGTGTGTACGGGGCCTGAGAGTTGCAAAATCATCCATCAGCCCAAAATGGAGGAATTGAAGATAGGATATATAGGAAAAGTGATTGTCACCGGCGCAAAAATAAGTTCTAAATAATACTATATTGACCTGCTGCAGTGCTGTATAAACCTTCTATGAGGTTTAGGTGAAAAAATTAGAAAGGTGTTGGTACTGCGCTGGTATATTAATGTGATATCAAAAAAAGATATAAGAAATTTTTTTTTTTCAAAAATTTTTTTTTTTCTATTTGACCCCTATAGTGATATAGTGTTAGATCCAGTATAGTGATGTACGTGATGGGTCACTATAGAAACATATATTGTGAACATATGTACTAGCGTGATGCTATGTGCATATGCTGTGCCATCAAAAATAAATAAAAAAGAATAAATAAATAAATAAATATGGCTACCCCAAATGATGTGCTTGTGAAACAATATTCCAAAGTGCTATAAGTGAGTCTATAAACTATTATGAATATACATGCCCAAGTGTGCGAACATATAAATAATGAATAATATTATTAATATATACAAATAATAATAAGGTGCGTTGGTGCCAAAAATTAGTTTTTCACAATTCATGTGCATTCATGCTGCAACACGTCCCCAATTATGGGTAAGCGCCAGTTCACAAATTCCAGTCCAAACAGAAAGTGTTGCTGAGTTTAGATCCTGGTGCTATATCTCATGCATACAGGGTGCTGTCACTTCTTCCACCCGACAAAGATAAGTGCTACCACCACCAACTGCTGAAATGCAAACTCACCAGACCCCAGCTGGTAATGTGCCTCAAAAACTTATTCCGTTAAAGTTGGTGAGTCCTCTCAGGATGTTCCTCAATGCCTCAAAGAAACCAAGGGGCTCATCATGGTGAAATACATTTGAAAATATATTTATTTAAAATTCATAATAAAAAACTACTCACAAGAGAGGTGCTTTAAAACCAGCACCTGGTGTCTTTGGCAGTGTCAGTCTTTTAGACAGCCGCTGACCAGCTTATCGTACGGGTGCGTTCCTGGCTCCTGCTGTACCTGTGGTCTCACTGGTTAAAATTACACTCCCCCTTGCGCTGTCCACATAGCTGCTTACGCGTTTCGCAGTTTTGCGTCTTCAGAAAAGCTGGTGGATGATTTTGCTGTCACTGTATTTATCCCCTCTGTCAAATTGCACTTACTGGCCAAACAGGAAGTGGCTGCGCCGCCATCTTTACTATACCGGAAGTGGCCCAGCGGCCATCTTAACTCCTGTATACTGGCCAAACAGGAAGTGGCTGCGCCGCCATCTTTACTATACCGGAAGTGGCCCGGCGGCCATCTTAACTCCTGTATACTGGCCGTGTATTACCTCTATTGCTAAGTGTGTTTCCCCGGGACAAATTATGTGTTTATTGGTGCAGCTGCTAAGCGCCATACTGCCCCAAATCCTCACTATTTTTGGCGTCATAACGCTGCTGGTATCCCAGGTTTTCCTCCCCTTCGTTCCCTGTATCCCGGAAGTGCGGGGACCCGGATGTACTGGTTAGTACATTTTAGTATCTGGCATAGGGTTTATATAATGTGGGATGGTTGGACTCCCAACCATTTCCACAGGAAGTGCCCAATCGGCCATCTTAAGTCCTGTAGGTGACCTATCCTGCTGTATGCGTCTGTGCCTGACGCTGCCATAGGCACCTTACAGATGTGCATACAAAATTTATATATTACTATTCATTGCCGTAAATTGTTAAAAAGCATTAATAAAAGATCAATAATCAAGTACACTCAAATGCAGGGGGTTTTTTATCATATAGAGACATTCTATCTATATTGTATGGGCCAATTAATATTTAGTATGACAATTCCTTGCAATAAAACACTGTCATTAAAAATGAAATTATATATCAAAAAAACTTGGTATCGGTGCGTTAATAGTCTAGAAGCGTCTAAATTATGTATATTATTAAAATTATTAAAATTAGGAAACCAGGTGTGGGTGTATACTCAGGTTAATTTATATTTATGCCTGCGCTAGTAGTCCTCCAAAAAACAATTAACGTCTAATTCTACATTCATCCCTTTCAGTTTGAGTGTATCCATTTTAAAAATCCGTTTTGTTGCGTGAAATTTCCCTGCGCATATTTAGGTTTCTCCAGTTCTGTTCAATTTTGTCAATTGCGTAAATTTTTAACTTACTAGGGTCTCTATTGTGCTTTTGTCTGAAATGCAACGAAACACTATGGTGGATGAACCCCTTTTTTATATTTCTAATATGTTCACCCATACGTACTGACAGTTTCCTGGTGGTTCTGCCCACATACTGTATGCCACACTCGCATTCCAGCACGTAGGTGACATGCGTACTACTGCACGTGATGAGTTTATCTATTTTGAATTCTTTTTTATTAGCATGGGATGTAAAATGGCTGACCTTCCTAGGCCCTTTAGTGATGCGACATGGTTTACACTTCCCGCATCTATAAAATCCCTTCTGGTCAAAAAAAGTAGTCATTTTCTTAGGTGGGTCCGGTACGTTTTTTACCAAGGTATCCCTGATTCTTCTGGCTCTTCTGTATATAAATGTTGGCTTAGCAGGTAAAATTTTATTTAGATCTGCGTCTCCCCTAATAATGGGCCAATGTTTGGTGATGATTTTTTCAACCGCTCGATAATCCGCACTGAAGCCCGTCACGAAAGTGACATCATTTGTTTCTGGTGGTTTGCGTTCCTTATCCTTCAGCATCTCGTTACGGTTCATGGAATTTACTTCTGATCTTGTTTTCTCCAGCCTGTTTCGCTCATATCCTTTCTCAACGAATCTGTCAATGAGGATATTAGTTTGCCGCTGGTAGTCATCCGAAGAATTACGTTTGATTCGGATGAACTGCCCCTTTGGTATAGCCCGTTTCCACTGGGGATGGTGGCAGCTTCCGTACGGGATATACCCGTTTCGGTCCGTTTCCTTGAAATGCGTTCTCGTGTGAAGTTCTTTCCCATTTTTAAATATTTCCAAGTCCAGAAACTGCGTAACCTCTGTTTAGATGTTGATCGTGAATTTGATTCCATAATTATTGTGGTTAATATGCTCAATGAAGCCTTTCAGCTGTTCATGGCTACCCTCCCACACAATCAAGATGTCATCAATGAACCGTTTGTATGCTTGGATTTGCGGCCAGCTTTTCCCAAAAATTTCTTCACTTTCCCATTTATTCAAGAATATATTTGCCACACTTGGGGCGTATTTATTGCCCATTCCTACGCCTTTTATTTGGCTGTAGTACCTGTGGTCATGCCAAAAAAAGTTGTTTTTCATGGCCATTCTTAGTCCTTCTAGGATAAATCTTCTCTGTTTTAATTTGAGCTTCGAGTGGTTTTTTAAGGCCCATGCTACTGCTGCCAGTGCATCTACTTGCTTGATGTTAGTATATAAAGACTCTACGTCTATAGTTACCAACAGCGTAGAATCTTTGACTGAGGCCTTTTTGAGCGTGTTAATAACATCCTTACTATCTTTGATGAAGGGGTTTCCTCCTGCTGCCAGTGGCTGCAGGAACACATCTAAGTATTCTCCCAACCGGGAATGAACCGAATTTATGCCGCTGATGATGGGGCGTCACGGAGGTTTAGATTTATTTTTGTGTATCTTCGGTACCTGATATATTACTGGGATCCTGGGAGCCTTTGGTAACATATATCTACCCTCCTTTTTGTTTATAATGTGGTCAGCTATGCCTTTGTTTAGAAAAATTTTGAGTTTAGATTTCAGTTCCTTGTTGGGGTTCTTCTTTAGTAATTGGTAGGTGGTGGTGTCATTCACTAGCCTGTTGAGTTCATCTGCATAATCCTTTTTGGTTAGTATGACCAACCCCCCCCCCCTTATCCGCAGGCCTTACAACTATATTTTTCCTTTTTTCCAGTTTCTTTATTCCTTGCCAGATTCTATCCTGCTTAGTGTTCCTTTGTGGTTTGATGTTCCTTATTTCTTTTTCCACCATTTTTTTAAAGACCTCTATATGGTGGTTGGAGCTAATTTTTGGGTTGAAGGTTGATTTATTTTTTAGTTGACTATGCGTGTATTCTGGAGTTTCTCTCTGTGTTGTGTTCCCCCCTTTGTTTCCAAAATATTTCTTTAAATTTAATTTCCTTATAAACTTTTGCAAGTCTATAAATGTTTCAAAACCATTGAAGGCTTTACTGGGCGCAAATTTAATTCCTTTATCTAGGACCAGTAATTCTTCCTCTGAAAATACAATATTGGTTAAATTAAAAACGCCTTCACCTAATTTGACCTTTTTCTTTTTGCTTCCCCCTCTGCACCCTCTCCTTCTTGGGGGTTGTGGTTCCAACCTCCCCTGCTGGTCTGAAAAACCGGCATTGGTGGTCTGAAAGACTCCCCCCAATCTCTCCATTCCCCCTGCCATTGGGGTGGTCCATAATTTTGGCCATAGTAGCCTCTACCTCTCCCCCTCTGGCCTCCTCTCCATGGTCTGGAGTATTGTCCATTATAGGGTTGGTAGGGGTATTGTTGGGGTGGTGGTCCTCCCTGGTATGAGGGACCTCCCTCTTGTCCCCCCTGCGGTGGTTTCTTTGGGGTGGGATTATTGGCGCTGTTTCTATTTGGGGCAGGTTTTTCCGTTTTCTTCTTTGTGTTTGTTAAGGCAACTGTTCCCTGCGTATTTCCTGCTGCCTGAGTTCCTGTTGTTTCCGGGTCTTCATTAAGAGATGTATTAGTGGAGCTTGGTGTGCTATCATTCTCTTGCCAGTTATAGATCTTGCCAGCTAGATAATCTTTTTTGTCCCGCTGATATTTCTTGACCTTTTTTATCTTAATTTCATTATCTAGTTTTCCCAGAAAATCTTGTAGTTTTTTGGCCCTAATGCCATATCCTTCAGTATTTATATGCGGAATCATACTTTCTTTGAGGCTATTGATAGTGCTTTCTATTTTGGTTAGCTTGATTTTTCTCCTTTCTTTGATCATCTCTAATAGCTTGTTCTCACATCCATTAAAAAATTATGACCATACTTTATTTAGTCCGGTATCTATCAGGCCATCATTTGGTCCTACATCCCATCGTAACCTCCGGGGTGTGATGTGAGCTTCTTTATACTTTTGCAGGGTGGTAATGTCCCACCATACCCTTACTTGTTTGTCCATGGCGTTTTTGAGCTGTTTAAATCCCTGTTCTATGTTTACCGTGATTGTGTCATCAAAATTATCAAAGAGATCATCCATGTCCAACCTCCTGTTGGCCAGAAATGAGAAGACCTCCATTATTGCTGCCCGTGCTGTGATTCAATAAAGAAAAATATATAGGAAAAGTGATTGTCACCGGCGCAAAAATAAGTTCTAAATAATACTATATTGACCTTCTGCAGTGCTGTATAAACCTTCTATGAGGTTTAGGTGAAAAAATTAGAAAGGTGTTGGTACTGCGCTGGTATATTAATGTGATATCAAAAAAATATATAAGATTTTTTTTTTTTTCAAAAAAAATCTTTTTTTCTATTTGACCCCTATAGTGATATAGTGTTAGATCCAGTATAGTGATGTACGTGATGGGTCACTATAGAAACAGCTCTTGTGAACATATGTACTAGCGTGATGCTATGTGCATATGCTGTGCCATCAAAAATAAATAAAAAAGAATAAATAAATAACTGGGAAAGAACTTCACACGAGAACGCATTTCAAGGAAACGGACCGAAACGGGTATATCCCGTACGGAAGCTGCCACCATCCCCAGTGGAAACGGGCTATACCAAAGGGGCAGTTCATCCGAATCAAATGTAATTGCAATTCTTCGGATGACTACCAGCGGCAAACAAATATCCTCATTGACAGATTCGTTGAGAAAGGATATGAGCGAAACAGGCTGGAGAAAACAAGATCAGAAGTAAATTCCATGAACCGTAACGAGATGCTGAAGGATAAGGAACGCAAACCACCAGAAACAAATGATGTCACTTTCGTGACGGGCTTCAGTGCGGATTATCGAGCGGTTGAAAAAATCATCACCAAACATTGGCCCATTATTAGGGGAGACGCAGATCTAAATAAAATTTTACCTGCAAAGCCAACATTTATATACAGAAGAGCCAGAAGAATCAGGGATACCTTGGTAAAAAACGTACCGGACCCACCTAAGAAAATGACTACTTTTTTTGACCAGAAGGGATTTTATAGATGCGGGAAGTGTAAACCATGTCGCATCACTAAAGGGCCTAGGAAGGTCAGCCATTTTACATCCCATGCTAATAAAAAAGAATTCAAAATAGATAAACTCATCACGTGCAGTAGTACGCATGTCACCTACGTGCTGGAATGCGAGTGTGGCATACAGTATGTGGGCAGAACCACCAGGAAACTGTCAGTACGTATGGGTGAACATATTAGAAATATAAAAAAGGGGTTCATCCACCATAGTGTTTCGTTGCATTTAAGACAAAAGCACAATAGAGACCCTAGTAAGTTAAAAATTTACGCAATTGACAAAATTGAACAGAACTGGAGAAACCTAAATATGCGCAGGGAAATTTCACGCAACAAAACCAAATGGATTTTTAAAATGGATACACTCAAACCGAAAGGGATGAATGTAGAATTAGACGTTAATTGTTTTTTGGAGGACTACTAGCGCAGGCATAAATATAAATTAACCTGAGTATACACCCACACCTGGTTTCCTAATTTTAATAATTTTAATAATATACATAATTTAGACGCTTCTAGACTATTAACGCACCGATAACAAGTTTTTTTGATATATAATTTCATTTTTAATGACAGTGTTTTATTGCAAGGAATTGTCATACTAAATATTAATTGGCCCATACAATATAGATAGAATGTCTCTATATGATAAAAACCCCCTGCATTTGAGTGTACTTGATTATTGATCTTTTATTAATGCTTTTTAACAATTTACGGCAATGAATAGTAATATATAAATTTTGTATGCACATCTGTAAGGTGCCTATGGCAGCGTCAGGCACAGACGCATACAGCAGGATAGGTCACCTACAGGACTTAAGATGGCCGATTGGGCACTTCCTGTGGAAATGGTTGGGAGTCCAACCATCCCACATTATATAAACCCTATGCCAGATACTAAAATGTACTAACCAGTACATCCGGGTCCCCGCACTTCCGGGATACAGGGAACGAAGGGGAGGAAAACCTGGGATACCAGCAGCGTTATGACGCCAAAAATAGTGAGGATTTGGGGCAGTATGGCGCTTAGCAGCTGCACCAATAAACACATAATTTGTCCCGGGGAAACACACTTAGCAATAGAGGTAATACACGGCCAGTATACAGGAGTTAAGATGGCCGCCGGGCCACTTCCGGTATAGTAAAGATGGCGGCGCAGCCACTTCCTGTTTGGCCAGTATACAGGAGTTAAGATGGCCGCTGGGCCACTTCCGGTATAGTAAAGATGGCGGCGCAGCCACTTCCTGTTTGGCCAGTAAGTGCAATTTGACAGAGGGGATAAATACAGTGACAGCAAAATCATCCACCAGCTTTTCTGAAGACGCAAAACTGCGAAACGCGTAAGCAGCTATGTGGACAGCGCAAGGGGGAGTGTAATTTTAACCAGTGAGACCACAGGTACAGCAGGAGCCAGGAACGCACCCGTACGATAAGCTGGTCAGCGGCTGTCTAAAAGACTGACACTGCCAAAGACACCAGGTGCTGGTTTTAAAGCACCTCTCTTGTGAGTAGTTTTTTATTATGAATTTTAAATAAATATATTTTCAAATGTATTTCACCATGATGAGCCCCTTGGTTTCTTTGAGGCATTGAGGAACATCCTGAGAGGACTCACCAACTTTAACGGAATAAGTTTTTGAGGCACATTACCAGCTGGGGTCTGGTGAGTTTGCATTTCAGCAGTTGGTGGTGGTAGCACTTATCTTTGTCGGGTGGAAGAAGTGACAGCACCCTGTATGCATGAGATATAGCACCAGGATCTAAACTCAGCAACACTTTCTGTTTGGACTGGAATTTGTGAACTGGCGCTTACCCATAATTGGGGACGTGTTGCAGCATGAATGCACATGAATTGTGAAAAACAAATTTTTGGCACCAACGCACCTTATTATTATTTGTATATATTAATAATATTATTCATTATTTATATGTTCGCACACTTGGGCATGTATATTCATAATAGTTTATAGACTCACTTATAGCACTTTGGAATATTGTTTCACAAGCACATCATTTGGGGTAGCCATATTTATCTATTTATTTATTTATTCTTTTTTATTTATTTTTGATGGCACAGCATATGCACATAGCATCACGCTAGTACATATGTTCACAATATGTGTTTCTATAGTGACCCATCATGTACATCACTATACTGGATCTAACACTATATCACTATAGGGGTCAAATAGAAAAAAATAATTTTTTTGAAAAAAAATGTTTTCTTATATATTTTTTTGATATCACATTAATATACCAGCGCAGTACCAACACCTTTCTAAGATAGGATATATGCCTGAGGGGTCGCTCCATTTAGAAGGTCCAAGAAAAGAGGAGGCTCTAACTAAGCTCTGGTCCAGGTGGAGCCAATAGGGTCTATCAGAGAACTTATGGGGTAAATGTCTACACCAGGGATCCTCAAACTACGGCCCTCCAGCTGTTGCGGAACTACACATCCCATGAGTCATTGTAACACACTGACATTCACAGACATGACTAGGCATGATGGGAATTGTAGTCCCTGAACAACTGGAGGGCCGTAGTTTGAAGACCCATGGTCTACACCAATCCACCACTCTATTCATGTGGATGGCTGTATAATACAAGGCTGGATCAGGTAAGTCCTACCCCTCCTCTAAGTTTTGGTTGCAGTTTATTGATTGAAAAGTGGTGTTTGGTGCAAATTTAAAAATATAAAAAAGGAGGAACACCAGTGTCACAGTCAGAAAATCTACAGCTGACAATAAAAAAAAAAAAAGGCAGGGGACAAGAAAAAAAAAACATGCAGCACAAAAAAGGGTATACAGGCAGTCCCCGGGTTCCAATCATCCGACTATACTGATACAGTACACTATACTCACACTATACTTACACTATACTGACACACTAACCTATACTGACACTGGGGGCCAAATTCTCAAAAGAGATACGCAGACTTAACTCCATTTTTCTAATTTTACACGGCGCGTATATTTGCGCGCGATCGTCAAAATGACTTAAGCAAAGATTTCCGTATTTTCAGCCGTACTTAAAGTAGTTACACCTGCGCATTCCCGGGCGCAAATTACGCTAGGCTCGCCGCTGTTTTTGATAGGCAAAGATGCAAATGAGGGAGTTAGGGCGATTCTCAGAATTAAGTGTGTGTGCCGTATTTTCCGCCCTGTGCGCACCTGTTAGTTTTTCTGACTAAATTTCCACATTATAAAACCAGCCCTAATTTTACACATGCTGTGGAAGGGTTTGCAGAAGGGAGTTACAGCTCTAGTTGTGAAGTTTGTTGCTGAAAAATGCCAGGACCAGCAATGATTTTGACGGCACTTGCTGCCTTACAGGCACAAAGGAGGAGGAGGGCACAGAGGAGGAGGATGAGGGCACAGGCGCGTGTTTATCGGCCACGCCGTGATATTTGGCAAATGCCAGTTTATGAGGTCATTGGCAACTACCGATTTGATCGGGAGGCCATCCTGGAGATTACCCAACTCCTTCATGAGGATCTAATCGCCCCAACCCTACGTTCCCATGCCCTGACACCTCTGGAAAAAGTTATGGCAACACTGCATTTTCTAGCGAGTGGCTCCTTCCAGCGAGCATCTGGAGGTGTGGCTGGGATGGTGCAGTCCACCATGAGTAAATGCCTACATCAGGTGGTCCCTGCCATACTGCGGCGCATGAGCCATCAGTTTGTCATGCCCACCCAGGAGGACCAGCGTGTGCAAGCCATGACAGACTTCTACAATATTGCTGGCTTTCCTAAGATCATCGGTGCGATTGACTGCACCCATGTGGCACTCCAGCCCCCCCATGAAACTGAACACCTGTTCAGAAACAGAAAAGGGTGGCATTCCATCAACGTCCAGATGATTGTAGATGCCCATGGCCTCATCTGGCACGTTTGTGCCAAGTTTCCAGGGTCGTGCCACGACAGTTTTATTCTACGGCAGACCAAGATCTACCAAGACTTGGAGATGAACGTTTATGGAGACAGCTGGCTGATTGGTGAGTGACATTGGTGTCAGGTATGCCCCCCCCATGATGGAGACATCACAAGGGGCACATGCATGACTAATATCCTCCTGTCTTTTCCCTTACAGGTGACTCAGGATATGCATTGGGACCCCACCTGATGACCCCCTTTAGAAACCCCCAAACACCAGGAGAACGAAAATACAATGAGGTGCACGTCCAGACCCGGGCTATAGTTGAGCGGACTTTTGGCATGCTAAAGTCACGATTCCGATGCCTGGACAAGACTGGGGGTACACTATTGTATTCCCCAGACTTTGTCTGCAAAATTATTGGTGCATGTTGCATACTGCACAATTTTGCATTAAGAAAGGGCATGCATGTGGACATATCTCCTGACCTGACCCCCCACCCAGGCAACCCCCCCCCCCAAACCCCTCTACCCGGTCTGCTGAGGGCCAGGCAATCAGGAGACAACTGTCTGAAGGCATCTTTGCCCAGTAAATGCATCCTAATACAATTTTTGTTTTTGATTTGCCAAGACCAAATCACAGAGATTATGTGACCTTTAAATCTTTATTTTGTTAAATAAATGCACATTACTTATATGCCAAACAGAATGTTTATTTTGATTTACAAAACGCACATTAATTATCTCACAATGAGAATGCATGAATGCACGTCACTGTGGTCCCTAGCACAGACACATCACATGCACATAGAATTGGATTAGATCCAAGTACCCCCCCCCCCCCCCTTTGGTACTTGGGAGCAGTAACGCCCCGCCACGGCTCCAATTATGTCACTGTGCATTCATACACCATTCAGGAACCTAGGATGACTTCTCCCTGGTCCTGGGGATCCCTACTCCACCAAAACTGAGGGTGACACCCTTATGTTTTCAGGAATGCCATCCCCCCACATTCACACATCATTCACACACATATACCAAATCATAAGTACAGTGTAAAAAAAAACATAAAAAGGTACCCCTGCAAATTAGGGATGTTGCCGAGTGCTCCTTCTGGGCTGCCCACGGGCACGGGCACGGTCACGGGGACGGGCACGGGGACGGCCACGGGGACGGCCACGGCCAACTGGGGGATCTTCACGGGGGGGGGTCTGTGCAGGGGAGGGAGTATTTTCAGGGGGGGGGGAATGTGCAGGGGAGGGAGTATTCTCAGGGGGGGGGACTGTGCAGGGGAGGGAGTATTTTGAGGGCGGGGGGACTGTACAGGGGAGGAAGCAGCCTCCCCTGGTGTCTGTCCTCCTGCTGGCCTTCCCTCCAAGGCAACGGCTATCCTTGTCAGACAGGAAGTTATGGCAGCCGTATTGGCCTGCACAGCCCGGGTATTGGCCTGCACAGCCTGGGTGAGGGCAGTCACCTCCTGGGCCACACCTGTTGTGGCGTTCCTCATGTCCCACAAACAGGTGATGACCCCCACGGAGTTGGTGGCCACGTCACCCAGTGACTCCCTCATTGCACCCAGGCTGCGCTCCACCTTGCTGATAGTTTTTTGTATTGCAGACAGACTGCGGGTCTGCCGGACATTGTCCCTCAACAGACTGACCGGCAGACGCACCAACCCCCCCCTGTTTTCAGGGGTCGGCATCCTACTTGCCCCTGAGGCTTGTGGCCTTGGAGGAGGAGTTGGAGTGAGCCATGGGTGCTGCTGCATGTTGGAGGAGGGTTGGAAGGGGCGACCCATGATGGTGGCCTGACTTCTGGGCGCCTGTGGGGTTCCCTCAGGGGATGATTCAAAGGTCATATCTTGGCCCATCATTATTTCCTGCCAATCAGAATATTGTCATCTTCCTCCCCCTCATCCTCCTCCCACTCAACATCCAAATTATCCTCCCATGGCGAATCCTGCCCTTCTTGGGACTCTGCATGAGCCTGTCTTGGGGGTGGTGCAGCAGCCTGCCCTGATGGGCCAGCAACCTCCTGACCTGATGGGCCAGCAACCTCCTGACCTGATGGGCCAGCAAACTCCTGACCTGATGGGCCAGCAACCTCGTGACCTGATGGGGCTGCCACCTCCTGGGCTGATGGGGCTGCCACCTCCTGGGCTGATGGGGCTGCCACCTCCTGGGCTGATGGGGCTGCCACCTCCTGGGCTGATGGGGCTGCCACCTCCTGGGCTGATGGGGCTGCCACCTCCTGGGCTGATGGGGCTGCCACCTCCTGGCCATCTGGGGAGGACACAAAACAATCACAGGTTGTTGTATCCACAAACTTGGCACATCTTCCCTTCCCCCACCCACACATGCTAATCACCAGATAGAAATTCAAAAAAATTACCTGTCCTCATAAGAGGATCATTGTCAAAGCCAGGCAGGCCCACCACCTGCTGTGGGTGGAAACACTGGGCCACTGCCCATTCCTCCTCACTCATCCTGACTGGGCAGGGTCCCCCTCCTCCAGTGCCCCTGGTATGGGCATGCAGCGTTGCCAGCTTGTTCCGGGACACGCTCCTCAAGTCATTTTTTTTTTTTTGAACTCCAGCGATGGTCCTGGTCTCCCCCCCCCCCGCCGCATTGATCCGATCGGTGATCTTTTGAAGGATCTCCTTCCTCCTGGCCGGGGTGGTGGTGTGGCTCTCAGGGCCATGGAGAAATCGCCCAAATTTAAGGACGCCCTGAGCAAGTATATGCTTCTCTGCCGGTGAAAAATTTAGCTTCCTGCGCTTGGGAGCCATGACAGACAACACCCAGCAACAGGGAACTCAGCCAACAAACAAACAACAATACACACACACACCAAAGAAAATACAAACAAGCCAAAATAAAAAATAGACAGACAGCTACTATTAATTCGAAAACAAACAGGCAAAAAAGAAAAACAAAAAATATAAACAAAACCCAAAAAAAACTATTAGTAAAAACAAACAGGCAAACAATCAAAACAAAAAACAAATTAGCAAAAACAAACACCAACTATACCCTCCAACTCCACAAACACTTTTCTCACAAAACAATCTTACCAACAAACACTGACAAACGTTCAAAGCAGAAGCAACTTGCTTTAGGAAGGGAACACAGGGAAATACTTTTGCAATTGAAGTGTGTTTGACTGGGGCTATTTAGCCACAGGGCGATCTTCAAACTAAGTACGCTTGGCCTTTTACCTATCTCACTGATTGCGCTGACCAAAGTTCTGCACATGCGCATTGAGGTCCAGATTCGTGCGCGCATGCGCAGTACGGCCGGCACTTCATTTGCATGGGGTCACGGCTCATTACAATGAAGCACGCCCACTTCAATCCCACTTGCCATAACCACGCCTTAGGCATTGAAACTTAAGTTAAGGATGGCGCAGTTTTGAGCGCAAATGCACTGAGAATACGGTAGTTACGACACCAACTTAGGGCGCCCTAACTTAAATGACATAAGTTAGATAATCCTAAATTTACACATGGTTTTGAGAATTTGGCCCAATATTCTCACACTATACTCACACTATGCTAACACTCTACACAATAAGTGAACATACTAACTTGCTAGTAGCTAACTTAGCCCTGCTCTATCTATCTCCACACTGCAAAAGCTTCATGTGGGAAGGAACTTTTTATATAGCTAGATTCACAAAGAGTTACCCCGGCGTATCAGTAGATACGCCGTCGTAACTCGGAATCTAAGCCGTCGTATGTTTAAGTGTATTCTCAAACTGAGATACACTTATACCTAGCTAAGATACGATGGCCTGCACCGTCATATCTTAGCTGTCTTGTTCCGCCGGCCGCTAGTGGCGTGAACGCTGATTTATGCCTAGAATGCATAAATCAGCAAGATACGCCGATTCACGAACGTACGCTTGCCCGTCGCAGTAAATATACGCCATTTACGTAAGGCGTAAAGTTAGTCGAACAAATAGTTGGCCTAGTCAATGTTAAGTATGGCCGTCGTTCCCACGTCGAAATTTGAAAAATTTACGTTGTTTGCGTAAGTCGTCCGTGAATGGGGCTGGACGTAATTTATGTTTGCGTTGAAACCAATACGTCCTTGCGGCGTACTTTGGAGCAAAGCACACTGGGATATGTCCATGGACGGCGCATGCGCTGTTCGTAAAAAAAAATGTCAATCACGTCGGGTCACTAGTAATTTACATAAAAAACGCCCCCCTCATCCTCATTTAAATTAGGCGTGCTTACGCCAGCCCATTGACGCTACGCCGCCGTAACTTAGGAGGCAAGTGCTTTGTGAATACAGCACTTGCCTCTTGACTTACAGTGGCGTAGCGTATATGCGATACGCTACGCCGGCTAAAAGATACGCCGCACTACCTGAATCCAGCTAATAGTGTGTGGTGGGACTATGGGCCCTGGGTAGTGATTGGACAGAGTCATCAACACTTTGGTTAATTTAGTACTCTGACGGTGCTTTGTGCTCTGTGCTCTAATTGGCAAAGCATTGCATCTGACCAGCAGTAAAGTGTAAGGTTTCATCCACTTAGAGCCCTAGAATGCACTTTGCGGCATGAAGTGCATTGTGGGGCGCTCAGCGGGTGATCAAATTCTGGTGTTCACTGAGCGGTTGAACAGGCAATGTTTGGGCCAAACTTTTGCTCAGCTCGAATAGTTTGCCCAACACTATTTGCTTGCTGCAGCTTGTCATTGCATGCAATTGCTGAGAGCTAGAACCCCTCCAGATTATTTTCTATCTGTGATTCCCCCAGGGGTTCTCACCTCAGTGTGTAGCTTGCATACATTGAATCTCATTCCAACGCACAAGAGGAATATAAAACTTTTTCAAGTCAGACTAATCCGAGTGTTGAGTTATTTGTCAGATGAATGGTGGAAGAGATGGGGAATATGGCCTTAGGATCTATCCCATGAATTGTGACTGTTGAACAATATCGAGCACTTAGGCCTTGTACACATGTCCGAACATGTCCGCTGAAACTGGTCCGACAGTTTCCGCGGGCATGTCCGACCGTGTGTAGGGCCTAGCGGACAGGTTTCCAGCGGACAAGAGTTTGTCCGTCGGACATGTCCGATGGTTAGTACAACTCATCAGACATGTCCGCTGGCCCGAAATCCCGCGCATGCGTCTAATTGATTCGACGCATGCGTGGAAGCATTGACCTTCCGTGTCAGAGAACGTCGGTGTCGTCTACGTCACCGCGTTCTCTGTCCGCGGGGATTTTGGTCTGATGGTGTGTACACACATCAGACCAAAACCTCCCAGCAGATATGTCCGATGAAAACGGTCCGCGGACCGTTTTCATCGGACATGTCTGCTCGTCTGTACAAGGCCTTAGATGTCTAAACAAGAGGGTTATTTTAGATCTAATGCTGCATACACACGGTCGTTTTTCGGCATGAAAAAAATGTAATTTTTCAGCATGTCCAAAAAACAACTTTTTTCCAACTTCATCATTAAAAACGATGTTGCCCACACACCACAGTTTTTAAAAAAATGATGAGCAAAGCGCGGTGACGTACAACACGTATTACGGCACTCTAAAGGGGAAGTTCCATTCAAGCTTCCATCTCATAACTTGCTTCTGAGCATGCGCGGGTTTAAAACGTCATTTTAGCCCACACACGATCATTTTTTACAACCCAAAAAATTGAATTTTTTAAAACAATGTTAAAAAATGCAGCATGCTCAAAAAATGTTTTTTGTCGTTTTTCAGAAGATAAAAAATTATGTGAAGCCCACACACGATCATTTTAAATGACCTTTTTAAAAACTTTGTTTTTTTAATGCCGAAAAATGATCGTGTGTACGCAGCATAAAACTCTCAGACAAAGAAGGAAACATTGTGATAATGAGTAATGAACAAAAATGAATAAATAAGTATGGGTATGAAAATTCTTCAATCACTTCATATGAAGTTTTTTTTGTCCTCTTCTCTCTCTTATGCCGCATACACACGATCGGAAATTCCGTCAAAAAAAGACCAATGTGAGCTTTTGGTCGGAAATTCGGACCGTGTCTAGGCTCCAACGGAATTTTTCTGTCGGAATTTCCACCAAGAAAAAAATTTGAGAGCCGGTTCTCAAATTTTCCGATGGGAAAAGTTCTTGTCAGAAATTCCAATGATATGTATGCAATTCGGATGGAGAAAAATCTTATGCATGCTCGGAATCAAGTCAACGCATGCTCGAAAGCATTGAACTTAACTTTTCTCGGCTCGCCGTAGTGTTGTACGTCACCGCGTTCTTGGCGGTCAGAATTTGGTGTGACAAAAGTTTGAGCCAAAATTTTGTCGAAAAAAAATCCATGGGGGCAGATCCACAAAGATCTGCCCCGGTGCAGCGTATCTGAGATACGCTACGCCGCCGTAACTTACTTTTTTTGGTTTGAATCCTGAAAGAATTTACGCCGTAAGTTACGGCGGCCTAGTATATCTCTCGTGGCGTAACGGCGCCTAATTCAAATCGGCGAGTAGGGGGGCGTGTTTCATTTAAATGAAGCGCGTCCTCGCGCCGAACGAACTGGGCGTGCGCCGTCCCTAAATTTCCCGCCGTGCATTGCGCTAAATTACGTCCAGCCCGATTCAGGGACGACTTCCGCAAACGAAAAAATGTTTTAAAATTATACGCGGGAACGACGGCCATACTTAACATTGATTACGCCACCAAACAGCAGCTTTAACTATACGCCGAAAAAAGCCGACTAGAGACGACGTAAAAGAATGCAACGGCCGCTCGTACGCTTGTGGATCGTCGGAAATAGCTAATTTGCATACTCGACACGGAAAACGACGGGAACGCCACCCAGCGGACGCCGAAGAATTGCATCTTAGATCCGAAGGCGTACGAAGATGTTTTTCATATCAGAGGGATGTATGTGGAGACATTGCAGGAGAATCAAAGAGTGAAGAATACGTGATTCTCCTGATTCATTCATTCCTATTTACATTTATAGAAAGTAAAATGAATGTAACCACTTTAATTCTAAAGTTCTTATAACTGTACATAGTAATGTATGTATTTCTGTCTTCTATGAAAAGTTGCACAAATATGTGAGAAATGTTCATTACACCGACCCAACCGGAGGCGAGATCTACTTTAATGAGAGAAGAGAAGTTCCCACCAATCTTATTTTATACAGCTGGATTGGGGTTGACAGTTTTCATATGTATGCTCACCCAATATCCATTATTGATGGTCCAGACTTTGTGCCTGAAACATTTGTCAATATGAGTGATCCTTTCTACTGGAAAAGAGGCAAAGTAAGAAATCACTTGATTGTGTTCTGTTGATATCATTTAATAATGAGGTTCATCATTAGGATTTATAGTTATTTTTTTTAGCCTGTTTGTATAATAAACTAGCCAATATAACCCATAAATCTTGATATACCAAGAAAGTGCAGCGCAATATTATAAACCAAGATAAATAAAGATTAAGGCCTAGATTCACGTACGGCCGATCTACGTTGCGCGGGCGTAGCGTACCGTATTTATGCTACGCCGCCGCAACTTAGAGAGGCAAGTGCTGTATTCACAAAGCACTTGCCTCCTAAGTTACGGCGGCGTAGCGTAAATGGGCCGGCGTAAGCGCGCGTAATTCAAAGTAGGCTGTATTTAAATGAGGCTTGACCCCATGTAGATGCATGGTCGAACGAACGGCGCATGCGCACGCATGCTCAGTATCACGTCGTATTTACGCCCAAATATACGTCGGCTCAATGCCTGTGACGTGAACGTAATTTACGCACAGCCCTATTCGCGTACGACTTACGCAAACAAAGTAAAAAGATACGCTTGTTCCGACATCAATACTTTGCATGGGCTGCGCCACCTAGAGACATGCTTTATCTTTACGCCGGTGCATGTCTTACGTAAACGGCGTAACTAGTTTACATATTCGACGCGGAAATCAAGGAAGCGCCACCTAGCGGCCAGAGTAATTATTGCAACCCAAGATATGACAGCGTAGGAGACTTACGCCGCTCATATCTTGGCCAAATCTATGCGTAACTGATTCTATGAATCAGGCGCATCGATACGACGACGGCCATTCGGACTTACGACGGCGTATCTGGAGATACGCCGTCGTAAGTCTTTGTAAATCTGGGCCTAAGAAAGTTGCTGAAATAATATCCAAAAAAATGTAGTAAACAGTCCAAAATATATATGTAAAGTGATGAATAAAAATGTGCACAAAATCTTCCACCAGTGCTGAAGAATTCACAGATTGTGACAATCCTTCCACCTTGGGTCTATCTGGGTACTCTCACCTTCCAGCATTGACCCCTGAGTCTACAGGAAGTCATGCAGGCAGAATAAACATGGATCAGATGCCTCAAAAAATGTCTCCTAAATAGCAGCTTAAATTCCAGGAAATGAGCAGTCTCCTTTTACTCAGCAGGCAACATAGGATAATGCAAATAATAAAGAGGATTTAAGTGCTCTCCGTTATACTAAAAAAGCATTTATTAAGAAAGTACACAGGCTACTCACATTGAAGCCAAAATAAACAGCGTGTATGGTGACAGGTCTGTGGATAACAGCGGGTGACAACATACGTAGCTACCTCCCCCGTACGCGTTACGTTCATAACAGAACTTTCTCAGCGGGGCGTAGCTACAGCGTAATCCTTTCTCGTATTTGTGGTTGGCCGCTACTATAGCAACAAGCAGGGGCTCGGCACTACAGGGTGGGATGTCACATGTCATCCCAAGCACCATTAACATAATGACAGCCGACGCTAAGTAAACCGGCCCAAACATCTTACGGCTTATCAGCCAATCAAAAAAAGCAAATGTAACTTCATTATGGAGTTCATTGTATTTCTGTTTATGTGAGTGGGATTTTTACCCCCTTAGTGACTAAGGGTAAAACATGTTTTTTTTTTCAATACGTTTATTTGGTTTTTAAAAATGACATACAATTTGTGTAACATCACGGACACAGACGCCTTGATAGTAAGTTGAACAAGGTAAAACAATACACATGAAGACGTAATAGTAACAAACGGTTACAGTGGTCTCTTACAGAAATTACAGAAAATGCAGAAAATACAGAAAATACAAGGTAACAACTCTTATTAGGATCCTATGCTGAATGCCAGAGGGACCTCGGTTTCTATACAAGGTCAAAGAAATGGAAGTTACAGATTAACAGATCCACTCCTGAGATAAACATGTGTACTTCAAATTGATGTCAATAAATGCTATATGTTATATCTATGATATTGCTTTAGACAGGATGGGATGAGGATGGAGTGAGGGAGGGGGGGTAGGGAGCATGGGATAGGAGTTAGGATACCAGAACACCATTACAACAGTATCAGTTAAAGGAGATAGATAACTGCCAGTTCATATTTGCACCGTACACTTTGGGTGCTTCAGCCATTGTGACCACTTGTTTACAAACTTCTCTACCTGTATATTCTTTATAGCCATTTGTTCCATTTCATATTGAATATTAAAATCTGCAATAGCACTAGAAATGTAAGGGTCTCCAAGGTTTTCCATAATCTGACAATATTTAGCTTGACAGCAAACATTAGGGACCAGATTCACAAAGAGATACGACGTTGTATCTACAGATACACCATCGTATCTCTGACTTACACTGGTCCTATCTATGCGCCTGATTCATAGAATCAGATACGCATAGATAGGGCTAAGATCTGACAGTGTTACACTGTGTTACACTGTCGGATCTTTTTTTCAATTTAAAAATGGCGCCGGGGGCGTTCCCGCTGATTTACGATAAATAATATGTAAATCAGCGAGATACGCAAATTCACGAACGTACGCGGACCCGACGCAGTCTTCTTACGACGTTTCTGTAGCGGCGTACCCGTCGTATACTTACCCCTGCTTTTATCAGGCGCAGCCAATGTTAAGTATAGCCAGCGTTCCCGCGTCGAATTTGAATTTTCTAATGTCGTTTGCGTAAGTCGTTCTCGAATACGGACGGACGTCGTTTACGTAAGCGTCGAAACCACTGACGTCCTAGCGACGTCAGTGGGAGCAATGCACGCCGGGAAATTTCGCGGACGGCGCATTCGCATTTAAATCGGCGCGGGAACGCGCCTGATTTAAATAGTACACTCCCCCTAGCCGCGGAATTTTAATTCCGCCGGGGGATTTGCGATCCGCCGCCGCAAGTTTGGAGGTAAGTGGTTTGTGAATTACCCACTTGCCTCCCAAACTTGCCTCCCAAAAATCTATAGATCCGCTGATCTACGTGAATCTGGCCCTAGGTGTATAATAGGGACTTGTGAGTTGGCCACACAAAGCAAGGCCTAGGAGGAGGTGGGGGGTCAAAGGTATCCAGTAATGAAGGAGATTAGTATGAATATTTGCTTCCAAAAAGAGCTTCAAGACTTGTAGAGCCATGAGCCATACAGTCTACACTACCGAATTTCCTCCAACAGTCATGGAATTGTCCGGGATACATATTCGAAAGTCGATTAGGAGTTAAGTACCACCTGTGGATGGTTTTCTGGTAAGATTCTGAGTGGTTTCTGCAGTAGAATTCTTTATAGGTTATTCGGAATGCTTATTGCCACATAGCTTGAGTGATAGGGGTGTTCAATTTGACCGCCCATTTGATTAAAGTGTAAATTTGTAAACAGGGTCAGTCATTGCTAAGTGTAGCGTATAGTAAGGATATACACTTCTTGGTGTAGGAGGTGCAGGAGTAGAATTGAAAGACGGGTTCAGGAACAGCTACAGAGGATGGCAGTTTAGCCATACCTAGGAAATGGGTAATCCTTGCGTGTGTGAGGTTAAAATCTCCCTCTGAGTTTTGGAGGTTAAAATCACTTTGGAGCCTTCCAAACGTTTTAATACAATTGCTTGTTACAAGGTCCCCTAATGTTGTGATACCAGTAGATTGCCAGTGGGAAATGTTTAGGTTGCAAAGACAGGTATTTAAGACTCTAAGGCCCCATACACACGAGAGGATTTATCCGCGGATACGGTCCAGCGGACCGTATCCGCGGATAAATCCTCGAGAGGATTTGCGCGGATTTCCATCCGATGGAGTGTACTCACCATCGAACCGAAATCCGCGCCGAAATCCTCTGGCGATGACGTGTCGCGCCGTCACCGCGGTGATGACGCGGCGACGTGCGCGACGCAGTCATATAAGGAATTTCACGCATGCGTCGAATCATTACGACGCATGCGGGGGATCCCCTCGGACGGATCGATCCGGTGAGTCTGTACAGACCAGCGGATCGATCCGTGGGATCCGATTCCAGCGGATAGATTTGTTGGCATGTTAACAAATTTTTATCTGCTGGAATTCTGAAATATCCGTGGATAAAGATCCGCTGGAGCATACACACCAGGGGATCCATCCGCTGAAAACGATCCGCTGAGATTTTTCAGCGGATGGATCCTCTCGTGTGTATGGGGCCTAAGGTAGATCGGTAGTAATTGAGTTAGTAGCCCAGGGGGGTATGAGGCCAGGAGCTTTTTCCATGCTGAGAGGGAGGCTATGATAGAAGGAAAATCATTAAGTGAGGGAGGGAGAAGGAGTCAGATAAGGTTTTGTGCTGAGAAGATGATGTTTCTATTAGGGACTATTGTTTCTCGTGTGGGGGGTTCCACCGATAATAGAGTTGGTCCAAGATTGCGACATAGTAGTAGTTGCTAACATTAGGTAGTCCAACTTCACCTCAGCTATGGGGTCTAGTTAGTATATAGTTAGCACATCTGTTCTTCTTTGAGTCCCAAACATAGTTAGAGAATTGTCTCTATATTGAAGCTAGGAATTTTTTGGGGGGAGGGACAGTCAGCTTATGGAACAAATAGAGGAGTTTGGTTAATAAAATAATTTTAAGTGTGGCGATTCTGCCTAGTCTAGAGAGGCCTACACTGCGCATTGATCAAAAGAGAAGGGGTAGGCATCGGGAAAGGGCGTGGAAGTTTAGGTCTACCAATTGCCTAGTATTGGGGCTTAGTTTTACTCCCAAATTTGGGAAGGAAGTACTGGCCCACATATATGGTAGGTTGGCTTTTAGGAGGTCAATCGTTCTTGATGGGAGATGCAGGGGAAGTGTAATGGATTTTGATGCATTGAGCTTGTAGTATGACACTGAGCTAAAATGATGCAGGATTTCTTATATTACCTGCAATGATTGAGAGGGATTAGTGACTATTAATATCACATCCTCAGCGAATAGGCTAATTTTGTGATCAGTTCCATTACATGAGATACCTGAGATGCGTTGGTCTGCTCTGATATTTGCATCCAGCGGTTCCATCAGAAGAGCAAAAACGATTGGGGAAAAAGGGCATCCCTGTCGTGTTCCATTTGTGGCTTTGAATGGTGTGGATAGGGCCCCTCACTGAAGGGTTAGAGTATAGAGAAAGGATTGCAGCTTGGACTCACCCTGTAATGCCAAATTTAGTAAGCTTTGCTGTAGAAATTTCCAGTGTACCCTATCCAACACCTTATCTGCATCAAGGGACAGCAGCAGAGAAGGCATTTGTGTATGGGTAGCATGGTGAATGAGGTTAAGAACCCATCTGGTTGCGTCCAGGGCTTGTCTGCCCGGGATTAACTGGACTTAATCAGGATGTACTAGAGATGGGATGTACTCCATCAATCTATTGGCAATTACCTTGGCTAGTAGTTTGATGTCAGTGTTCAGGAGGGAGATTGGTCTGTTGTTCGAAGTTGAGGTAGGGTCTTTTTCAGGTTTAGGAATAGTAGATATTATAGAGCTTAGCATATCAGTTGGTAAGGAGCCTGAGGACCCAGCAGTATTGAAGAGGTCTATCAATTTAGGAGACAAAATGGCAGCACTTTTTTCGTAGAATGCATTTGAGAACCCATCCTCCCCAGACGACTTGTGTAGAGGTAATTAAGGCTTTAATCGCACTGAGGATTTCATCTGTCGTGAATGGCTGGGAGAGGGATTCTGATTGAGCTATGGAGATTGAGAGTAGGTTAATAAGGGCTAAGAAGGCATGAATAATGGCGTCAGTGGGCTGAAGTGAGAGGACCATTTTTGAGGTTGTACAAAGATGCATAGTAGTCGCTAAATGTGTTGGCTATATCTTGTGGATTGGTTAAGAGTCGTTTTGAGGTGGGGTGGAGCAATTAAGAATTTTGGCTTTGGAGTGTTGAGCTTTCACTTGTCTAGCCAAACGCGCTCCTGCCTTGTTGTCCAGGGTGTAAAAGTTGGTTTTAGAGTGAGCAAGGTTACGTTCATAATTATTACCTCAGCTCTTATAATTTAACGATCTCATCAATCTGTTTCGTACTTTGGCATCTAATTCTCTTGCTCAACTTAATAAAGATCCCCTGCAAATATGCTTTTTAGGCTGACCAAAGTGTAAACCTATCAGTGTCATGCAAGTCATTCAGTTTGAAGAAAGATTGGTGTTTAGACTCAATCAGTTGTTGAACCATGGTATCAGACAGTAGAGAGGGGTCAAGACGCCAGAGTCTTGGCGGTCCCCGGTTGCTGATCTCCAAGGGTCATATAAAACAGGGGCATGGTCAGACCATGTAATTAGGCCTATGTCCGAGTGAACAACATTCTGGATGGTCCATTTATCGACTGGAAAAAGAAAAAAATGATGCGCGAGTAAGATAGATGAGGGGAGGGAAAGTGTAGTCTCGTTCTGACCCATGCTGACATCTCCATACATCAAATAGATCAGAGGCTTGTCGAAAGGGATTCTGGGAAGGTTGACTGTTTCGTAGAGGCATCCCTATCTGGACCACCAATAAAATTTAAGTCACCACCTATTATAATGTTACCCTGGTTTAAGCTTTCAATTTTCTTATTCAGGCATTTGTAAAAGTGAAATTGCCTGTTGTTGGGGCCATACACATTCACTAGTGTGTAGGTGGTTTGAACGATGGTACATACTAGTAGTAGGTAGCAGCCTTGTGGGTCAGCATAAATGAGGTGGTACTGAAACTGGAGTGTGTCTCTAACTGCCATGAGGACACCATTCTTTTTCTTAGGGCCAGATGCGAGGGACACTTGATCGTAGCCTTTGAGTGTTGGGGATTTAGATGCAGAATAACTGCTAACAAATTTCAGAGGGGGGATCCTCCAATGGCGTCTGGTGGAGTAAGAAAAGGGCTTTTTTTTAACATAGTATAACGGCAGGTCAAGGGCTGCAAGTCGAACAGGGTTTATCAGGCATCTTGGAGGGACCAGTCATCTTCCATTTGTGAGGAAGGAGGGGTAGCTGGTGCTGGAGCATCCTCTGAGATGAGACACCAGAATTGCAGCAGTTGGAGGCTGCTGAAAAGTATATGAGTATATTATTCCGGCGAGACGGTCTTCTAGGTCCGCCAATTTGAGTTTGATTAATTGCATGTCATCTTCATGTTCTGTGCACATGTCTATCAGATCATTATGCGCAGTGAAACGTTTAGACATCTTAGACTCCACATTTTGAAGATGCTGGTTATGTTGCTGCACTTCATTAGCTAGAGAAGACACTGTGGCTGAAAGATCTGTGTATAGTGTGTGTCTTAAGGAGATCAGCATGCTTTTCATGGTCTGCTCTGAAATAGGCTGATCAGAGGCAGGAAAGGCATCAATGGTAGATGGGTGCTGGGGATTAGGAGGAGGTTGAGGTATTAGTAAGGTATGTGCCTGCACTGGGCCTTTCTCTCCTTGGTTTTTATTTCACTGGTGTGGCTGAGGAGGGTGAGCAGGGGTGAGCGTACTCACTGTTAGTTGCTGCATAGGAAGATAAACCTGGCTGCTGGGCTGTGCTGTGGTCTATGTGAGTTGAGAGAGGCTGTGCAGCGTGTCTGTGTATGCTACCGGCACCATCTTGGCCATATCTCTGTTCCACAGTGGGGAAGAAGTTTGTTAGTTTTTGGGGAAGTTTGAGCTGCTTCCTCCATTTAGACATTGTGCCCTGAGGGAGCCTGATGCCTTAGGCCCCGTACACACGAGCAAACATGTATGCTGAAACTGGTCCGCGGACCAGTTTCAGCATACATGTTCGGTCGTGTGTAGGCGCGAGCGGGCCGAATTCCAGCAAACATTTGCCCACCGGGCCTTTTCCCAGCAGACAAATATTCCTGGACGTGTTTTAAAACCGTCCGCTGGAATCCTGCCCACTCAGACATGTACGGTCGTCAGTACAGACCTACCGTACAGACCGACCTAGCTATGAAGAAGCACTAAGGCATAGTGCGAAACGTCAGCTTTTCTTTTGTTGTGCTGTTTTTTGCTGTGGCATGTATTTTGTGATTTTTAATTAAAGGAGGAGTTTTTTTGGAGTGCGGCTGTCCCAGCTTTTTTCCATCATCCTAACCTGCATTTTGATTGCACTGCCTGCACCCTTGGCTCGGACCACAGGAATCAGATTACCTGGTTCTCTTTGAGCGGTTACCCACTCTCTCATTACAGACCTACCGTACATGTCCGAGCGCCCGCCGTCCCTCGCATGCGTTGAATGACTTCGACGCATGCGTGGAAGCCTTTAAATGGCAGGCCCGCCCACGTCGCTGCGTCATCGCCGCGTCATCGTCGCGGCGACGACGTGGACACGCCCCGCGGAATGTTTACGCGCGGACTTCTGTACGATGGTTAGTACAGCCATCGTACAGAAGCCCTCTGGCAGTCATGTACGGTGAAAACGGTCCGACGGACCGGTTTCATCGTACATGTTTGCCCGTGTGTACCGGGCCTTAGGGATTAGGCTAGGTATTTTTTTATCCCTGTTCGAGGCAGTGTAATGTTACTGTGTGCTGGGTATTGCGCAGAGCTGCTGAATCAGGTGGCTATCTGCAATGTCGGCAAGCCACGCCCCTAAAGCCTTCTATTTTTAAAGAGAAGCCTTGCACCAAAAAAAAAACAGTTTAACGTAAAATAGTGGCCCTATCAGTATACAATAAAATCAGTAAACCCCCTAAATGAAATAAAAAACAAAACACAATAATGCCCCCTGAATGAATATCAAACATGAAGAATGTACCCGGAACCCATGGTAGAGCAAACCAGAGCCTCCTTCCTATTTGTAACATTTAGTTTGTATAGCATTGTGAAAAATAATGTATCCTTACATAATAATAATAATAATAATAATAATAATAATAATAATAATAATATCTGATTTCAGATTACAGTTTCTCGATGTTCAGATCCCTGTTTACCTGGCAGCAGAAAAAAGTTTGGATCTTCAATTCATAAATGCTGCTATGCGTGCATCTCATGTCCTGAAGGAGAAATATCCAACATTTCCGGTAGAGTTTGTTTGTTAGTAAGTTATTGTTGGACTGGGCAGAAGGTACTTTATCCTCTCAAAGACCCTGCAAATACAAAAATATACCTGTTGATCCTGCCAGAAATTCACTCAGTTCCTAAATATTGCTGTGGGTTGAATACATACAGGAGTTTGTGGACTGAAATCACAAGATATGGTGTCAGCCCTGCACAGTTGTATTTTGTTATTGATACTATTTTTACCACTACCACTTCTGACAGCAACAAAAAGTTTTTTTTTTTTACACAGTATACATACAGTTGGCCTGTCATAGCCTTACAAGTCTTAATGAATATGCCTACCTGATATGACACAATGCACAGCACTGCTGACCCCAGCTACTATTACATCTAAAAAACATTACTCTCTGCCACCTACCTGAATCTACCCACCCTACCCCTCCTAACCACTACTTCTAGACTACATTCTCTACTTCCTTGTCTTACTCACCTTTTTTCCCATCTCCCTCTTCTCAAAAATGCAGACTTCTCCTTCTCTTCCTCCACCTCTCCCAATACTTCATCATCTCTGACCTCTTCTATCCCCATCTCACCCCACCATTTCCTAAAAACCCCATTCTGAAAACAACACCCCAATATATCCGAACCCCTCATCCCTGACACCCTCAATAGATAGTGGAGGACTAGATGATGAATGAAACCTTTACACCATTTACTCCTCCGCACGATTAGATCAATCCAGAGGGAGTGTTGTATTCTCCAATGGTTTGTACTCTTTATGGATTCAATGCATGGATGATGATTTAAATGAAGAGGTGCAACGCTTATTTAAAGAAAAGTCCAAAGAATATATTAAAAGTTCAAAAAAGTAAAAAGTTAAAGTAATTTTTGAGGTGAATACCGGTACACTGGATAGAGAAAGCCATCGCCAACACCCAATAATACTGACTCTTACTCTAAAACAAAGGGAAATGCACAGTGGGTGATCAAATGATAGTACAAGCAATCATCACAAGCAGATAGATCCATTCTACCAGGGTTATGCTAATCACACTGCACAGGTATGGATGTCAATGCTTAAACTCCACCATTCACTGGGAAAACCAATGGATAGACATCACCTACAGTAATGATACTCTCAGGAATAAAGAGAAACATACTCTTTGCACAGACATACAATAAGCATATTTTATTGAGTAAAAGAGATTACACTTACATTTTCTATGTTACAAGCCAGGCATATGGAATCGACCAGCGTTTCCAACCAACAAAATGGCCACTGTGTCCCAGTTCACATATGCATCACACACTCCAGCTCCCCTCTACGTGTTTTGTCATCAAACGCCATCATCGGGGCATGGCTTAGGCGTGTAATGCTGCTGTTTATAAAGGGGAGGGCTTACGCGAATTCCGGATATTGGTTATGTTCCAGGGAACCGGAAACACAACCACAGGCCACTCTCACCTAAGAATGGCTTGTATGTATGCAGAATAACTGCAGAATAATGAATAAAAAATCTAAATTAATTTGATAAAAAACGCTGTAGAGCGTGCGGGACAATATTAGTTATTAAATCAGTCAGTTCCTATGCAAGCAAATTAGTTTGGTGCACAGGACGGTGTAGGAGGCAGCTGGGCTGCCTTACAGAGGCTAATTAGACTGGGCTGGGATAACACAGGAAGTGTGTACAGGACAGATCTAAATTTCTGACACGATCAACAGGTTATTTATTTTTCTTGCACTTATTGAACAGATATATCACAATATGTTCCTAATGGTATATTTAACAGCAAATAAAAGAGGATCGATATTGGGATTTTCAGACAATTTACATTGAAACTCCCCATTATCACTTATTCTGCCTATAACATGTTTCTTGTGCTTATTGTGTTTGTATTGTTCTTCCTGCAGACAGTGAAAACTGCATGAAATGTCCTGATGAAGAATGGCAAAATGAGAAGAAGGATCGGTGTGTTCCAAGAGTGATGGAATTTCTTTCCTACACTGATGATCCCATTGTTGGAGTATTTTCAGCTCTCTCCATCCTCTGTTGTCTTCTGACTGGTTTAATATTGGGGATATTTATACATTACCAGGACACCCCCATTGTTAAAGCCAATAACCGGGACCTGAGCTATCTTCTCCTGGTCTCCATCATGCTGAGCTTCCTCTGTGTCTTCTTGTTCCTCGGCCATCCAGTAGATGTAACCTGCATGCTGCGTGTCACCTCTTTTGGTGTCATCTTCTCAGTTGCCGTCTCTTCTCTACTTGCCAAAAGTATCATGGTGTGTATTGCTTTTAAAGCCACCAAACCTGGGAGTCCCTGGAGGAAATGGATGGGAACCAAACTGCCAAATTGTATCATTTGTGTCTTCTCACTGGTCCAAGTCATAATCTGTGTCACTTGGTTGTCTATTTCTCCCCCCTTCCAGGATCGGGACACTCACTCTTATCAGGGGAAGATCATAATTCAGTGTAATGAGGGTTCAGTTATCGGCTTCTACTCTGTCCTGGGATATATGGGGCTTCTGGCAGCTGTGAGCTTCATTATCGCTTTTTTAGCCAGGACATTACCGGACAGTTTTAATGAGGCCAAGTACATCACCTTCAGCATGCTGGTGTTCTGCAGTGTCTGGATTGCCATGATCCCGGCCTATCTGAGCACAAGAGGGAAATACATGGTGGCTGTGGAGGTTTTTGCTATAATGGCATCAAGTTCTGGACTTCTTGGCTGTATATTTCTCCCAAAATGTTACATAATTCTGTTCAGACCTGACCTGAATACAAAAACAGTTATACGCTAATATTTATGGAGTAACACTGGGTTACCAGTAGTGATAGTATCTCTATCATTGTCAATGTTGGTATTTAAAGAGGTTGTAAAGGTAAAAAAAAAATCCTAAATAGCTTCCTTTACCTTAGTGCAGTCCTCCTTCACTCCTTCATCCTTCCATTTCGCTTTTTTTTTTTTTTAACAAACACGGTTGGTCTTTATTGAGTCAACGAAGGTACAAGACACATTACAAGCAATAAAACAAGGAAGCAGGGTACATCATACACATAGTACATGAGATAGGGGAAAAACACCAGGGTAGATCAAGCAGGGTACATACAACCAGAGAAACTGCAGTTCCAAGACAGAAGAGTAGTAAAATGAGTGAGCCACAAGCGGGCATAGAGGAGGGGAAGGGGGAAGATAAGGGGGGGATGGGAGGGCAAAGGGAGGGGGGAGGAGGCCCACAGCAACCACCACTCAGTGGAGCAGTCGCATCCAAGTGCAATTTACATAGGATTAACCCAAGGACCACACACTCCCTCGTATTTCAACGGGCATCCCCTATTAATGTATGTTAGTTTGTACAAAGGTAAAGCAGCATTAATTGAGTCCATCCACGCTCCCACCGTGGGTGGCGCCCTAGAATTCCATTTAAACAGAATCACCTTTTTGGCATAAAAAATCAACATTGATAACAGGATCTTAGTATACCAAGGCCTTTGGTCATCATCCTCTATCCCCATTAGGCCCAGGGCAGGTGCAATCAGGACCTCTAACTGCAGTTGAACATTAATAAAGTCGAAGATGGCGGACCAATAGTCCGAGAGCTTGGGGCAGGCCCATAACATATGGACGTAGGTAGCTTCTGGAGAATGGCAACACGGGCAGTTGTGGATATATTCCATGCAGCCTCTGAGGCGTATAGTATACCCTATGGAGGAACTTTGTCTGTATTAATCTGTCTCTGGACGATATCACTAATCTATAGCTATCTTCAAAGCACTCTTCCCAGGATTCCCAATCCAGGGATAGGATATCCCCCTCCCACTTTCACCATAATGACTCCATCTTCGGGGGAATCCTTCCGCAGCAGAGTTGCATACAGCTCCGAAAGGGGTTTAGCCAGGGAGTCCTGAGCCAAGAGATCCTCCACCACATCCAAACCCAGGACAAGAGGGGCCCCAAATTGGGCCCTAAAGGCATGTCTCAGCTGGAAGTAGCGGAAAAGCATCCAGCCCGGAAGGCCAAACCTGCCCGCCAATTCCCGAAAGGGGAGCAGAGATCCCCCGGAGACAATGTCCCTCAGCAGAATGGCCCATAGTTGCAGATCAGGGACAGATCTAAAATGCCCAAGGGTAGGGTTCCCCCACAGCGGAGTGTAGGGAGACCACCGGCCCAGAGACAAGAACCGGCGCCTGGCCGCCCCCCACAGCCGCAATGTAGTTTTGGAGGGGGCCGGCAGCGATGGGTACGCTGAGACTCCTCTGTACACCAGATTGCTGAGCTCAGTAAGAGATCCTACAATTGCCGCCTCAAGGCAAACAGCCGCATTGGCCCTGGACTGCTGAAACCACCAGTGCACAGTCACCAGTATAGCACACCAGGAAAATTCGGTAGGGCCAACCCCCCAGAACCGAGAGGCAGCTGGAGAGTTGATTTAGCCAATCTAGGGGTTGACCCTCTCCACAGAAAAGAGCCAATGCAGCTATCCAATTCTCTAAAAAAGAGGGGGAGATCCAAACGGGGCAGTTCCTAAATAAATACGTACATTTTGGCAAATATATCATTTTTAACACGTTAATACGTCCCAAAAGATTGAGCGGGAGAGTGGACCACCGGGAGCAATGATCTTTAAGGTGCTCAAAAACCGGTTTCAAGTTAAGGCGATAAAAGGAATGAAGATCCCTGGAGATCCTGACTCCCAAATAGGTGAACTCCTCAACCCACTGCAACTAGGTCTGGGGAACCAACTCCTCAGCACCAGTGTCCAGGGAAAACAGGGAAGACTTTGTCCAGTTTATGCATATCCCATACCATCCCAGAGAACTTACCAAAAACATCAAATATTTCAAGGGCAGCCGACAGTGAATCCCCCGCATCATGTAGGTACAATAGGGTGTCATCCGCGTATAATGAGATTTTCTCCTCCAGAGGGCCGACCCGAAGCCCAACAATACGGCTCGAGTCCCTGACCAGGACTGCAAGGGGCTCCAAGGCTAGGGCGAACAAACTAGGCGATAGGGGGAAGCCCTGTCTGGTCCCCCTCTGGAGCAGAAAATAATCAGAAAGAAAGTTATTCACCCGGATCCTGGCTCTAGGGGCCCTATACAGCATACCCAGCCATCTGAGAAACCTAGGTCCCACCCCAAACCGCCGCAACACCTCCCAAAGATACTCCCATTCAACAGAATCAAATGCCTTCTTGGCATCGAGCGAGGCAATGACTCTAGTACCCCCATTATCATGTGAGGTAGCCAAGTTTAGGAAAAGACGGCGGATGTTGATGTCTGTGCCCTTACCCGGCATAAACCCAGTCTGGTCCAATTGATCTAAATTCTCAATCACTGCACCAGTATTTTTGCGAGGACCTTGGCATCTGCATTAATTAAAGAGATAGGCCTATAGGAGGCACAGTCCTCAGGGCCCTCCCGGGTTTGGGCACCAACACCACTATGGCTTCGGACATAGAATCAGGGAGGAAGTCTAAATAAAAAAATTGCTGTAGCATCGAGGTCAGCCTAGGAGCCAATAGCTCCTGGTAAGTTGAATATAACTCAATGGGTATCCCATCCGGTCCCGGGGTTTTCCCGGACTGCATGGAAGCCATGGCCACCTGCACCTCCTCCAGAGTAATATCCGCATCCAATTCAGCGCATTGTTCCCCGTCTAAGGATGGGAGGGAAACCCCCGCCAGGTACCCAAGCAGCTCGTCAGTATCATAGCGGGGTCGATGTCAACAGCCCGCCCATACTATCTCTAAGTCTACCAACATGAGTCATGTGCAACTTCCCCCTAGCGAGCCATGCTAGTAATCTGCCATTTTTGTCGCCATACTCAAAGACCCTCTGAGCGCTCTCCAGCATAGATTCTAGCACTAGACCTCCTCTGTAACTCGAAAATAGTAACCTGTAAAAAAAATTAGTGTGTCGCCTATGGAGATTTTTAAGTACCGAAGTGTGGCGCCATTCCATGAGTGCGCGCAATTTTAAAGCGTGATCATCATCATCATCTTTCACATTATACAAAAATATTGGGCTTACTTTACAGTTTTGTTATTTTTTAATTCATTTTCCCCAAAAAAGGCATTTGAAAAATGATTGCGTAAATACTGTGTGAGAAAAAAAAGTTGCAATGACCACCATTTCATTCCCTAGGGTGTCTGCTAAAAAAAATATATAATGTTTGGGGGTTCTGATTACATTTTTAGCAAAAAAAAAAAATATATATTTTTACATGAAGGAGGGAAGTGCCAAAATAGGCACGGTGGACAAGTGGTTAAAGCAGCGCCTGTTCAACAGGAGCAGGGCACTACATATACATATATGAATTCTTTTTTTTTTGGATGCCATCATTTTGTATATGGTTTAAATACTCATATTCAATCATGTATCACATGTTATGTGGTATGCTTTGTTTTTATGTCAATTAACCAATTTACATCAGCAGAATGGCACGGGCAGGCAAATGGGCATACCTGTACGTCCCTTTTAAGTTTAAAGATTTTTATTGAAGTTTTTGACGATAACACAAAGATAAAATACAATGACTTTCTAGAGTACGGAGCCGTGCCAATCTAGAGTAACAAAACTTGTGAATCATTCTCCAATAGGATACGCTAACATATCAAACTAACTTAACCATACAATAGTACAGACACAAATGAAATCATCATTGTGACCGCTATACCCAATCGCAGATATTAACTACTTGCCGACCCCCCACCGTCATTTTACGGCGGCAGGTTGGCTCCCCTGGGCGAGACCCTGTAACTATACGTCGGCTTTTTGCGCAGGCCCGGCAGGGCACACGCAATCGCTCGTTATAGAGCGGGGACCGGGAGCTGTGTGTGTAAACACACAGCTCCCGGTCCTGTCAGGGAGAGAAATGCTGATCTTCTGTTCATACAATGTATGAACAGAAGATCAGTCATTTCCCCATGTCAGTCCACCCCCCCCTACAGTTAGAACACACCCAGGGACATACTTAACCCCTTCCCCGCCCCCTAGTGTTAACCCCTTCACTGCCAGTGGCATTTTTATAGTAATCCAATGCATTTTTATAGCACTGATCGCTAAAAAAATGCCAATGGTCTCAAAAATGTGTCAAAAGTGTCCGAAGTGTCCGCCATAATGTTGCAGTACCGAAAAAAAATGCTGATCGCCACCATTACTAGTAAAAAAAAAATATTAATAAAAATGCCATAAAAATACCCCCTATTTTGTAAACGCTATAACTTTTGCGCAAACCAATCAATAAACGCTTATTGCGATTTTCTTTTACGAAAAATATGTATAAGAATACGTATCGGCCTAAACTGAGGAAAAAAATATGTTTTTTTATATATTTTTGGGGAATATTTATTATAGCAAAAAGTTAAAAAATATAATTTTTTTTCAAAATTGTTGCTCTATTTTTGTTTATAGCGCAAAAACTAAAAACTAAAAAAGAAAGCTCTATTTGTGGGAAAAAAAAGGACACCAATTTTGTTTGGGAGCCAAGTCGCACGACTGCGCAATTGTCAGTTAAAGCGACGCAGTGCCAAATCGCAAAAAGTGCTCTGGTCCTTGACCAGCAATATGGTCCTGGGGGTTAAGTGGTTAATATGACAGCCGCTCAGACCCCGCGACTCTCGGCTCCCCGGACGCCCCTAAAGGGGTCACGCTGCGTCCTGGAAGTCAAGGCCACAGAGCTCTTCCCGGTGTTGTCCAGCAGTGCACAACCTACATGGAAACAGAAGATTGCCTACAGCAGTGTAAACAACAAACGTTAGAGCATATCACTAAACAACTCAGTAATCACGGCAAAACATCAGAAAACCAAGAGAGGTGCGAGAAGAGAGAAAGAAAGAGAAAAGTGGGACGGAGGAAAGGAGAAGAAGATCAGGGAGATGCGGTCAAGAATGGATTGGAGTGATCACGCTTCCAGGCTGGATCCCAGGTTGGAGAGACACATTGCTGAAGGTGGCCCAGGGTTCCCATGTGGATCTAAATGTTTCAGTTTGGTTCGAACATTTAGCAGCGATTTGCTCTCGTGTACGTCCCTTTTAAATTGCCGCTTAGTGCAAGCGTGCACGCATGTGCCGCGGGAGCTTGCCCGTGGGTTCTGCAAATGCGATGTTCGCCGGTAGCCCGCTATTGTGACATGGAGAGGCAGAACGGGGAGATGCCTATGTAAACAAGGTGTTTCCCTCTTCTGCCTAGTAACATGGCAGGGATCTACTGCTGCCTGTCATTGGGAGCAGTGATCTCTGTCATGTTGTAGTGAGCCTATCACTCCTACAGTTAGAACACCTCCCTAGGACACACTTAACCCCTTAATCGCCCACTAGTGTTTAACCCCTTCCCTGCCAGTGTAATTTTTCAGTAATCAGTGGCTATTTGTAGCACTGACGCTGTATAAATGCCAATGGTCCCAAAATAGTGTCAAAAGTGTCTGATCTGTCCGCCATAATGTTGCAGTCCCCAAAAAAATCACAGATCACCGCCATTACTAGTAAAAAAAAAATAATAATAATAAAAATGCCATAAACTATCTCCTATTGTGTAGACGCTATAACTTTTGCGTAATCAATATACACTTATTGCAAATTTTTACCAAAAAAATTTAGAATACGCATCGGCCTAAACTGAGGAAAAAAATTGTGTTTTTATATATTTTTTGGGGGGATATTTATTGTAGCAAAAAGTAAAATATATACCGTATTTTCCGGCGTATAAGACGACCCGGCGTATAAGACGACCCCCTAATTTTCCAGGAAAAATGTTGGTTTTGGGATATACTCACTGTATAAGACTACCCCCTTCTTACTGTCTTTCTGGAAGCTGAGGGGGAGCCAGAACCGCTGACAGAAACAGGCTTTTTCAAATCTCACTGTGCCATTACATTACATGCCCAGACTGTGCCATTACATTCCTCACTGTGCCATTACATTACATGCCCAGACTGTGCCATTACATTCCTCACTGTGCCATTACATTACATGCCCAGACTGTGCCATTACATTACTCACTGTGCCATTACATTACATGCCCAGACTGTGCCATTACATTACATGCCCAGACTGTGCCACTGTGCAATTACATGCCCCCACATTGCCATTGTGCCATTACATGCCCCCACATTGCCATCACTTGCCCCCACTGTGCCTGAACTTGTTGCCCCCCCAGTGCATTAACACTCACTTTTTTCCCATCGCTGACAGTCCCCCATGCTGCGATCGCGATCGTGAATGATTTCAAAGCCGCGCCTTCACTGCAGAGTGTTCTGTGATAGGATGAACAAAAATCTTCCCAGCAGCGCCTCTGTTATGTTTCCCGCCTATCACGGACGTCTTCTCATCTCGTCCGAGGATGAGAAGGCATCTGTGATAGGAGGAACAAAGAACAGAGGCGTTGCTGGGAAGATTTTTGTTCATCCTATCACAGAACACTCTGCAGTGAAGGCGCGGCTTTGAAATCATTCTCGATCGCGATCGCCGTATGGAGACTGTCAGCGCTGGGGAAAAAAGTGAGTACTTAGACTGTACCCGGCGTATAAGACGACCCCCGACTTTGGATGCATTTTTTTGCATCCAGAAAGTCGTCTTATACGCCGGAAAATACGGTACCTTTTTTTGTAAAATTGTCGCTATTTTTTGGTTTATAGGGCAAAGAATAAAAAACACAGAGGTGATCAAATACCACCGAAAATAAAGCTCTATTTGTGGGAAGAAAAATGGGAACGTCAAATTTGTTTGGGTACAACGTCGCACGACAGCGCAATTGTCAGCTAAAGCGACGCAGTACAGAAAAGAAAAAAATGCTCTGGTCAGGAAGGGGGTAAATCCTTCCGGGGCTAAAGTGGTTAAACAATTTACATAATTTCTCCTTCCACGTGTTTTGTACCTCACTTAAAGTCCCAGGAAAAATATTTTATAACCTTTGAACTTCAGTCATCTGGCTTACATGGCCAATAGGAGGGCTTTTTGATGACCCCTCCCCCTTCTATAATAGGGTGAGGTCACAGTGGCCATAGTGACATGTGATTTATCTGTGATAGGGAAGATATAAAGTGCACAGGGAGAGATTAGTGGAGGGATTGTAGGGATCGGCGGCTCTGATAAAGTAGATGGAATCCCTTCCTGAATGTCATAGAGGTAATGAGGAAGAATTTATGAAATGATAAGATAATTATTAATTGTATCTTTTCTTATTATAATATGTATATGTAATGTAAGGCTGACGTGTCATTAGGAAAACCTTTTACCCAACTCCATGTCATTTCATGTCTTGTCTGATAAAGTTGTAATGGGATTGAACTTTGTAATATCAGGTGATGTTTGTCAGTGGAAAGTGTTATCCTTTGTCATGTGACCTTTGTCATGTGACCGTGTATTACCTATTCTGGAAATCACCATCTCCATCTTATGAGAATTCATTCACTCAAGGTTCACCTCTAATGATTAGGACATCAAAAGAGATTTCATTCCATAAAATAGTACAGAATGAGATTCCTTGTGACGTCATCACCGCACACCACCTGACCATTTCCTGACCAATCACATCACACCTCCATAATATAGAAATAAAACATTCATCATACAAATGTGCGCCATTTCTTCTACAATATCACCTTTAACAATTTTGCTGCCAGAACCATTTTTTTCCACACATAATAAAAGCGCTTTTACAGCATTTTAGCGTTAAAAATAGCACTATTAAAACGCTCATAAAACGCTCTCCATGCATCTCAATGGACCATTTCACACTGAGTCCTGCAAGCAGCATCTTTGGAGCAGCTTTTGGGCGCTGAAAAAAACGCTCCAAAAACGCCCCTCTCCATTGAAATGAATTGAAAGCGCTGTAAAAACGCCTTACCCTTTCACACTGAGGCACTGCAAAAATGCCCTAAAAACGTTAGGGTCTTAGTGGTGCTTTACCAGCACATTGGGATTGCAGATGAAGCTTCGCTCAAATAATGCTCGAATAACGCTCAAAAAACGATCGAAAATGCTCAAAAAACGCTCGAATAATGCTCGTAAAACGATTGAAAAACGCTTGAATAACGCTCAAAAAATTGCTTGAATAACGCTCAAAAAACGCCCCAGTGTGAAAGGGGCCTAAGTCTGGAGATTTGTTAAACTCCCTAAACATTATGGGGTAGATCCACGTACATCGGCGCATTAATCCGCCGGGCGTAGCGCATCTAAGATACACTACGCCGCCGTAACTTATATATTTTTTTCAAATCCACAAAGAATGCGTGCCGTAAGTTACGGCGGCGTAGTCTATCTTTGGCGGAGTAATGGCGCGGCATTCAAATCTCTGTGATGGGGCGTGTTTTATGTAAATACGTTGTGACCCGACGTAAACAACATTTTTTTTTAACTGCGCATGCGCCGTCCATGGGGGTATCCCAGTGCGCATGCTCGAAATGAAACCAGAACAAGCCAAAGTTCTAAGACGGTGACGTCATTCTACGCAAATCCCTATTCGCGAACGACTTACGCAAACAACGTAAAAAATTCAAAATGCGAGGTGGGAACGACGGCCATACTTAACATTGAGTACACCTCATAATAGCAGGTTTAACTATACGCCGGAAAAAGCCGAACGCAAACAACATAAAAAAATGTGCCAGCCGGACGTACGTTCGTGGATCGCCGTAACTAGCTAATTTGCATACTCGACGTGGAATTCAACGGAAACGCCACCTAGTGGCCGCCGAAAAATTGCATCTAAGATCCGACGGCGTACTAAGACATACACCTGTCGGATCCATCCGAGATGCCGTCGTATCTTGTTTTGTAGATACAAAACAAAGATACGACGCGCAAAATTTGAAATTACACGGCATATCAAGGGATACGCCGGCGTAATTCTTCTGTGGATCTGGCCCTATATATTGTCTGAAAGCAATGACCTTGGAGAATAAAATGTTGGGAGCTTTATGTCACATGTTTATAATGAAACAGTTTATCAAACGCATATTTTCAGTAAAAAAAAATACACTAAAGTTAGTTTTAGAACACATAAATTCAAGACATTACCCAATGTTTAATAAAAGATAAAATATGAGATTGTGTTCAGTAAATAGATCCCCAACATGTCATGACTAGGGTTGAGCGAACCCGAACTGTAAAGTTCGGGTTCGGTACGGACTTTTGGTTTTTCCCGAACCCAGACCCGAATAATTGGAAAAAGTTTGGGTTCGGGTTCGGAGTTCGGGTATGTTTTGGCGCTCTGCACACAGCCAATCGCCATTCGTTTTACTACTGTGACTGGGAACTGATCACAGTCATGCCTACTTATGGTATGGCTGTGATTGGCCAGTGCAGCATGTGACCCATCATGTGACCAGTCTCTATATTAGATAGAGGCTCACAGCACAGATCGTCACTCTGCTTTAGTAATGATAGGGAAAGGCTGCTGATTCTGCTGCTTAGGGACAGGGTTAGTGAGGTTTGATCCTGCTGCATACATCTAAACAAGCATTCTTTATTCATTGAACTCTGCTCTAGTTATGACAGGGACAGGCTGCTGAATGATTCTTAGGGACAGTGTCAGTGAGGTTTGATCCTGCTTCATACATCTAAACAAGCATTCTTTATTCATTGAACTCTGCTCTAGTAATGATAGGGAAAGGCTGCTGACTGATTCTTAGGCACAGTGTCAGTGAGGTGTATGCTGCTTCAGAAATCTAAACCAGAACTCTTGATTTCTGTGACATCTGCTTCATATAGTACATTGTTTAGGGCTGGGTTACCTGCTTCTTGGTATAGGTAGAGAAATATATAGGTGAATCTCTGCCCATTTCACCAGCACACTCTACCTGTCCCCTGTCATATACTGTCTGTGCAGTACAATTGTTTAGGGCTGGGTTACCTGCTTGTTGGTATAGGTAGAGAAATATATAGGTGAATCTCTGCCCATTTCACCAGCACACTCTATCTGTCCCCTGTCATATACTGTCTGTGCAGTACAATTGTTTAGGGCTGGGTTACCTGCTTCTTGCTCTAGGTAGAGAAATATATAGGTGAATCTCTGCCCATTTCACCAGCACACTCTACCTGTCACCTGTCATATACTGTCTGTGCAGTACAATTGTTTAGGGCTGGGTTACCTGATCTTTCTATAGTTAGAGAAATATATAGGTGAATCTCTGCCCATTTCACCAGCACTGTACCTGTTCCCTGTCATATACTGTCTGTGCAGTACAATTGTTTAGGGCTGGCTTCCTGCTTATTGCTATAGGTAGAAAAATATATAGGTGAATCTCTGCCTATTTCACCAGCTTACACTATTTTTGTATTTAAAATGTCTCAAAATTAGGGCAAGATCCTACATTTGAGAAATATATAGGTGAATCTCTGCCCATTTCACCAGCACTCCTCCAGTACATTGTTTAGGGCTGGCTTCCTGCTTATTGCTATAGGTAGAGACATATATAGTTGAATCTCTGCCTATTTCACCATATTACACTATTTTTGTATTTAACATTTCTCAAAATTAGGGCAAGACCCTAAATTTGAGAAATATATACAGTAGGTGACCGCGATATTGTGTCAATCTCGCTCCCTTTTTCGGCGAGATTGATCACCTACGAGCCCCATCGCGGGAGCCAGCGCCGACCTGGCTTGCCGCGATGGAGACAAAGCCGTCATAGAAGCGACGGGAGATCCGACTTGGATTCCCGCCAATTCTACACGTGGGCGTTTTAAATAAAAATCCGGCATGGGTTCCCCCCTCAGGAGCATACCGGGCCCTTAGGTCTGGTATGGGTTGTAAGGAGACCCCCCCCTACGCCGAAAAACGGCATAGGGGGTCCCCCTACAATCCATACCAGACCCGTATCCAAAGCACGCTAACCGGCCGGCCAGGAAAGGAGTGGGGACGAGCGAGCGCCCCCCCCTCCTGAGCCGTACCAGGCTGCATGCCCTCAACATGGGGGGTTGGGTGCTCTGGGGCAGGGGGGCGAACTGCGGCCCCCCCACCCCAGAGCACCCTGTCCCCATGTTGATGAGGACAGAGCCCCTTCCCGACAACCCTGGCCGTTGGTTGTCGGGGTATGCGGGCGGGAGGCTTATCGGAATCTGGGAGCCCCCTTTAATAAGGGGGCCCCCAGATACCGGTCCCCCACCCTAAGTGAATGGATATGGGGTACATCGTACCCCTACCCATTCAACTGGAGGAAAAATGTTAAAGTTAATAAACACGACAAAAGGGTTTTTAAAATAATTTATTAGTCTGCTCCGGAGGCACCCCCTGTCTTCTTTAGCTCTTTCCCACGTGGGTAGGTACCGGAGCATGATGGGACTGTGAGGCCTATATAAGTCAGATGCAAACCGCGCACCTGTCATTGCAGCGAGAAGAGGCGACGTGTCAACATCGGGAGAAGGCTGAAGAAGAGAAGAGAAGAAGAAGAAAACGTCACAGCACAGAAGAAGAAGACTTTCAGCCCTGAAGGAGAAGGCACCGGACAGCGGGAGGAAGAACCGGGGTGCGCCGAGTCAACAGCGGAGAGCGGCAAACATAGAAGAAGACCCCCGGAGAGTGGAGAAGACCCCCCGGATAGCGAAGAAGCCCCCACTGAGAAGCACACCACCCCCCGCCGAAGACGTCGGAGGAAACCCACCGGGGGGTGGGCGCTTTTATAAAAGCGACCCCCCCGGCGGTGGAAGAGAACCAGACGGCGGCGAAGAAGAGCGGCCCCCACCCGAAGACGTCAAAGAAGAAGCCTCCCCTGCAGAAAGAGCTAAAGAAGACAGGGGGTGCCTCCGGAGCAGACTAATAAATTATTTTAAAAACCCTTTTGTCGTGTTTATTATCTTTAACATTTTTCCTCCAGGTGAATGGGTAGGGGTACGATGTACCTCATATCCATTCACTTAGGGTGGGGGGCCGGTATCTGGGGGCCCCCTTATTAAAGGGGGCTCCCAGATTCTGATAAGCCTCCCGGCCAGGGTTGTCGGGAAGGGGCCCCGTCCTCATCAACATGGGGACAGGGTGCTCTGGGGTGGGGGGGGGGCGCAGTGCGCCCCCCTGCCCCAGAGCACCCAACCCCCCCCATGTTGAGGGCATGCAGCCTGGTACGGCTCAGGAGGGGGGGGCGCTCGCTCGTCCTCACTCCTTTCCTGGCCGGCCGGGCAGCGTGCTTTGGATACGGGTCTGGTATGGATTGTAGGGGGACCTCCTACACCGTTTTTTCAGCGTGGGGGCGTCTCCTTACAACCCATACCAGACCTAAGGGCCCGGTATGCTCCTGAGGGGGGAACCCATGCCGGATTTTTATTTAAAATCCGGCGGGGAGTTCACCCTAAGGATTCATAACAAACGCCGCACACGTGTAGAATTGGCGGGAATCCAAGTCGGATCTCTCGTCGCTTCTATGATGCGCTTGCTGGAATGTGCTTTTACTATTCCAGCGAGTGCAAGATGTCGGCACCCTGTCGCCGAGAATCAGCGCGATGCCGTTGTGCTAAAAACACATTCTCGGCGGCAGGTACTGTAGGTGAATCTCTGCCCATTTCACCAGCACTCCTCCAGTACATTGTTTAGGCCTGGCTTCCTTCTTATTGCTATAGGTAGAGAAATATATAGGTGCATCTCTGCCTATTTCACCAGCTTACACTATTTTTGTATTTAAAAATTCTCAAAATTAGGGCAAGACCCTAAATTTGAGAAATATGAGGAAAACATCAAATAAGGGACGTGGCCGCGGTCGTGGTGCTGCTGGTGGAGCTCCTGTTACAGGGAGAGGACGTGGTCGATCTGTGCCAGCTACAAGCACAAGTGAAACACCTTTCTCAGGTGGGAGTAGCCGACAGAGCCTGTAGCGGTATTTGGTCGGGCCTAATCCAGCTCTACGAATGTTGAGGCCAGGAGCAGAACAGGCGGTAGTAGATTGGGTTGCTGACAGTGCCTCCAGTTCTTTCACATTGTTTTCCAACCAGTCTTGTGCTGAAAGCTCAGAGTTGGCGCCTGCAGCCGATGTACACCATCAGTCTTTCACCTCACCCCCTTGCAAATCAGCCAAGCAGTCTGAGCCCCAAAGCATGCAGCAGTCTCTTCTTCTTTTTGATGAGTCTGTTAGCATGTGTTCCCAGGGCTATCCACCTAGCCCAGCCCCAGAAGGGGAAGAGATTGAGTGCACCGATGCCCAACCACTTATATTTCAAGATGAGTACATGGGGGGACCATCACAGCACGTCTTGCATGATGATGATGAAACACAGTTGCCAACTTCTGGTGCTTTTGCAATTGTGCAGACCGACAAGGAGGGCAGTGGTGAAGACTGAGTGGAAGATGATGTGCAGGACAATGAGGTCCTCGACCCGACATGGAATCAACCTCATGCAGGTGACCCGTGTAGTTCGGAGGAAGAGGCGGTGGTCGCACAGAGCCACCAGCACAGCAGAAGAGGGAGCAGGGTGCCAAAGCAGCACGTCCGTCCCCTAGACCGTACGCCTGCTACTGCCCAACGCAGCAAGGGACTGAGCATACCAAAGCCAGGTCCAAGGAGTTCCCTAGCATGGCAGTTCTTCACACAATGTGCTGATGACAAGACACGCGTGGTTTGCACGTTGTGCAATCAGAGCCTGAAGCGAGGCATAAACGTTCTCAACCTGAGCACAACCTGCATGACCAGGCATCTAAGTGCAAAGCACGAGCTGCAGTGGAGTAGACACCACAAAAACCAAGAAAGGTCTCTGGCTCCTCCTGCTTCCTCTTCTGAATCAGTCTCAGGCCTCTCTGCCTCTTCATCCACCTCCGTAGTGACAGTACCACCTGCCACCCATCAATTAGAGGACCGGCAAGCAACACTACCACCTGGGTCACCAAACATCTCCACAATGTCCCATGGAAACATTCAGCTCTCCATCTCACAAACACTGGAGCATAAGAGGAAGTACCCCTCTACCCACCCGTGATCCCTGGCCCTGAATGCCAGCATTTCAAAATTACTGGCCTCATATGTGATGTGCCCACAAGGTGGAACTCCACCTTGCACATGCTGGCCAGACTGTGCGAGCAGCAGCAGGCGATAGTGGAGTTCCAGCTGCAGCACGCACGCACGCGTTAGTCGCTCTGTGGAACAGAACCACTTTACCACCAATAACTTGGCCTCCATGCGAGACCTGTGTGCCTTGTTGCGCTGTTTTGAGTACTCCACCAACATGGCCAGTGCCAATGACGCCGCTATCAGCGTGACTATCCCAGTTCTATGCCTCCTTGAAAAAACGCTACGGGCAATGATGGAAGAGGATGTGGCACAGGAGGAGGAGGAGGAATCGAGATCATTTGCAAGGCTTTCAGGGCAGTCATTCACAAGTGGCTCCGAGGGTGGGTTTGTGCACCAACAAAGGCCAGGTACACAATTGTCCAGCAAGGGCACAGTTCTGGAGGATGATGCGGTGGAGGATGAGGAGGAGGAAGACATGGAGGAGGAGGAGGAACCATGTTCACAGCAGGATGGCATCCAGACCAGCTCATGGCCATTACTGGTGCGTGGCTGGGGGGATACAGAGGACACAGATGATACACCTCCCACAGAGGAAAGCTTTTCGTTGCCTCTGGGCAGCCTGGCACACATGAGCAATTACATGCTGCAGTGTCTCCGCAACGACCGGTGTTTCGCACATTATGACAGGTGCTGATTACTGGGTGGCCACGCTGCTGGATCCCCATTACAAGGACAATGTACCGTCCTTAATCCCCTCACTGGAGCGTGAACGCAAGATGCGCGAGTATAAGCGCACGCTGGTAGACGAGCTGCTGGTGCAATTCCCACCTGGCAGCGGGGGCACAGTGGAAGCAGAAGGCGAAGGCAGAGGAGGAGGAAGAGGTCGCCAACGCAGCAGGGGCACCGCCAGCACCTCAGAAGGCAGGGTTAGCATGGCCGAAATGTGGAAAAGCTTTGTCAGCACACCACAACAAACAGCACCACCAGCTGATATGGAACGTTTTAGCAGGAGGCAGCATTTCAGCAACATGGTGGAGCAGTATGTGTGCACACGCCTACACGTACTGAATGACGGCTATGCCCCCTTAAACTTCTGGGTCTCCAAATTGGGCACATGGCCTGAGCTTGCCCTTTATGCCTTGGAGGTGCTGGCCTGCCCTGCGGCCAGTGTATTGTCTGAACGTGTATTTAGCACAGCAGGGGGCGTTATCACAGACAAGCGCAGCCGCCTGTCCAGAGCCAATGTGGACAAACTCACGTTCATTAAAATGAACCAGGCATGGATCCCACAGGACTTGTCTGTACCTTGTGCAGAATAGACACCGGGCCGGCCTTACCCAGCCATTGTTTTTTTCTGATCTTTCTAGGGTTGCCATCTCATCCCTTTAAAAGCAAAAACATATTAATTACACAGGTTCTCTGGCTGATTAAGTTGCTGCTAATTAAACACTTGGTGCCTTATCGACAGTAAATTAGCCCCATAACCTGTGTAATTACTCTGTGTTCTGGTTTAAAGGGATGAGGTAGCAACCCTAGATCTTTCTCACTCTTTTGGGGTTTACTCTAATTTAAAAAATACATATATTAAAAACCAAAACCTGCTGTGTTGGCTACCTCCTCCTCCTCCTCCTCCACCGCCGCTTCCACCTACACCGCCACATCCACCTCAACCTCCTAATACATATGGACCTTGTCCTCCTAGGTCAAAATGTTTTTATTTTTTATTTTTATTTTTTTTATGTTTTATTTTATGTTATTTTGAGTTATTTCCCTATCCACATTTATTTTAAGAGTACTTGCCGTGCTGTTCCCGACATTAGCAAAATGATTTTTTTTATGTTATTTTGAGTTATTTCCCTATCCACATTTATTTTCAGAGTACTTGCCATGCTCTTTCCGACATTTTGCATTTTTTTTTTCTTATGCCATTTTGAGTTATTTCCCTATCCACATTTATTTTCAGAGTACTTGCCATGCGCTTCCCAACATTTTGCTGCCATTTTCAGCCCTCCAGCCCTTTCCCTTAGTTTTTTAGAGACATTTTTGTAGTCAAAAGTCCGGGTCCCCATTGACTTCAATGGGGTTCGGGTCCGGGTCAAAGTCCTGGTTCGGGTTCGGTCCCGAACCCAAATTTTTTTTCAAAGTCCGGGTTCGGGTCCGAACCCGAACATCCAGGTGTCCGCTCAACTCTAGTCACGACTTCAAATTTTGTGTGCCGCTGAAACTCCCACAAACTTTGCTACTCAGAATTGTCCATAGTTGACACTTTAAGGCCCCTTTCACACTGTGGCATTTTTCGAGCGTTTTTCGAGCGTTATTTGATTGTTATTTGAGCGAAGCCTCATCTGCAATCCCAATGTACTGGTAAAGCAACAGGTCGTTTTTGCAGTGCCTCAGTGTGAAAGGGTAAGGCATTTTTACAGCGCTTTCAATTCATTTCAATGGAGAAGGGGCGTTTTTGGAGCGTTTTTTTTCAGCGCCCAAAAGCTGCTCCAAAGATGCTGCTTGCAGGACTCAGTGTGAAAGGGCCCATTGAGATGCATGGAGAGTGTTTTTTGAGCTTTTAATAGCGCTATTTTTAACGCTAAAATGCTGTAAAATCGCTTCAGTGTGAAAGGGGTCTTAAAGCCTTTATTTGTCAAAAGTTTATTTACTTTTTTATCTACATTATTTGTTACTTTTTTATTTATTTATTTTGCACAAGTATCGCTTTCCACAGAAGAAAGATAATGGAGTGTAAATTGTGTATTATCTGCTTCCCTGGCCACTTTTGTTGTCAGTGCCTAAGGCCTCGTACACACGACCGAGTTTCTCTGCAAAAAACAGCAAAAAACTTGCTGGGATTTTTTTTTTGCCGAGGAAACCGGTCGTGTGTACATTTTCGTCGAGGAAACTGTCGAGAAACTCGACGAGCCAAAAAGAGAGCAAGTTCTCTATTTCCTCGACAGCAAGAGAGTTTTTTTTTTATTACAATAATTTTTATTGAGAGAAAAGTTTTTACCAGAGTACAAAGGTAGAAAACACTCACATAATTTCCCATGGAACAGTAGGGAAGATATAGACAGCGTTGACAACATCAAACCAGGGCAGATTAAACCAAGTGAGGATGGTTAGGCAGTCAAGTATCATAACATTAAAGCATGAAGAATAAGGCGTCCGCCGTTACAACCTTCCATACTTCCAGACAATACATTAAGGAGTGTATTGGGGAAAGTGGAGTAGTGTGGATGGAGGTCAGGGAGGGGAGGGGTTGGGTGGGGGGGGTAGGAGGGGGAGGAAGGAAGGGAAGGAAGGGGGGTGAGGAGGGGATGGAAAGGGGAGGGTAATGGAAAGGGGAGGGAGAGGGAGGATGAGATGGACACCTGTGGGACTTTTAACAGTATAATCTCATGTGGGTATTTGTTTAAGAAATATCAAAAAAGGAAAATAACAGAGGAAGACATTTCAAAATTTTTAAGTTCACTGCACATGGAACCAGTCTGTCCAGGGTTTCCATTGGGAGTCAAATTTCGCTCTTCTACCCTCCCTGTTTGCCAAGAGAGACTTAAAGACGTAGTTGTTTCTGGTCATTTCTAGGACCTCAGTTACACTAGGCACTGTATGTGATTTCCAATTTCTAGTCACCAACAGCCTAGCAGCTAGCAGGATGTGGGTGACTACCACTCGAAAGTCTAGGGGAAATCCCTCCATTCCCAGATTCAATAGCGCCAGTTCAGGGCTGGGGGGGGTTAATATACCCGTCATACGTGAAATACACCTAAAGACACCCCTCCAATAACTTGTTAGGTTCTTACACTGCCAAAATACATGAAAAATATTGCCCACTTCTCCACAGTCTCTCCAGCACAGCGGGGAGGCCGAGGGATAAAATTGAGCTATGCGATATGGGGTTAGGTACCAGCGGAGGGCTATTTTTTGGGATAGCTCCCAGTGGTTAATACACCTGGATGCTTTGTAAATAAGATTGAATGAGTATTTCCATTGACTCGGAGAAAATGTTTCGCCCAAATCTGTTTCCCACTTACAAAGTGGGGGGGACTTATTGAACAGTAGTTTATCCTGGAACAAATTATAGAAAAGGGAGATTCCTTTAGAGGGAGGGGTCGTTTTAGTGTAAAATTGCCATACAGCATCCTGAATCAGTACCCTACGGGATTGCAGAGAGAAAATGGGAGGCCTGCGTATGTTTAAAGCTGTCATTTTGCTGCAGGCCGTGTGCCGCGGCGAGCGTTTCAAATGATTTGAGCGTATTGTGGCAATATAAGTCATCCAGCCAAGTGATGCCTTTAACGGCCCAGTTGGAGAAGGTGGTGTACGGTACCGCATCTGATAGGGTGTCAATAGGGATTGGCACAGAAATGGTGCTGGAGGATGTATGTGCCAAGGCACATAGTTCTCTCCAGGCTAATATGGAGGCCTGGAAAGTTAACAGGAGTTGCCGTAATGGGAGAGGTCTCCAGGTGTCAAGTATCAATGTACTGAGGAGATCCTTGGTTGGGCTAAGGGCTTTTTCTATGCCACACCAAAGGATGTCGGGGGTAGGGGATATCCAACGTCTAATCTGGGTAAGAATAGCTGCTCGGTGGTAGTCCTTAATGTCAATCAAGCCCATGCCCCCTACCGACCTATGTCTAATCAGCAGGGCCCTTGCGCACCTAGGCCGCTTGGAACCCCATATGTAGCGATTAAGAATGCCGTTCAAGGATCTAAGGTGGTTGCATTTCAGTGGGATAGGGAGTGTACGAAAGATGTATAAGATTTGGGGAAGGAGCAACATTTTAAAGGAGGCCAAGCGTTCCGACCACGTCAGTTCGACCTTGGCTAGGCGAGCTGCCTCCTTGGCAATTTTGTCTATCAGAGGGATGTAGTTAATATCAGCCAGTTTCGCTGAGTCTGCTGTGATTTGGATCCCCAGGTATTGTATACTGGACACAGCCCAGGAGTATGGGAAGGAGGCCTGTAGGCGGGATTGGAGGTGGGGAGAGAGATTGAGACCCAGTATGAAAGATTTGGTGTAGTTAATTTTATAGTAGGATATACGGCTAAATTCTGCGAGAACACTGTGTGCTTGGGACAGAGAAGAGGTGGGTGAGGTTAAAAAGAGAATAATGTCGTCCGCAAACAGACTTATATTGTGGGACCTGCCAGCTAACACAAACCCCGGGATATCAGCGTGGGCTCTAATTTTTTCTGCTAGGGGTTCTACAAGTAGGTTGAATATGGAGGGGGACAGGGGACACCCCTGCCTAGTGCCGTTGGAGATTTTGAAAGTGGAGGAAAGCATACCTGAGGTATACACCTGTGCGCAAGGAGAGGAATACAGTGCCAGAATTGCTGTCAAAATGGGGCCGGAGAACCCAAATTTCTCCAGTACCTGGGACATATATCCCCAGTGAACCCTGTCGAACGCCTTCTCTGCATCCAAGGAAAGGAGCAGAGAAGGCGTCCGAGAGGTCCCCGCATGGTGAACCAGGTCTATCACTCTTCTGGTCACATCTGATGATTGTCTGCCTGAGGTGAACCCTGTCTGGTCTGGTTTCACCAGAGATGGTAGGAGTGGGAGCAGTCTGGACGCTAGTATTTTGGCATATAATTTCACATCCGTGTTTAATAGGGAGATAGGTCGAAAATTCGCAGGCGTAGTAGGTGTTTTTCCCGGCTTTGGGATAGTTACAATAAAAGCTTTGAGCATTTCGCTCGGGAACGAAGCAGAGAGCATTGCTTCAGAAAATACCTTACCCAGTGCGGGAGCTAGGAGAGAGCCAAAGGTCTTATAGTAGCAATTAGGGAGTCCATCTGGCCCCGGGGACTTCCCTATGGGGGTGGTTTTGATTGCTCGTTTAATTTCGGGTTCCGTGATCGGAGCATTAAGAGAATCCAGCTGGGTGCGGGACAGAGTGGGCAGTGCTAGGTCAGCCAGAAAGGAGCGAATTGCCTCCTCTACCGGTTGGGGCGTGGAGGGGTCCTCTCGGAGATTATACAGGGTGGAGTAATACTCCGCAAAAGAATTTGCTATGTCTTGAGGGTTGTATAGTTTGCTACAAAAAAATGGAGTAGCGCTGAAAAAAATGAAGTGAAGGCCTTCAAAGGACAGAAGGCTGTATAAACACAATGTCTATCAAGGTGGTGTGATATACAAAAGTGAGGAAAATCATTAATGAAAGTCCATGTGAAGAACAAATTCGGAGCGTGACACCCCAATGTGATTCAGGTTACGTGGAGTCTGATTCCAATAAAAAGATACGACTTGCTGACCCTTACCGCAAAGAAAGATCCTAACGGACCAAGTCAAGCTGGATTCACTGGGTATGCTGGAGAGGATCCTCTCTATAAGTACAATCCCTCCAGGGGTCACCAATCGATCAGTGAAACGACCAAATAAAAAGGAAAAAAAACTCTTATAGTGTAAATCCGTGTATGATGATCATAAACATGTATCCCCAGTGACTGGTAATAGACAGTGTGAACATAAACAAACCACCACCAGTACACACACTGACCCTTACCAGAGCCACTGATCCATCAGGATCAGTCAGAGCATAGGGGATAAAACACAGTAGGCAGCGATGGGACGTCTCAGCCAATGTTGGAACAGGAGATGCAGCAGGTAGAATATGTGAGAGGAGGAAGAAAGACTCACATAGCGTAATACCGTAGCGATATTTAATAAAATAGAGTAGTAACACTTACAATTAGGTATAAAAATAACAGCAGGGTATGAGAAAAGCCGGCCGGCGTGTCAGAACGGATCCTCAGATTGCGGTGACGTCAGCACGTCGCCTCCCAACGTTTCGTCTGCTCTAGACGTGGTCACGGGAATGAGGAGACGTTCTGCGTCACCGCATATAAACGTAAAGTGGGCGGAGAGTCAACTGGACAGCAGTCTCTGAAGATCGTCCGTCCACCATCTTGCTTGAGGGCAAAAGTCAGGGAAACAAACGTGGTTGCAGCATATGCTCCCAGACTGATAACAAATTATGTATAACCAACAACAGGAACCTAAGACGATCCTATCGAAGGAACCATAGAGAAAAAAAAAAAAAAAAAAAAAAAAAATTTGTATTGAACAAGGTTCAAAAGACATGTCTGATGAACAAAGAAAAGAAATTAAAAAAATTAATTATATATCATCTGAGACTGGTGTCCAATTGGCTGACCCAAAAACAACATCACATTCAAAAATAATCAAAAAATATATAAATTAAAATAGAGATTAAAATTAAAGAGGATATCATACACATCAGGTTATTGACAAAAAAAGACATATATATATCCTCTAAACTGATGCCCACTCAGCAAACCGAATCGCACCAACACAATTGATTATGGTCATTAGTAATTATCACAAAAATAGTGTCATATATGCAGCCACAAAACAGACATGACACAAGCAAACGTGTAGGGATCAAAAGTTTGCGAATAATGACCTAATTAAAAAACTGCACAAATTATGCTGTATTAATAAAGGGCAAAACAAACGCATAATTGTGTTATTAAAAATTCTTAAAAAAAATTCTTAAAAAAATTATCAAATTAAAAACACCTAAAACAATTATCGATAAAGGAAGACATCATGCACCTAAGCGTTATCAATAAAACAATTGACATCTACCTCTATGTTCATACCGTGAGGTTCATAACATTTTAATTGGTGAATCCACATCATCTCTGACTGTGAGATGCTCCTCACGAGGTCACTCCCTCTCCAGTGTGCCTGAAACTTTTCAATTCCCAAAAAAATTGTGCCCGTGGGATCCTTATTATGAGCCAACAAATAGTGTTTGGACACAGAATGATTTGGGAAACCGTTACAAATGTTTGTGAGATGTTCATTCAACCTTATATGGAGGGGACGTTTGGTCCTTCCCACATACTGGAGTCCACATGGACATTGGAGTAGATACACCACTCCCACAGTAGAGCAGGTAATGAATGTTTCGATAGGAAACCTTTTGTTTGTATGTCTAGATCCAAAGCTGATCGTTTTCTTAGAGATTTGGCGATTGACAGCACAAACATTACATTTGCCACATTTAAAAAAACCCACCAGGCCCGATAAAAACATAGAAGGGATCCTGGGTGGGTCCAAAACATTGGGTGCCAACTTATCCTTCAAGGATGTCGAACCCCTGAAGATGACCCGGGGTCTATCAGGTAGTATGGCACCCAAGATTTTGTCACTCTTAAGTACATGCCAGTGTTTACTGATGATGTGTTTAACACTGGCATGTTGGCAACAATAATCGGTGACAAAAGGGGTTCTATAATTACCCCCTTGATCGTCTCGGGGTTTAACACAAAGTAAATCCTCGCGGTTGGTTTTGGTCACCAGATCCAATGTGTCAATCAAAGAATTTCGATCATAACCCTTTTCAACAAAGCGTTCTGTTAGAACCCCAGCCTGATCAAGAAAAACACTATGTTTACTGCAGTTCCTTTTCAAACGGAGGAATTGTCTTTTAGGCACAGCTTTAAGCCAAGTGGCATGATGACAACTGTCACTTGGAATGAAGGCATTCCTGTCCGTGCTTTTAAAATAGGTGGCAGTGGTGAAACCATCTTGATCTACAGAAATAGTTAGATCCAAGAAATTAATTCTGTCCTTACTGGCCTCATATTTAAGTATGATCCCCCTATTGTTGGTATTGAGGAATGTCATAAAGGTAGATAGTTCATCCTCAGACCCTGTCCAAAGGAGGAGGATGTCGTCTATGTACCGCGCCCATAACCGAATATGGGGCCTAGTACTGACACCGACGACATCCTCCTCCCATTTGGCCATAAATAGATTGGCCAAACTCGGGGCATATTTGGCCCCCAGTTTGCTGCCATCTATCTGTTTAACTAGGAAGGGGATGTTGGCTTTAATTCTGCGACTTTTTAGTCGTTGTGCCAGGAGTTTGCCTGCCCGGTTGCCGGACGCGTAGTGGGACAATTTGAGGGATTGGACGTGTTTGTCATAGCGTTCAAGTAGCAGTCTCCTGAGGTCAACGCGCAAATTGTATAACTGAGTAGCTATCGAGACATCAGGAGTCTGCTTGTTTAGTGGTTCAAGTGAGGCAATTTTGGTAAGGATGGAGTCTAGTTCTTGTGCTCTCTGCTTCCTTGCCCGGGCACTAAGTTGTATCATTATACCCCTAATGTAGGCCTTATGGGCACACCAAATGGAGAAAGGGTTAGCAACAGATCCCGCATTAACAGTGAAGAATTCTTCCAGATGAGAGGATAAGTGAGCTACATGTGAAGGTTGCTGAAGCAAATAGGAATCTGCCCTCCAGATAAAGGGGGAGGAGACTGGGGCCCCTCCGTCCATCACCACCGACACTGGAGCATGGTCTGACCACGTAATGTCGTGGATGGCGGACGAGGACACCCTCTGTAGTACAATCTTATCTACTAAAATCAAGTCTATGCCTGAGTAGGAGTTATGTCTGGAGGAGTGGAAGGAATAGTCTCTCTCACTTGCGTGTTGGCACCTCCAGACATCAAACACATTCTCAGCGTGTAGTAGAGCGCGTAAGGCAGGCTGGTGGCGTTTAGATCGGGAGTTGGAGTCCATCTCGAAGTCAACCGTCAGATTGTAGTCTCCGCACATTATCAGAGCTCCCCTCCTGATCTTGTTGATTTTGCAAAAAAGTTTCCTCAGGAAGCGGAGTTGATGAGTGTTGGGTGCGTACAAGTTGACTAGTGTGTACAGTTTGTTGTTAAGGGTTCCAACTAGTACCAGGAATCTGCCATCAGGGTCTATCAGGGAGTCCTGCAGGGAGAAGTTCACAGAGTCCCTGATGGCAATGGCAACCCCTTTCTGCTTTTTAGGGGCGGATGCCAAAAAGTCGTGTGGGAATTTGGCATGGTGGAAGGGAGGTGCACCAGCCGCCTCCAGGTGAGTTTCCTGGAGGCAGAGGACATCTGAGCGCAGTTTCAGGGCCTCCTTCCATACTGAAGCCCTTTTGACAGGGTGGTTCAGACCACGTACATTAAAGGAGGTTATTGTCAGGGCCATACTTGAGCATAGAAAAGAAGTGATAACAGTACCTCTTGGTGGCATGTCTGGGGATCCAAAGCAGCTGAGTCCAGGCGGCGAAAGTGCACGGTGAGCAGGATGTCTTCGGTGAGAAGAGGACGGTGTCCATCTCAGGGGAAGGGAAGAAAGGAAGATAGGTTTTGAGAACCAAAAACAGGGGGGTTATAACACAAACTTAAAGTATTGCGAATAAAAAGGGAGATCCCAGCCGGGATCTGGATGCAGAGTAGCTGCACATATTGTAAGGAGGGGAAGTTCGTGGAAGGATGGAGCTCCAGAAAAGTCAGGGAATCAGATGAAAAACAGCATTAATACAAAATTGCCGAGGCACGGGGCTTTCATGATTTCTTTTTGTTGTTGCGCTTACGTGTCACCAGCGACCACTCGTCTTGGGTCTGGGCTCTGGGCGCAGAGGAGGAAGCTGCTTCGCCAGGGGGATGTTCGGGCAGGATGTCCCATTTGCGAAGAAGGGCGAGCCCCTCTTCCAAGGTCATGATCACGCTAGAGACACCCTCTTTGGTTATAATAAGTTTGGTCGGCTGGCCCCATTTGTAAATGATGTTGTGGTTGCGGAGTGCTTTTGTGACAGGTAAAAGGGACCTGCGTCTTTGCATAGTGTGCTGCGAGAGATCCGCATATACCTGCAGGTTAGGGAAGCGGTCAGATACCTGAGAGTTCTTGCGGAACGCTAGCATGAATTGGTCTTTGACATGGTAGAAATGTACCCGCATCAGCACATCTCTGGGTATATTTTCAGGGAGGTGAGCAGGCTTGGGCAAGCGGTGTATCCGGTCCACCACTAACTCTGAGGCAGGCGTGGAGGGTAGGAACGTCCCCATAAGCTCACGGGCATATTGTTGGAGTTGAGCGGGTAGGACAGTTTCTGGGACACCCCGCAATTTAATATTGTTCCTGCGAGATCTGTCTTCGAGGTCTGCGACCTTCGCTCTGAGCCATGCCACCTCATCCTCTTGATCATTGTGAGAGTCAACTAGGGAGTTATATGAGGCCGCATAGTCCCCCATTTTTTTCTCTACATGATCTACTCTGCCGCCCAGCTCCCCCATTTCTGTTTTAAAGCTCCTCATGCAGTCCATCATGTCAGCATGGAGGGAGCTGCGCAGGGAGACCAGCATATCCCTTAGGGTAGTGTCAGATACAGGTAGGTTGGAAGTGGGGAAGGTATTGATGGGAGCTGAGAGCTCACGTGTGTCCTCCATTGAGCCCTGTGATACACTGACCTGGGATCCGGCCGACAGTCGCGGTTTATATTTCACTGGGCTGCAGGAGAGGGGAGTCGAGGCCTCCGGAGAGCGGCGTTGTGTCCCATCTCTCGGTCCCGGGCTTGGCGTGGATATAGAAGATCCTCCGGCGGAGGCCGGAGAGACGTGGCCGGCGCCATCTTGAGACACGCTGCTAGGCCTGGGGGAGAAGAAATCCTCCAATTTCGCCGGTTGAACGGCATTTTTCAGTTTCTTGGTCATCCCTGGGCGATGTGCGGGTTGATGGGTGGTCGATCGGGTGATTTTGATCAGCCCACGGTGCCTCGGTGTGCTAGTTTCCCCGACGCTGAAGCGGAGCTCCTGAGTTAGGCGTCCATTCAGCTGCGCGGTAACCACGCCCCCCAGCAAGAGAGTTTTAATTGGGGATAATAAGCCTAACTGATGTATGCCTAACTTTTATCTTATCAGTTGGGATAGGGGGTTTGGTGAATGATGGGCGGTGGATTAGGTGCACACTGTTCTTGCACTTAGTATTTCAAACAATCCAGTGGAAGTCTTCAAACAAAAGGCAGCCTAAAGAGCAGACTGGCAGTAACATGCTAATATTCAAATGTATGCACTGCCATGGGGGACATGTACCAATTGAAAAAATAAATAAAACAATAATAATAATAATCTCTCTCTACACAGAAGTTTCAACTGTCCCTATCAACACTGATAATAAAGCTGCTGTGACCCCACCCATCCATCGATATGATAGGTCATCTATTCCTTCATCCTTGTGTACCACATTAGAGGATGTTCTCTATGTTGGTGGTGAACCTGCAAACTTTTCGGCCAAAAGTTTGTGATTCACAAACTTTATGAATCCCAGAGATTCCCCACAAATCTATGGTAACTGCTGAACCTCATCCCTACACCTGTATTTATACAAAATAATAATAATAATAATAAAAATAATAATAACAATAATAATAACAATAATAATAATATGAATATGAATATGAATATTAATAATAAACATGGCATTCTTGGCCATCAAACTTCTAATTTTTTACTGTTTCATGTACAATATGTCATAATGATATTTTTGCAACCTTTACTTTCTACAGTGCTGATAAAGATGGATTCTGTGTATTTTATGTTTGGCCTTTTTTTCCTACTCTATAAGCAGATTCATATTCCAGTCTATAGTAATAAATAACAGAATTATTCTTTATAAACCTGACACTCTCACAGCCTTCAGCTGAGCCATGAAGTCAGTGTCAGGATCCTGGGCTGCTGTCAGTGATGATGAGGTCGGGAGAAGAGGAAGAACTCATTGGAGTCTATCAGAGACTCTGCCATATTGTCTTCAGTTATCCACTTAGAATATTGTGGTTGTTGTCTTTGTGTGTGACCCCCTGCACACCTGACACCCAGAACTCTGCTCACCGCTGTGATATGACTATGAGGAATTATACATTTGAGTACAAGTATTCTCAGGATGGAGACATCATTATAGGAGGGATATTCTCTGTACATTCTGTAGTGTCACGGTGGAGTTTGGAAGGAAGTCTTATTAAAAATCTCATGTGTGCAGCGTAAGTGAAATATGAATTGTAAATCTTCCAATCTGATCTACAGAGCTGTGTATTTAGGAGAGATGTGTGATAATGTGCAGGACTCATTCAGTCTGTTACACGGCATTTACATGAAATCAAAGTATATCCTTCAATGTGTTCATGAAAACCCACGTATGGCCCATTCTATTGCCGGGTGTTAATAGTCACATTCATTCATTACGAATAGCTGCCAATGTAACACAGTAGATGAAAAAACATGCAAGACCCCTTTTTTAATAAGGCAGCACAGCTTAGAGTTACAATGAATTGGGGTACAATTTACAATGAATGACACTGCATTGCACTGCCCATAGAGAAGGTGCTTTGCCATGTATTGTTATGTGTTAAGGTGTGAATTATTACCACAATACACAACTGTGAATGGGACCTTGAATGAGTTTGGCCCTTAATGACTCCATATCTTTATTTTTTTTACTTTTGAATAGAGTTGGGAAGGATAAAGAATCCCTGTCAGGTTTTTACTGCTATCTGGGGCTCCATAAAAGAGATTCCCCTCACAGAAATACTATATAATGTTATTGTGGTACTTTAACCTCCCTGGCGGTATGATTATTTTAGATTTTAGGTGCTGAATGCGGTACCATTATTTTGCAAGGAAATTTGGCGTTTTACATTGTAGGCCTGTAATTCTTCGGAATAAATTACTTAAATCTGTCCAAACAAGAGTCTAGTAGACATCTCGGGTATGATAAAGTTTGAAAAACAAAATCATAAATTATAATATAATAAATAACTATAAATAATTATTACAAATAATAATATAATCATAATAAAAATTATTCAATAATGTAATCAAATCGAAAACACTGAAATTTGCTCAGTTGCAAAATTGTCGCTATCAATACTTTTATTTTTTTTATGACAAATTTCCCCACAAATCGCTATCGCTCAATTCTGCAAGTGATTATAATGAATTATCACTGTTTTCTAGCTGCTCTAAAACCATTTTTGACATAAAGGGACAGTTTTTGGTTGCTATGGACAATCTACAGTTTGCAGGCAGAAAGAACAGTTTTTATTGTATAAAAGTACATGCAGGACACTGGGCAGACCACTAGGGACAAAGGGGATGTGTATTTTTTTTTTTACATACAGTACTGTACTCTATAAGATTACAGTATACTGTATGTATTGTGTCTATTTACTTTTTTGAATTTGGCACCGATCTCCGCTCCCGTGCATCGTAACGTCGCAGGGAACGGAGATCAGGGGAACACAGTGCATCGGGCGGAACATCTGGCCGCTGTGCACTGCGGAAATACATCGCTGGATCCCAGGGAAAGGGTAAGTAACCTTTTCCAGCATCCAGCAAGGCAATCCCGAGTTTGGCTCAGGGATACCGATAGTAGAACAAAAATCTCACCTCGCCACACTCGGGAATACCGCTAGGCAGGTTAAAATGCATGCCTCATAAATTGCCAACCATGGCTATAACTTTATAAATTCAGGAACGATTGAATTTCATTATATGTTTCATGCAGCAATGCACACGGCCACCAATCCCACCATAGATCTCTAGTTGAAATGTGTTATACATTTTGCCATAGATAATTTCTGCTTGAATCCTTGTCCTGTAGACCAATGCAAAAATCTCCATTTTCTGCAGGGTTTACCACAGAGAATACAGACATCTCCTGGCTTTTATATTTGCTATTGATGAGATAAACCGCAGTCCAGATATTCTTCCCAACATAACTCTGGGATATCATGTGTATGATTCTTGTGGACATGTGAATAAAGCTATAAAAGACGTTCTACAGATATTGTCTGGACATACAAAGGAAGCTCCAAATTATTCCTGTATGGAGCGGGGTGCCCTGGCTGGTTTCATTGGAGATCTCAATTCTGACACCACTCTACAAATGGCCCAGCTGCTGAATCTATATGGTTACACCCAGGTAAGAAAAGATGAATTTCCTATATTATGTAAGGTTAGGACAGCGAGTCGTCTTATGGTGAGGTGGGTCAAAAGGGTGCAAATAACCTTGGTGGTAAAGTATAAAGTTGTTCCAAAAAAAGAAGGCAGTGCTGTGTAGGGATGGGCCAATGGTTCAGTCCAATCTTTGGCAGTTATGACATTTGAAAAATGCCTGAACTGTTGCCCATTCAGCCCCCCGATGATCATTTATAAAAGTAATATTTCAGGAAGCTAGAAACCACCAAAGTCACCAATATCATTGGCTTACATGACCTATAATCCCTGGTCATGGTCATACTTGGTCAATGGTGTCATTGCTATCCCCATCCCTTTCCTGTCAAGTGTACCGGGTCTGTTGGGTTTTTAGTGTTGACAATTTCTCAGGCGGCAGACATCATAAATAAGGATGCATTTACAATGAGGAGCTTTTCTTTTTTTTTTTTTTTTTTTTTCTAAAAGACTTGTCAAACATTTGTGTGTCTTTATCTATAGGTTACTTTTTTTGTCAATAAGTAGGAGTGTTATGTCCCTCTTACTCATTCACATAGGGGGTCCCTTTGTTTTTAAAAGCCTCCCGCCTGCAGACCCCCACAACCACCGGGCCAGGGTTGTGGAGAGAAGAACTATCTATTGGTAGATCTTGAAACTCACATATAATTGAAAGCAGACTTTTAACACAAGTTTGTTTTGTTATTGAATTATTGTATTATTTTATATTCCATTGAACAGTCGGGGAGATTACTGAGCACATGGTGATGTTATTGATATATTGTAAATGTAGAATCACTGCATAATTCTATCATGTATACTGTATACAGTATATAGAGTATCAAGCCTTGTAGGTCTGAATCTTATATGTACTGTAGTTGCTGTCAAAGTTGTTTTTGGGGATTGATACAATGTTTGTACACAGTGCGAGGAAGGTATTGAGAAGATCGATCAAAGTAGATGGAAGTGTGTTTTATTTTTGTTTTGTCTATAACTGTAATACAATATTTTTTGCAAAACAATTTTGACTTTTTAGCTCAAAAACTGATATATATATATATATATATATATATATATATATATATATATATATATATATATATATATATATATATATATATATATATATATATATATATATATATATATATATATATATATATATATATATATATACACAGTATAAAAAGTATATCACAGATTTGTTATCTGAAGAAATTAGAGTTCTGGTTCAATAGACAGACCCATAGTGGAAATGTAAACATTCAACTGGTCCATAAAGGATATACAGGTTCAGGGGCTGAGCTGGTAATTGTGTTTATACTTGGTTGTCCACCTCCAGCTAAAGCCAAAATCAGATGATGATCAGGAGACCCCTAGGTGGGATTACAGAAGGAAGAACCCTTAGGTTCGGACAAAGCCGATGAGAATGGACCGAGGTTCAGTATCATCGGTCCAAACCGACCGTGTGTATAGCCCATCGGTCTGCTGTCCTTCGGTCCAAAATTTTAAAACATGCTTTAAAATCGAACCGATGGCCCGCTGCCCGATCGGTCCAAACCGATGGTTAGTACAGAAAGCATTGGTTCAAAACCTGCGCATGCTCAGAATCAAGTCGACGCATGGTTGGAAGCATTGAACTTTGTTTTATTCAGCACGTCGTGTGTTTGACGTCACCGCGTTCTGACCCGATCGGTTTTTGGAACGATGGTGTGTACTCACATCAGACCATCAGGCCACTTCAGTGGTGAACCGATGGAAATGGCCCGTCGGACCATTCTCATCGGTTTGGAACGACCGGGTGTACGCGGCCTTAGAGGGAATTTATCAAAACTGGATCAGCCAGAATCTGGGCAGTTGTGTATGACAACCAATCAGTTTCCATATTTCATCTTCAAAGCTTAACTAAACAAGCTGAAGATAGAGGCTGATTGGTTGCTCCAGATTCTGGCTGCTCCAGTTTTAATAAATTCCCCCTTTAATGCCATATTATCAGCTTTCATTGCAGATTCTAATCATTTATGAAATAATACATTTTCTCTTGTATCTTTATCTGATCAGTCTGGTGAAATAAAAGCACCACTACAATCTGCTTATACATCTATTATAGACAGCTCAGACAATATGTTTGTTGCTCTCTAAAAAGCATTTAAAACATTTCTAAGGTTTTCTTCTGTCCATTTGGATATTAAGCGTTCCACATTAATTACACTTTTCTTCCTTTCTAGATTAGTTATGGAGCCAGAGATACTTTGCTGAGTGATAGAAAGATGTATCCAAACTTTTTCCGGACAGTTCCGGATGATGAGATGCAATATGTGGCCATAGCAAAGTTACTGGAAAGGTTGAAGTGGAACTGGGTCGGGATACTTACATCTGATGATGAATACGGAGAGAGGGAGATCCGACAACTCAGCAAACATTTATCTGATCATGGAATTTGTATTGAATTCAAGATTCTGGTGTCTGTAAAGAATTATAATAAAATTCCTCCAGAGCTGCGGATTTCAACCACAGAAGTTCTTATTATTTGTGGCTCATTTAGTCTGACATATTACAAGTTTTTGTATAATAATGTCCCTTATTACACAGAGAAAACTTTTATTTTACCAGATTCTTGGTCAATGAGCGAAATGTTTTTCATTCTCAGTAACTGCAGCTTGGCGTTTACATTCCCCAATCTCTACATAAAGGGATTGCTGGAATATTTTTATAGTATTTATCCATCCAGATGCAAAAATGACCCCCTGATGGAGGATATTCTCATATCTGAATTTCAATGCTTTTCAAAAAACCAAATGAAAAATTTCCTTATTCCACACACAACTAGATTACCTCTTAGGGACTGCAGTTTGGGGAAACTTCCACTTGATTTATATTATTCTGATGAGAAAACCTCCTGTAGAGTGTATGTTGCAGTCTACATTTTGGCTCAAGCATTACATGACATGGATTTCTCTTTAAAAATAAATAACAAAAAATCTGAAATAAATCCACACACACTAAAGTATAAGGTGAGAGCGTCCAATAAAAGTTTACTCGTATATTTCTATACTCGATCAGTTCAGTACTGGAACACAATGGGGGTTATTTATGAAAGGCAAATCCAATAAATATATAACAATACATATAAAATTGCAACCTTTGCTGATGATATGCTTCTTTTCTTATCAGGACCCCATATCTCCATACCTAATCTTCTTCGAGACCTGGACCACTTCCACCTACTTTCAAATTTAAAAAGAAAATCACACATAATCTAACTCTTTAAACTTCACAGTATCCTCAAGCTCAGTAGAATTATATAAGAAGAATTTCCCATTCACCTGGGCCAAACATAATATAACATACCTAGGAATTGAAATTCCCTCTAATTTGGACAACCTTTTTAAATTAAATTACTTACCCATACTGAAAGAAACACATGAAGACTTAAAGAGATGAAATTCCTTAAACGTCTCATGGTTTGGAAGAGCCTCCCTAATAAAGATGACAATTTTACCCCGATTGTTGTATGCCATTCAGACAATCCCCATCAATTTACCAGCATCATTCTTTGCCTCTTTCCGTAGGGCATGTTCTACCTTTGTCTGGAGGGGCAAAAAAACTAAAATTAATTATACAAGACTAACCTTACCCAAAAATAAAGGTGGAATAGCACCAAGCAGCTTTTATGGCACGAATAGTAGACTGGAACATCCACCAAAAAATTAAAGACTGGTAGGTGGATTCAGGTAGGTTTACGCCGGCGTATCAGTAGATACACCGTCGTAACTCTGAATCTACGCCGTCGCAAATTTAAGCGTATTCTGGAAACCAGATACGCTTAAATTAGGCTAAGATACGAGCGGCGTAGGAGTCTCCTACGCCGCCGTATCTTAGGGTGCATATTTACGCTGGCCGCTAGGTGGCGCTTCTGTTGAGTTTGGCGTAGAATATGCAAATGACTAGATACGCCGATTCACGAACGTACGTGCGCCCGTCGCAATTAATTACACCGTTTACGTTAGAGATACGCCGGCGTAAAGATAAAGCTGCTCCCTAGGTGGCGCATCCCATGCAAGGTATGGACTTCGGAACAGGCCTATCTTTTTACGTCATTTGCGTAAGTCGTACGCGAATCGGGCTTGATGTAATTTACGTTCACGTCAAAAATGCGTACTTTGGAGCAATGCACACTGGGATATGTCCACGGACGGCGCATGTGCCGTTCATTAAAAACGTCAATCATGTTGGGTCACCAGTCATTTACATAAAACACGCCCCCTGTTCCACATTTGAATTAGGTGCGCTTAGGCCGGCCCATTTACGCTACGCTGCCGTAACTTAGGAGGCAAGTGCTTTGTGAATACAGCACTTGCCTCTCTAACTTACGGCGGCGTATTGTATATGCCATATGCTACGCCTGCCTAACGTTGCACCCGCCTACGTGAATCTGGCTATGGGTATCGTTAGAACAAATACAGTTCCCACAAGCAATTAAGTCTCTTCCTTGGATTCACCCTAAACATCACCCAAAAATTATCAGAGCACACCCACTTGTAGGTCCCACACTAGATATCTTTCATAACACCTTCAAGATCAATAAAACATCTCCATGGTCTAGTCCTCTCACACCCCTGAGAAACAATACTGGCCACACAAGGAAATCCTTGCCAAACACTTCTTTGAGGCCTGGTACACACGATAGGATTGATCTGCGGATACGGTCCGCCGGACCGTATCCGCGGATAAATCCTCTGCGGATTTTAATCCGATGGAGTGTACACACCATCGGATCTAAATCCGCGCCGAATTCCCATCTCGGTGACGTGTCGCGCCGTCACCGCGATGATGACGCGGCGACGTGCGCGACACTGTCATATAAGGATATCCACGCATGCGTCGAATCATTATGAGGCATGCGAGGGATGGGTTCGGACGGATCGATCCGGTAAATCTGTACAGACCACCGGATCGATCCGCTGGTGCCGATTCCAGCGGATAGATTTGTAAGCATGTCTACAAATTTTTATCTGCTGGAAATCGGAAATATCCGCGGTAAATATCCGCTGGAACGTACACACCAGGGGATCTATCCGCTGAAACCGATCCGCTGAGATTTTTCAGCAGATGTATCCTCTTGTGTGTACGGGGCCTAAGAATGGGAAACCCTTATCGAGAGACGACTTGAACAAAGACATAAACCCATTTATAATCCCTCAATGACACTATATGCAAATTAGACATTTCCTGACCAGAAAAGAGTAAGCCCAACACTGGAAAAGACCCCATACAATGCTAGAAGACCTATGCACAAAAAAATCCCCACACAGACACATCATTTCATCCTTATACAACTCACTCTTTGAGGGGATGACTGATTTCTCCAGCGCATCATGTCAGAATTGGGAAAGGGATCTAGATATTAGTCTAACAGAAGAAAACTGGGAAAAGATATACGCACATAAAGGATCTCTAAATGTGGCCACTCAAGAGTGTGGCTTCAAAATCATTACCAGATGGTACAGAACCCCTTCTATTCTTTTTTTTTTAATTATTCATTCTTTATTCTTTTTTTCCATTCAAATTTTAAAATGTAATAAAAAAAAAAGGAAAACAAATATTCCTTATGTGCATCATAATCTTAGTAGATATACAAAAAGAGAGAAAAAGGAAAAACATCTACTGGAGTAAAATAAACAACCAAGCCAAGAAGTCTATATATTATTTTACCTAATTCCGATATGAGAGAGTGAGAGCGATAACACCAAGTTTAACACACCTGCTCCCCATTCACACCTGAGACCTTGTAACACACCTGAATCACATGACACCGAGGAGGGAAAATGGCTAATTTGGCCCAATTTGGCCCAATTTGGACAGTTTCACTTTTGTTGCCAGCAGTTTAGACATTAATGGCTGTGTGTTGAGTTATTTTGAGGGGACAGAAAATTTACACTGTTATACAAGCTGTACACTCACTACACAACATTGTAGCAAAGTGTAATTTCTTCAGTGTTGTCACATGAAAAGATAGAAGAAAATATTTACAAAAATGTGATGGGTGTACTAACTTTTATGAGATACTGTATATGAGCCAGTGTTCATGGAATATAGTATTAATATTAATAAAAGTGCAGCATGCTAAACATGTGACTGGACATGTGACATATTAAGCACATTAGATCTAGTGTGTGTCTGGTCTTAATGGTCCCGGAAGGGACAGACAGGGTTAGAGTAGGATTAGCACAATGTAACAGCATAATGAGATGGAGTTGTGTGTATATGTATATATATATATATATGAGTACCTGTCCTTACATACATATAGGGGAGGTAGATTTCAACCAAAGTTACTGTGTTGGGTGATGAAGGAAGTCAAGTACATTTGATGTAAGAGGGCACAGCAGTTTTTTTTCATCACATAGGGCACAAAAAGTCCCCTATGTAATGTCTTTTTTGTGACAGGTTCTCTTTATTGAGATATGCAGGATCTAAAAGATCGCAGATCGCATTGCAAAACATTATTTTCCAGGTGAGCGAGCTGGGGACACCGAGAGCTTGACCCGGAAGTGACGTCAGAGATGTCGCTTTCTGGGTCACAAGAAGAAGGGGAGGAGAGTGGATGTGTGTCCGCTCTTCTCCTTCCCCTCCAGAAACCAGCACCCGCCATGGAGCTCTCGGGCCCGCAGATGGGCAAGCAGAGCCTGGTAAGCATGGCGGTGCTGGTACCGAGGGTGTGTGAGAGCGATCCGTCGACAGCGGTGCCACCTGAATGCTCTCACCTGACAGGCAGGAGGCTGACTGTCAGTTTCGCACACAATCCAAGCGGCTGCAGCCACCGGATCATCTGCAAAACCTCCCACTGTCAGGTCTATATGACAAACGGACCAGGCGGAAAAAGGGTTAAGTGCCTCTTCTCCAGAGTGAATACCTGTAATCTATCAGTCCTCATAGCTGAGGTCCTCCGTCCTCCTTGTTACTTTTGTTGTCATTTGCTGAACTCTTTCTAATTCATTGACATCTTTCCTGAGGATTGGTGACCAAAACTGAACTGTATATCCAAGATGAGGCTGAGCCAGTGTATTGTAAAGGGGTAAAATTATTGATTTATCTCTGGAGCGTTCACATTCACAAAGCAAATTGTTTATAAATAGTCCCATTAAAATGTATCTGATTATAAGTGCTCAGCAAACAGGTCATCTGATTGAGATTAGGGATGAGCCGAACACCCCCCTGTTCGGTTCGCACCAGAACCTGCAAACAGACCAAAAGTTTACATAGTTACATAGTTACATAGTTAGTCAGGTTGAAAAAAAGACACAATTCCACCCAGTTCAACCACAAAAAAATAAACAAACAAAATAAAAAGCACAATACAATCCCATACACCCAACTCCATACCCACAGTGAGTTGATCCAGAGGAAGGCAAAAAACCCCAGCAGAGCATGATCCAATTTGCTACAGCAGGGGAAAAAAATCCTTCCTGATCCCCCGAGAGGCTGGCCAGAACCACGTCTGGAGGGAGTCTGTTCCACATTTTCACAGCTCTTACTGTGAAGAAACCTTTTCGTATTTGGAGATAAAATCTCTTTTCCTCTAGACGTAAAGAGTGCCCCCTTGTCCACAGTGATGACCATAAAGTGAATAACTCAACACCAAGTTCACTATATGGACCCCTTACTATATATATTTGTACATGTTGATCATATTCCCCCTTATTCTACTCTTCTCAAGAGTGAATAGATTTAGTTCTTCTAATCTTTCCTCATAGCTGAGCTCCTCCATGCCTCTTATCAGTTTGGTTGCCCTTCTCTGCACTTTCTCCAGTTCTCCGATATCCTTTTTGAGAACTGGGGCCCAAAACTGAACTGCATATTCCAGATGAGGTCTTACTAATGATTTATACAGGGGCAAAATTATATCTCTGTCTCTGGAGTCCATACCTCTCTTATACAAGAAAGGACTTTGCTCGCTTTGGAAACCGCAGCTTGGCATTGCATGCCGTTATTGAGCTTATGATCAACTAAAAACCCCAGATCCTTTTCCACTACAGATCCCCCCAGTTGTACTCCCCCTAGTATGTATGATGCATATTCTTAGCCCCCAAGTGCATAACTTTACATTTATCAACATCAACAAACCTCATCTGCCACTTAGTCGCCCAATTAGACAGAGCATTGAGGTTGGCTTGTAAATTGGAGACATCCTGCAAGGACGTTATTCTACTGCATAGCTTGGTGTCATCTGCAAAGACAGAAATTTTACTTTTGATCTCAGACCCAATATCATTTATAAATATATTGAAAAGTAAGGGTCCCAGCACTGAACCTTGGGGTACACCACTGATAACCTTGGACCATTCAGAGTAAGAATCATTAACCACGACTCTCTGAATTCTGTCTTTTAGACAGTTTTCTATCCATTTACAAACTGAAATATCCAATCCTGTAGACCTTACCTTACACATGAGCCGTGTGTGCGGAACTGTATCCAATGCTTTTGCAAAATCCAAATATATCACGTCCACAGCCACCCCTCTGTCCAGGGTTTTACTTACCTCTTCATAAAAGGAAATCAGGTTTGTCTGACAACTTCTGTCTTTCATGAATCCATGCTGTCTGCTGCTTAAATAGTTTTTTCCAGCAAGAACTCATCCATGTGGTCTTTTATTAATCTTCCCAATATCTTCCCAACTATGAAAGTTAAACTAACAGGTCTATAGTTACTTGGTAAAGACTTTGTTCCCTTTTTAAATATGGGCACCACATTGGCCCTGCGCCAATCCAGTGGTACTATTCCTGTCATTAATGAGTCCCTAAATATTTGATACAGTGGCTTTGAAATTACAGAGCTCAATTCTTTTAGGATCCGTGGGTGGATGCCATCTGGTCCAGGTGCTTTATCCACCTTTACAGGTCTTCACAGGTGAGTATAAAGTGGCTGTACCAGCTCCCAGAGGAGCTGGCTCCCAGTTGATGGTGGCCTCACATGTGCATTCTCTGACCAGAAGTGCATTCTTTGATCAAAAGTGCCGGAGTTAAAAACCTGGAGTTTAAAACAGGAGGTAAGACAGGAGTCTTCATTATTTTTTCCAATCACCGATACAGAACAAGCTTGAAGCTAATAAAGTTGGAACTCTTGATATACCGAGAGCCCCCGGTGGCAACTCTGTATTCCCCGGCTTGGCGCCCCGCGATACACCATTCACCTGCCAGCTGCACATCAATCCCCCCTGACACCAGCAGGACCCCCCTCTTCCCTAGGGCCAGAACTGCATCCCGGCAGCTACCGGCGCACGCTTCCTAGGAGTAGGACGTGTGGCCCACGGGATGTAGATAGGTAGGGCCCCTTCCCCCTCCCTTCATCGCCGCGACCGAGTGGCTCCCCACTCTTCCCCTCCAGATACCAGCCTGCTACCCCCTTGTAATTGGGTCACCTACCACCATCTCCTAACTCAATAACTACCAGTTGGCTATCCCCCCCCTGCCCCCCTCCCTCGAGGTCACCACCTTGGCTCTTTGCAGCCGGAGTGGTGGCCATCTTGCAACACCCTAGCCCCACTCCCCCTCTCTCAAATACCATTTGTACTTGATCCAGGGTTCGCCCGATCGCCTCTCAAGGGGTCAGGAAGGAATTTTTTTCCCTGTCGTAGCATATTGGTGTAGCACAACCAGGTTTTTTTTGCCTTCCTCTGGACCAAGTCAGGATCGAGGATTAAGTTAATCCTTGATTAATCCCCCCTCCCTCCTCCCCCTGGTGTTTGGCGACTATGGTTAATCTGCAATATTCTGCAGAAACCATTGGGGATCTGAGACAATTTGCCGCAATACTACCAGCCATCACTAAAAAAGCCCTAAGAACTGAGCGACTTTTGAGAATCGATCGACGATCGACTATCAAAAATCTCAGCCGTTTACCCCAGCCTAAGCATATATCGTGTGCTTTGATCAACACAAGATCGGCAGTAAAACACCGACTGGAAATCCATGATTTCATTCTACAATATGATTTAGACTGCCTCTTTATTACAGAGAGCTGGCTTACAGCTGACTGTAACACCATTCTCGGAGAACTGGTGCCAGAAAACTATTGTATCATAACTGAAAACAGAATAGGGCAAAGAGGAGGAGGACTGGCCGTGATCCATAAGACTCATCTTGCAATCACTAAACCTGTCCTTCAAAACCCTCTTCCATTTATGGAAACCCTTACCCTGCAACTACAAACAAACTCCCAGGAGACCGTCCGGATTCTACTCTGCTATAGGCCACCTGGCCCAAAATCGCAGTTTCTCCCATCATTGACGGACTTTATCTCCACCTATAGCCTTAACAGCAAACACCTTTTGCTGCTCGGGGACTTCAATCTCTGGGCCAACTCCCCGCAAGACCCCGTTGCCGACGCCTGCATTGATCACTTCGAAGGATTAGGGCTACACATGCTTCAGGTCACACACTCGATCTTATTTTCAGACAAGATCTGGAAATAAAAATCTTGGAAAATGAACCATTGCCATGGACAGATCACCATGCAATTAAATTCATTATTTCCAATTTCCCACCCTTAACTAAAACATCAAATCTAGTGACAACACACTGGACTAGATGCCAGAAGAAGCTCCACTCGGAACTCTTCAAAACCACGTTAAGGAAAAAAATAAATACAATTCAGCCGCATCAAACGGCTGAGGAAACGCTGGATACCATAAACACAGCCCTATTACAGTCAGCCGACTTAATAGCGCCGAAACGTAAAACCCGCATCCGGAAAAATAACTCCAGCTGGTTCAATAACCAACTGGCATTACTGAAGCAAGAGCGTAGAAGGGCGGAAGCCGCCTGGAAAAGAAGCTCTTCAGATGAGAACCTTATCGTCTACAAAGCAACAACAAGAAAATACCACAAAGAAATCTTCAAAGCCAAGAAAAACTATTTTTCCGAGGCTATCAACAGCGCCCTTAATCGCCCATGCGAACTCTTTAAATTGGTCACTCAGACCATGAATCCAAGATGTCTTGAAGCCCCCAATTCGGACTCACAAGAATTTTGCAGTGAATTGTCGGATTACTTCATTAATAAAATCGAGGGGATCCGACAAAGCATTCAGCAAAATAATTCCCCCCTCAACTCTCCCCGTAATGATTTACACAATACCTGCAGTAATTCACCACAACCAGGTAAGTTCACGCTGGAACCTATCTCTATCCATGCCACTAAAAATATCATCGGTACTCTGCGTAACAGCACTGCACCGAATGATATCATCCCCACTAAACTGCTGAAGGAATGCGCCGACATCCTGGCACCTCCTATCACGCAGCTTATCAACCAATCCTTCAGGGAAGGCATAGTGCCCTCCCAGTTGAAGGAGGGTATAATTCGACCCATCTTGAAGAAACCCAACCTGGACCCCAAGGACCCACTCCACCGTCGTCCAATAACAGGTCTAAATGTACTCTCAAAGGTAATGGAAAAAGTAGTGGTACAACAGCTGCAACATCATCTAGATACCCACAACCTACTTGACCCATTTCAATCGGGATTCCGGTCTGGACACGGGACAGAAACCGCATTGCTCAAAATATGGGACGACGCTCTCGAGGCCGCAGATGAAGGAGAATCTTGTCTTCTGGTTCTGTTGGACCTGAGCGCAGCCTTCGACACAGTAGACCACAAGCTTTTATTGACTCGGCTAGCTGAAGTAGCCAGAGTCACAGAAGGTGATTTACATTGGTTCTTCTCTTTTTTGGAAAACCGATCGCAAATAGTGAAGTTAGGACCTTTCACTTCTGAGAAACGCACGGTATCGTGCGGAGTCCCTCAAGGATCCCCCCTGTCGTCGGGGTTATTCAACATCTATCTTCGCCCTCTTTTTGAGATTATTAGCAGTCAAAAACTGCTCTACCACTCATATGCAGACGACACGCAACTATATTTCCGCATTTGCAATAAAAAGGATCATCACCTCAATCTAGAGACATGCCTCTCTTTGATAGAGGACTGGATGACAAAGAGTTATCTTAAACTCAACGGAGCGAAAACAGAACTTCTCCTGTTTCACGCCAAACGTATGAATCAACCTACAACAACTTGGACCCCCCGCCCATTCTGGGCAAAATCATCACCCCTAGCACCAAAGTCAAAAGTCTCGGGGTCATCTTTGACTCTCACATGACATTGGACGCACAAATAGGGTCAGTAGTCAGCGGATCTCACCATCTACTGCGCCTACTACGCAGACTTACTCCTTTTATTCCCAAGGAAGACATAGCGGTCGTGGTGGGAGCTATTGTAAACTCAAGATTGGACTATGCAAATGCCCTTTACCTCGGACTCCCCAAGTACCAAATCGCTCGTCTACAAGTCGCTCAAAATACGGCCACTAGACTTGTGACTGGGAAAAAACCTTGGGAATCAATCTCACCTTCACTGAGAGCCCTTCACTGGTTACCAGTAAAATACAGAATCACTTTTAAAGCACTCTGTCTAACGCATAGATGTATCTATGGGAATGCTCCCCATTATCTATGCGAAAAAATAAAAGCTCATAAACCCAATCGCGTTCTGCGTTCCACCAATCAAAATTTCCTCCAGATACCCAAAGCCAGATACAAGTCCAAAGGAGAAAGGAGATTCGTGGTCCAAGGGCCTAGACTATGGAACGCTTTACCAACCAGCATTCGGTTGGAGGAGAATCACTTAGCATTCAGGAGAAAGATCAAGACTCATCTCTTTTGATACCAAAGGAGACAGGAACAACAAGCGCCCAGAGGCGATTAAATTCGCATGTGCTGCGCTATATAAGTTTTCATTCATTCATTCATTTATTCTGTCTAAATATTTCTGGACCAGATCACTTTTGTATACATAGAGCTGAACAAAGTATTTAATACATTTGCCTTCTCTTTGTCCCCAGTCACCCACTCTAGATTATTTTGTAAGGGGCCTACATGCTCAGACTTCACCTTTTTACTATTAATATATTTAAATAATTTTTGGGGGTTTGTCCTACTATGTTTTGCAATCTGTCGTTCATTTTGGATTTTTGCATCCTTGATTTCCTTTTTACATATCCTGTTATATTCTTTGTAACATTTAAACGACACTGGTGTTACTTCATTTTTATATTTTTTAAAAGCTATTTTCTTATTGTTTATAGCTTTTTTAACTTTGACCGTGAGCCACATAGGTTTTATTTTTAGCCTTTTAAACTTATTGCCCATGGGAATATACTTTGCCGTGAGGTTCCAAACAGTCTTTTTGAAGAATTCCCATTTCTGTTCTGTGTTCATCGGTGACAATATTCCCTCCCAGTCCAAGTCCTGGAGAGCAGCCCTCATCCTTGGAAAATTTGCTCTCCTGAAATTGAGTGTTTTTATCTTTCCTGTATATATTTCTTGCTTATAGTTAACATTAAATGAAATCATGTTATGATCACTGCTACCCAGGTGTTCCTTTATCTGAACAATAGTAACACAGTTTGTGTGAACTTTAGAACCCTGTTAAAGTCTATGGGACTTGAACGTTTGAAATCTAAAGTGCTAATTGTAAAGGATAATATGCAAGTTATTGTCCTAAAAAGTGTTTGGGGACCCGGGTCCTGCCACAGGGGGCATGTATCAATGCAAAAAAAAAGTTTTTAAAACGGCAGTTTTTTCGGGAGCAGTGATTCTAATAATGCCTAAAGTGAAACAATAAAAGTGAAATATTCCTTTAAATTTTGTATCTGGGTGGGGGAGGGGGGTATAGCATGCCTGTGAAGTAGCACATGTTTCCCGTGCTAAGAACTGTCCCTGCACAAAGTGTCATTTTTGAAGGAAAAAAAGTCATTTAACCACTCGCAGCTATAATGAATTGTCGGCTCCCGGCAACACAGAGAAAAGTCATTGATAAAAGAAATGCGTGGGGGTCCCCCCAAATTCAAATACCAGGCCCTTCATGTCTGGTATGGATATTAACCACTTCCGGACCGCCGCATGTACATTTACGTTGGCAGAATGGCACGGACAGGCACATTGGCGTACCTGTACGTCCCTGCCTAGAGGTGGTTCGGGGGTCCGATTGGGACCCCCCGTACATGCGGCGGTTCCCGTGGCTTCAGGAGCGATCCGGGACGAGGGCGCGGCTATTCGTTTCTAGCCGTCCCCTCGCGATCGCTCCCCGGAGCTGAAGAACAGGGAGAGCCGTATGTAAACACGGCTTCCCCGTGCTTCACTGTGGCGGCTGCATCGATCGAGTGATCCCTTTTATAGGGAGACTCGATCGATGACATCAGACCTACAGCCACACCCCCCTACAGTTGTAAACACACACTAGGTGAACCCTAACTTCTACAGCGCCGCCTGTGGTTAACTTCAACTGTCATTTTCACAATAAACAATGCAATTTAAATGCATTTTTTGCTGTGAAAATGACAATGGTCCAAAAATGTGTCAAAATTGTCCGAAGTGTCCGCCATAATGTCGCAGTCATGAAAAAAATCACTGATCGCCGCCATTAGTAGTAAAAAAAATAATAATAATAAAACTATCCCCTATTTTGTAAACGCTATAAGTTTTGCGCGAACCAATCGATAAACGCTTATTGCAATTTTTTTACCAGAAATAGGTAGAAGAATACGTATCGGCCTAAACTGAGAAAAAAAATTATATATGTTTTTGGGGGATATTTATTATAATCAAAATGTAATATGCAAATACAGTGCTACCTGATGTGAAAAAAGGTATCAAATGTGATATTAAGCAGCGCTCAAGAAAATCAAATAAAAAAACACACATATAATATTGCTAAACTATTAAGTGAATTGATTGTTTAACTTTTAGAGCAGCAGCTCACATATATTTATTTATTAATTTATTTTATTTATATTATCAATATCACTATATTTTCACTTATATTCTCCAGTTACGCGCAGTGGGGGTGGCTCAATTAGACGGCCCTTATTTCCACCTTTTTCCCATAGATATTTATTATAGCAAAAAGTAAAAAATATTGCATTTTTTTCAAAATTGTCGCTCTATTTTTGTTTATAGCGCAAAAAATAAAAACCGCAGAGGTGATCAAATACCACCAAAAGAAAGCTCTATTTGTGGGGAAAAAAGGACACCAATTTTGTTTGGGAGCCACGTCGCACGACCGCGCAATTGTCTGTTAAAGCGACGCAGTGCTGAATTGTAAAAACCCCTTGGGTCATTTAGCAGCATATTGGTCCGGTCCTTAAGTGGTTAAGGGGAACCCTGCGTCAAATAAAAAAAAAACATGGGGTTCCCCCCAAATATCCATTCCAGACCCTTCAGGTCCCCAAACGCTTTTTTATGACAATAACTTGCATATGCGACTTTAAAATGAGCACTTTAGCTTTCTCCCCTGTGTTCCACGGCTTTTGGAATTCGCCACGAACACCCCAAATTGTTCGCTATTCGGCGAACTCGAAACTCATCCCTAATTGAGATATAACTAAATAAACAATCTATAGTCAAAAAAATACTAAACCTTCTATATACTTCTTACCTATAATCATATCTGTCATTTTCTTTAAGCTGTCCCGCTATGTAAAAGAAGTCCAGTACAAGGATCAGAACGGCAAGGTCATGATTTTTAATGATAAAGGAGAACTGCCCAGCCCAATGGATATTATTAATTGGATTACAAGAATTAAAGATAGAAATATCACTGATTGGATGATTGTGGGTCACTTTGATGGGTCCCTTTCAGAGGGTCAGCAACTTACACTAGAACCAGAGCGAATATCATGGAAAGGAGACAAGGTGAGTTACACTGGGGAAGCTGATCCAGAACTTATACAAGAAACATTCTAGTTTTGTCCCTAAACCCATCTCCAGATAAATCCTAACCCCCTCCCCCCATCCTGTTCATAGATGACCATTATCTGCCCTGACTCATTCCATGGTGATTAGATGAAAGTGTCAGGTCTAGATGTGTGGATATAAATGCCGGGATATGTTCCCATCACTCATTATACCTGAAGAAGTGGATGAACTACAAAACATCTTCTACATTACAGAACAAGTCCAGCTAAATGTGACTGACTACTACTATTACCTCCCCCCTCCTCATCACACAGACCGGGACATAGACACTCATAGAAGGACCCCAACTCCTGTGCAGAATATAAAAGACTTTGGAATGGAATGACTACCAATATTATACATTGCCAGATTTTATCCAGACCTTCTGAATTCATCTGACTGTAAAAAGAAGAAAAATAAGTTTAGAGTAGTAATTCCCCCGATCAGAAATTTGCAGTTACTGTATATACATTAAAAAATGGAGCTACCTGGATTTCTGTATGAGTGACTCCTAAAATGCGGTCAAATGCGGTTGATTTTCCATTTGGATTTTTAAAGCAGTTTTTATACTTGGGACAAATTATTAGTGGTTACGTGAAATCACTGAGAAAACACGGTTAAAGGGCAATTGGATAACAAACTTCATGTGGTGTCAACATCAAAATTCTCAATGTGAACTCAAATCTAATGCCGCGTACACACCATCACTTTATGTGATGAAAAAAAACGAAATTTTTAAAAACGTCAATTTAAATGACCGTGTGTGGGGGAAAACGTTGTTTTATGTCTTGTGAAAAACGACAAAAAAAATTGAAGCATGCTTCAATTTTTTGTGTCGTTTTTCAAAACGTCGGTTTTTGTTTCACAAAAATTGACCGTGTGTAGCAAAAAACGATGTTTAAAACAACGTTTTTAAACCCGCACATGCCCAGAAGCCAGTTATGAAGCGAGCTTCAATGGAAAAAAGTGGTGAACGTAACCTCGCTTTGCTAGAGCATTGTGAAAAAACGATGGTGTGTAGGCAACGTCGTTTTTGAAAATTGAAGTTTCAAAAACGTCGTTTTTTACTTCACAGAAAATGTCTTATTTTTCCATCACATAAAGTGATGGTGTGTACGCGGCATAAAAGTCCAAAATGAATAAATATTGTTTTCCTGTCCAAGAATTGCGACTGTGAGGCTTTGATTGCATGCAACCCTCAGTGATCACAGGCCATCGGGCACATTTCTTTCCATAGGTAAAAAACAAGATAAACGGGATATGGATCCCGACTCACCAGACGGTGTTGATCCTCTCTATCACATGACAGGGGGAGTCAAATCAGGCTTGTGTGGTCACCGTGACCAAATGACACGTCTACAACCAAGCTTCCCATCCACTCTGCTCGATCGTACTAGGTATCCTAGACTCAGGTCCTCACAGACACCTTCTCTGATCCAACCTGTGTGTTTACAGCGAGTGGATGTGTTGGTTGTCTCTCATGCAGGTTCTCACAGACATTCGCTCCGATCCCGCCTGTGTAATCACAGCGAGCAGTTGTGCAGTGTGTTGCAGTTGAGTCTTAGTCCCCATACACACCATTAAGCCCCATACACACCATTAGATTTTCTGCAGATTTTTGTCTTCAGATTTACCAAAACCATGTAGTGCAACATACATTTTTTGAGTGTTTATGTTTGTACTGATAGTTTTGTTGCTGTAACTTTTCTAATGAAAGGATTCTGCTAGTACTCCTAGATGTCTATTTCTGTCTTCTGGTTCAGAACATATTCTGTGGTATCCAGACTAATGAAGGGCCACCTTCTGGAATGGTCCATGTGTTTTCACCAAGGTATACTGTACATGCTGCATCATTGTGTAGCGCTACCCCCGGAGGAGCCGCTGATTGTTTTGGGATCTACTCTCTCTTTGCTTGGCTCACCCCTATTGAACTGGCTCGAACCACCTGAGTTCTTCTCAAAAGTCGCGTTGGTAGATCACTGCTCCACAGCACAAGGATCCCGGCATCAGGCTCTCCACTGTTTCAGTTGTCAGCTGGGCGGCCTCTCCAATCTCCTGGAACACGGGCTGGGTATAGTGGTCTTGCTTCCTTCTGGATGGCTGGTCTCTCGGTGGCTTTAGGCCCAGCTTCAGGCCTAGTAGTATGGTGGTGCTATCCTCTGTAGCTCCGCAGAGGAGAAGAAGAAGGTCCAGAGAGAGAGAGAGATCAGTTCCTCCCCTTTCCTTAAGTAGCCTCCCCCATAAGTCTGTGCTGGGGCGTCACATGTTCTGACAACGCAGGGCATTGTGGGATGTGTAGTCTGTTTCTTCTAAGAGTCAATGGAGTCCATATCTCCCGCTACTTGCAGTCCATAATGCATAACTTCTTAAAGGTATCTTACATATTTACAAGCGTGAGCAAAGTTCCAGCGGGGATGGCCTGTCATTAGACTCTGACAGGATGACCCCGCTACAATTGTAAACATCAGAAGCTCGGCTTCCCTACACTATTATATCTGTACTTTTACTCTTGAATAGATCATATAGCTCTATATTATCTCAGGTCCCAAGAGGTCAATGCTCCGAGGAATGTCTTCCGGGGTTCAGAAAATCTGTAAGAGAAGGATATCACCCATGTTGTTATAATTGTGCTCCGTGTTCAGATGGAGAAATATCAAACCAACCTGGTAAGCTTTATGTTTCTATTAGTATAAATTCTGATATTGAATTAGAAAATGAAAACATTTAAAGTCCTTTAAAGTGATTCTGAGTGAGTGAAAAACGTATATAGCGCAAGACATGCAAACTGAATCACCTCTGGGCGCTTAGTATCCATTCCTGAGTAAACTTTTTGACCTCAGAAGAGATGAGTTTTGATCTTTCTCCTGAAGGCCAAGTGGTTCCCCTCCAATCGGATGGTGGTTGGTAGCGCGTTCCACAGTCTAGGTCCTTGGACTGCAAATCTTCGTTCTCCTTTGGACTTGTATCTGGCTTTGGGTATCTGGAGTAGATTTTGGTTGGTGGATCGCAGAACGCGATTGGGGATGTGAGCTTTTAGTTTTTCGCATAGATACTGGGGGGTGTTTCCTTGGATACACTTATGCGTTAGGCAGAGTGCCTTGAAAGTGATTCTGTCTTTTACTAGCAGCCAATAAAGGGATCTAAGAGAAGGTTGATATTGATTCCCATGTTTTTTTGCCAGTCACTAGTCGAGCGGCCGTATTTTGAATGACTTGCAGACGAGTGATTTGGTATTTGGGGAGTCTGAGATAGAGGGCATTTGCGTAGTCAAGTCTGGAGTTGATAATTGTTCCCACCACGACTGCAATGTCCTCTTTTGGGATAAAGGGAGTGAGTCTGCGTAGTAGGTGCAGCAGATGGTACGATCCACTGACCACTGACCCTATTTGTGCATCCATTGTAATGTTAGTGTAGAAAATGACTCCGAGACTTTTGACTTTGGTGCTGGGGTTGATGGTTTTACCCAGAATGGGCGGGGTGTCCATGTTGTTGCGGGATGATTTTTTCGGTTGGCGTGAAACAGGAGAAGTTCTGTTTTTGAGCCGTTGAGTTTAAGATAACTCTTTGTCATCCAGTTCTCTATCATAGTAAGGCATTTCTCTAGTCCGAGATAATGATCCTTTTTATTGCATATGCAAAAATACAGTTGTGTGTCATCTGCATAAGAGTGGTAAAGTGACTTCTGGTTGCTGATGATTTTGAAGAGAGGGCGGAGATAGAAATTGAACAGTACGGGCGACAAACGGGAATCCCTGAGGGACTCCGCATGACACTGTGCCTTCTTCAGAAGTGAAAGGCCCTAGTTTCACTATTTGTGATCGGTTTTCCATGAAGGAGGAGAACCAAGATAAATCACATTCTGCGACTCTGGCTGCTTCAGATAGCCGAGTCAGTAAAAATTTGTGGTCTACAGTGTCAAAAGCAGCACTTAGGTCCAACAGTACCAGAAGACAGGATTCTCCTTCGTCTGCTGCCTCGAGAGCATCATCCCATATTTTGAGTAGTGTTGTCTCTGTCCCGTGACCCAGAAGGAAGCCCGATTGAAACGGATCGAGTAATTTGTGGGTGTCCAAATGATGTTGTAGCTTTTGTACAACTTCTTTCTCCATTACCTTGGAGAAGACATTTAATCCTGTTATGGGTCGCCGGTGGTTTGGGTCTTTGGGGTCAAGGGTGTTTTTTTTTTAAATTGGTTTGATTATGCCTTGTTTCGGCACATTCTTTCAGCAGTTTAGTGGGGATGATATCATTAGGCGCTGTGCTATTTTGCAGAGTACCGATGATATTTTTAGTGGCATAGATGGAAATGGGTTTTAGAGTGAAATTCGATGATTGCGGGGGATTTATGTGGGTATTAGGTTTGTGATTTAGGGGGGGGGGGGGGTTGATGACGGTTCTATTTTGCTGAATACTTTCACAGATTTTTTCTATTTTATTAATGAAATGATCCGATAATTCGTTGCAAAATTCTTGTGAATCAGAATTCTGTACACACTTTACACTTTGCAGGCTGAACATCTCCCTAAATTGTATAAAATTAATGATTACTGATAAGGCCTTTCTGCATTTTTGTTCTACCTCTGACCTTAGAAAAACAACACACACAGTACACAAAAACACTGGCTAGGCACACAGTTAATCCTTTTATCTCCCCTGATGTTTAACCCCTTCCCAGCCAGTCTCATTATTACAGTGACAGTGCATATTTTAGCACAGATTACTGTATTAGTGTCACTGGTTCCCGCAAAATGTCAAAAGTGTCAGTTAGTGTCAGATTGTCACCCAGACTTGTGTCACCAATCTCTCTCATTTCCACAATGTGTTCTCTATGTATATGCCCTTGACAGACTACAACCCGATCAAGTCTTGGCTACATATCCCTGGATCCAGATAAATTCAATTCACAGGTCTACACTCCACCTCTCTATCACCCAGCCTATCAGCAGACACCAACAATATCACAGTCCCTCTATAGGTCGCTGATCACTGCCATTACTAGTATGAAAAAATGTCATAAATATATACCACAGTTTATATACCACAGTTCACATAAACCAATCAATATACTCTTATTGGGATAGATTTTTTACCAAAGACATGTAGCAGAATACAATTTATGAAGGAATGCAATTTTTTTCATTGTATGTGTTTTATAGCAAAAAGTTCATTTTAATTTTCAAGATTGTTGGTCTTTTTGTTTATAGCACACAAAACGCAGAGGTGAACAAAAAATGTCCTGGTCACGAAGGGGGGTAAATCTTTTGGAGGTCAAGTGGTTAAGGAAAAATACAGAAAAAATATTTAATACTGTCAAATAGCTACCGTGCCTAATGTTATTTTCACTTCTTTTTACTCTACAGACAGTGAACTCTGCAAGAAGTGTCCTGAAAATGAATGGCCTAACAAAGCTAAAACTATTTGTAGTGACAAGGTCAATGAGTATTTATCATACGAGGCGGACATTCTAGTTTTGTTTTTTTCTATAACTTCAGTCATATTTGCTACAACATCTCTCCTTATACTTGGACTATTTGTTTGGTTTCGGAGCACTCCCATAGTCAGAGCCAATAACCGGAACCTCAGCTTCATTCTGCTCCTCTCCCTCATACTGAGCTTCCTTTCTGTATTCCTGTTCCTTGGCCGTCCTGTGGATATTACCTGTATGCTGCAACAAGTCACTTTTGGAGTTCCCTTCACCATCTCAGCATCTTCTATCCTTGCCAAAACCATCATGGTCTTCATTGCTTTTAAAGCCACCAGACCTGGAAGCTCTTGTAGAAAATGGGTGGGAGTCAAACTTCCCAATACAGTCATGTTATTCTGCTCATCCATTCAGGTTATGAATTGCATTCTCTGGTTGTCCATCTCTCCACCATTTCAGGAGTATGACATGGACTCCTATCCTGGGAAGATCATCATTCAGTGTAATGAAGGGTCAGTTATCGGCTTCTACTCTATGTTGGGTTATATGGGGTTTCTGGCAGCTGTGAGTTTTGTTCTGGCTTTCATGGTGAGGACATTACCGGACAGTTTTAATGAGGCCAAGTACATCACCTTCAGCATGCTGGTGTTCTGCAGTGTCTGGATTGCCATGATCCCGGCCTATCTGAGCACCAGAGGGAAATACATGGTGGCTGTGGAGATATTCGCCATACTGACCTCCAGTGCTGGAATATTATTGTGTATGTTTTCTCCAAAACTCTACATTTTACTTTTCAAACCTGAACTGAACACAAGAGGGACAATGCTGGGGAAGAGAATGATGTAAATGTAACACATTGATTCAATGTATAATGCTGTAGATCAGATTAAACAAATTCAGTCATATTGTTTCCATCATCATCATTATGAATGACATATCACCAGAATTATGATTTTTGGGGACATTGACTGCCTTCTGTCTGCCTATTGTACATAAGTGGATGGAAGGTGGATGTTACAGGATTGGATGATATTTTAGAGCTTCATTTTTTTCTTGCCCTTACACGCCCCCCAGCATGCACAAGCAAAGTACTGTCACTGCATTGTCCATTGGTCAGTGCTGATCACAAATAAAATCCTGTGACCAATCAAAGCATCACACAATGTAACCAACACCTGAAGATATCAGCTTGCCCCCACTTTGCCCTCACACACTGATTGGAGAGTGATAGAAAAGAAAGATTCCAGATCACCAGCCAGTACAAGTGCAATCCAGTACCAGCAGTACCAGAAACAGCTTCAGTCTTCCTTCTATTATTATTTATCCCTCTACAGCACAGATATCAAACACAAGGCCCACGGGCTGAATACGGCTCGCCAGGCCCTGACATGTGATCCTCCAACCCAGTTTTGCAGCCGGAATGTGGAACTCCATTCTAGTTCTCACCCTCCGCTCCTCAATGTCACTTGTAAACACAGAAGCCTTCTATGTTTACAAGGGACATCTTTGCTCTCAGTGGTTCCTGGAAATAACAGATCCCTGTACACACTCACAGTGGGGCCCAGCGGGGACAGATCTCCAGGATCTGAGAGAGAAACGATCTCCCTGCAGGGTGAGGCAGAGACACCTACACAGGGAGGTACTAGAGTCAGGCCAGGTAGGAGAAAGCGATGTGAGGAAGCTTTGGAGAGGGGTGAGGTTGTACACTGTGCACAGTGTTCTCCTGAACCCTGCACTCTGTACATAGTGCACTCCTGAATTCTACACTCTGTACATAGTGCACTCCTGAATTCTACACTCTGTACATAGTGTAATCCTGAACTCTGCATTCTCTATGTAACACACTCTTTACCCCTAAACTCTGTACATAGCACACCCCAGATACAATTTGACCACTAAGGGCAACCATACTGCTGATGCGGCCCACAATGAAATTGAGTTTGACATCCCTTCTGTATAGTATATGTAGGCGATTGTTTTCTTTCAACCTTTTCTGTTCCAGCATGACTGTCCCCCTGGACACCAATCAATCCAGCTCCATACGCTCCGCCCTTACGCCGGCAGATTTACGCTACGCCGCCGTAACTTTAGAGGCAAGTGCTTTGTGAATACATGTATACACTAGACATGTGCAATTCATTTATTTACACATCAAAAATTGGACAACATTTTCATTAATTGGAGATTCGGATGTCTCTGAATTTCCAAATCACAATTGTCACTAATAAATTATAACAAAATTAATTATACAAATTTGCAAATGAAATTGAATTTGAAATAGAAACATATTACAATAACACTACAAAGAGTAGAAAGGAAATGAAATGAAAGTAGCAAAATGTTACCAGAATTGTGTCACTAATAAAGGAAAACAATGTCCTGGGTATTCATTGGCTCCAGTTTCCAAGATACAACTTCAGGTCAAATTTGCATCAAAATAATTCTTAATGATGAGGGGGATGTGCGATTATACACCATGGGGTAAAAGACGCAGTGTGGATGTAATGTTTGGATATTCTTTTTAGATCTCTTTTACAAATGGGGGTACCATGAAAAAATATCAGTCACTACTATGATTGGTGGGTTCCTCCACCCCAGTGGGACTGGGAAAGACATGGATTTTTTTTTTCTTTTTTCTTTTAGCCAATGACTCAGATAAGTTGCACATGTAATGCAACAACAATGAGGGGCCCGACTCTTGTCCTGATACCCTATTTTGCATCCAAAATAAAGGTGTTATGTCTTTTTTACCACTGCTGTCACTTGTGGGGTGTAAATGTAACATTCCACAAATGTATCAGAAGTTATCTGTGTTGTTTACACAGTTTGGAGGCATCTTGGGCCAGATCCAGAGAAAGAGTATCTACTGATATGCCGGCGTACTTTCAAATTACCCGCGTCGTATCTTTAGTTTGAATCCTCAAACCAAGATACGACAGCATCTGGGTTCAATCCGACAGGCGTACGGCTTTGTACGCCTTCAGATCGTAGATGCAATACTTCAGCGTCCGCTGGGTGGAGTTTGCGTCGTTTTCCGCGTCGGGTATGCAAATTAGCTTTTTCCGACGATCCAGGAACGTACGCGTGGCAGTCGCATTTTCGAACGTCGTCTGTAGTCGGCTTTTTTTCCGACGTATAGTTAAAGCTGCTATTTTGCGGCGTATAGTTAGACTTGCCATGTTAAGTATGGCCGTCGTTCCCGCGTCAAAATGTGAATTTTTTTTTTGCATAAGTCATCCATGAATAGGGATGGACGTAATTCACATCTAAGTGAAAAAAATTACGTCGTTGCGACGTCATTTAGCGCAATGCACGGCGGGAAATTTAGGGACGGTGCATGCGCAGTTCATTTGGCGTGGGGACGCGCTTCATTTAAATGAAACACGCCCCATACTCGCCGATTTGAATTACGCGCCGAGAGATACACTATGCCGCCGTAACTTACGGCGCAAATTCTTTGTGGATTAGAGGAATTCAAAAGTAAGTTACAGCGGCGTAGCGTATCTCACATACGCTGCACCTATCTAAATGTATGTGGATCTGGCCCCTTGTCTAGACATGTGCACTGCCGGAAAAAAAAGTTTTCTTTTTGTTTTAATTATTATATTTTTTTCTATCTGGTTATTCTTTATAATCACAATTCATAAATTTGTGAATTTGAAAATTTGTAAATTTGTAAGTTTGAAAATTCATAAATTCAATAATTAGAAAATAAGAAAGGAAATCCAAAAATGCCACATCTAAGCAAATGGAATGGAACAAATAATTAAGTATTTGTAGCTGCTGGCTTTTAATATTTTTTTTTGGCGGAGATCCTCTTTAACTGCTTGCCGACCAGCCGCCGCAGTTTTACGGCGGCAGGTCGGCTCTGCTGGGCGAGAGCACGTAGATCTACGTCATCTCTCCCAGCAGCCAATAGGAGCATGCACGCGCCTCTCGCTCCTGACTCCAGCGCGCGTGCCCTGGGGTCGTGATCACCACCGGGCACAGAGCTCCCGGTCCTGTCAGGGGAGAAATGCCTGACCGTCTGTTCATACAATATATGAACAGCGATCAGTCATTTCCCCTAGTCAGTCCCACCCCCTACAGTTAGAACACACCCAGGGAACATACTTAACCTCTTCCCAGCCCCCTAGTGTTAACCCCTTCCCTGCCAGTGTCATTTTTATAGTAATCAATGCATTTTTATAGCACTGATCGCTATAAAAATGCCAATGGCCCGAAAAATGTGTCAAAAGTGTCCGAAGTGTCCGCCATAATGTCGCAGTCATGAAAAAAATCGCTGATCGCCGCCATTACTAGTAAAAAAAATATTACTAAAAATGCCATAAAACTACCCCCTATTTTGTAAACGCTATAACTTTTGCGCAAACCAATCAATAAACGCTTATTGCAATTTTTTTTACGAAAAATATGTAGAAGAATACGTATCGGCCTAAAAAATTTTTTATTTTTATATATTTTTGGGGGATATTTATTATAGCAAAAAGTAAAAAATATTTATTTTTTTCAAAATTGTCGCTCTATTTTTGTTTAATAGCGCAAAAACTAAAAACCCCAGAGGTCTTCAAATACCACCAAAATAAATCTCTATTTGTGGGGAAAAAAGGACGCCAATTTTGTTTGGGAGCCACGTCGCACGACCGCGCAATTGTCAGTTAAAGCGACGCAGTGCCGAATCGCAAAAAGTGCTCTGGTCTTTGTTCAGCAATATGGTCCGGGGCTGAAGTGGTTAAATGTGTTTTCATTAATTTGTATATGTCCAGATTAACAAATTTCTCAAAAAACAAAAAACTAATTGGAATGAAACAAATTGCTCATGTCTAATTTTGGCTTCTGAGGGAAAATTTCACACAACTGTTCCTAGGAAATGTTCGGCAATGACACTTTCACAAGTCACCAGATGTAACTGTATGAGGCGTAGATCTGACCAAGACAAATGTACCTTGTAATAAAAGAAGAATAAATTACAGTCAGGTAATAATCTTTAGTGTCACAGTGAAGATACATTTATACTTCCATGTGGTGCCATTTTCATTGTTCTCCGTACTTTGTGGAGAAGTTACGAGACATCATGAACATCAGACTCCTCCCCCCCTTGTAGGGAAATATACTCCTCTGTGTATAAATATTTATTGTGAAATATCTGGAAAACTTTAGCCAACCAGCACCTTTATCATCTGTTTTCTAATTCATCTAATCAAAATATGTAAGAATTATCACATTTTATCTCAGAGGGTGATCATTTCCCAAAATATGTAGAGGTAGAGGTTAAAAAAAAAAAATAATATGACGATTACCACTTGGGCTGCTTTATAGAATAGAATAGAAAATAATAGGGTAACGCTGAATAAAATATAATATATTATAAACAAATAGAATAAAACTGGATAAACTAAAATATAAAAGATTTATAAGGAGACCTCTCAGTAGAAAAAATAACATGAAATTAAAGTACCATCATCCTAGCGTAATTTTGAATAGAGATAGGGTTCGTTGGGACCCCAGAGGCCCAAAGAAGCCGAAGGGGTAGATAGGGGCAGGTGGACTATATCGGTACTAGGTAAATCAGTTAAGCAGAAAAAAAATAGTAAAGGTAAAAAAGGTTCAATTTATTAAAAATAACATAAAGGAGATAAGGAGTACACAATTGTTTTTAAATTACATCAGTAGTAATGTAAAACAGATAGATTATACGACCAGCCAACACATCATAGAGATGGTATAAAGCCCTAATCTGAGGGCGACGATGAGGCAGAGGGGGTCATATAGATCAGGATCTCTACTAGTTTTGCTACTTGTGGTAGCTTCGTCAGGAGATATTGGTCTAAAAAAATAACAATATATAGTGATTAACATTACAGGTTGTGTACATATGGGAACATATGCACAGCACCACTCAAGTAAAGAATGCAAATATATACAGTCATCAAAGGAAAATTATACAGATAAAAAGTTGAAGGGGATAAAACAAAGACTGCGCGGCTAACCTGTGCACAAGAAATTCACTCGTTTGGGGGGGGGGGAATAGGCCCAGTGTGGAGACAGAAATCTCACACGCGGTATAGGATGGTAAGGGTGCCCCAGCACAGTGTGAATCTGTGATGACTATATATGAAGTAATAGTTAGTATGGACTGAATAGAGTCTTTATTACAGGCTAAGGTGAAGGGACCAGCGGGATAGAAGGTGAAGGAACAATTTGCCCAAAACGTGTTGTGGAAATTAATTGTGATGAGGTTCCCAAGAAAAAGAGGGAATTACAACGTAAATGCTTACCACCAAAGGGGAAAAGGGTTGCAAAAGGGGGGGGGGAGAAAAGGGAATAGAAAAAGAGGGATTTGTGAGGGAGTGTAAGAAGGGGGAGGGTAAAGGGAAAGGGGGGGATGGGGAGGAAGGAAGGGGAAGGGGGGAGGGGGAAGGGAGGAGAGGGGAGGAAGAAAAAGGGGAAGGGAAGGAAGGAAAGGGGGGAGGGAGGAGAAAGAACAGGGGTGCAAAAGGCGAGGATCCAGGAAAGAATGGGGAGGAGAGGAAGAGGACGGGGAACAAGGAGGGAAAGGAAGGAAGGAAGGAGAGGGGGAGGGGGGGAAAGGAGAGGGGAAACAAGGGAGAAAGGGGGAGGGCAAAAGGGGAGGGAAGAAGCCAACAGAGGGGAAGGGGGAGGGGGAAAAGAAAGAGAAAAAAAAAAAAGAGAAAAAAGTTTTTTAATTGAGAATATAAGGGAACAAGGATGGGGAAGGGCTGGGGGGATGGGGGGGAGATTGGGGGGAAGGGGAAGTCCAAGGGGGAAAAGGGGGGAGAGGGGGAAGAAAATAGGTGTTTGGGGGCAAGGGAAGGGGGAAAAGAAAGAAAAGTGGGGTAGGAGGGGGGAGGGGGGAGGGGGAGTGAAGGGAGGGGGGAGAGGGGAAGGGAGGTGGAGAGAAGGGGAGTGAGGGGAAGTGTAAAAATGTAATGGTGAAGGAGGTATATAAGGGAAACATTATATTATCATACCTGTGTAAAGTGTTGACATTTTTAGGCTCTAGGACCTATCTGGTAGTGGGCAGAGACCGTTTAGGGAAACACCAAGTACAATTCTGGAAAAAGCCAGTGAGAGGGTACCAGCACTAGGGATAATTTAGACATAGACCACCTATGGAATTAAGGTACTGATAAGTACGTATATTCACAAGATCAAAAGGGGTATCAGGGCGTAGGTAAAAGTACTTACTTGTAGTAGGTGTACCATCAAGCATGTCCCAGGGCCAGCGAAGGAACCCATATGTTTATATAGGGCCAAGTAGGTTGTATCATAGAGCTGCGCGGTGGCGCCTGAATACGACGCCACCGCGTCATGCGTCATCATGATGTAATCACGGCGAACGCCGTGTCTATGTACTACATACAGGCTGAAAAGCCTGAGGGGGTGGTGTCATAGATCGGCGCGGCGGCGCCTGGATATGACATCACTGCGTTGTGCGTCGTCCCAATGTATACACGGCGATACACCGTGTGTGTGTGTCTACCATACAGGCTAAGAGAGCCTGAGAGGGGCGGGCTATTGGGCGGCGGCTAGAGAAGCAGCTGGCCTTCCAGGGCGGAGTTATGTGGTGTAGTGTGTGGATAAGGGCTTGTTGGAGGGGGGAGTGTGTAGCCGTAGTAACGCCTATCTAAACAGGGTAAAGAACCCCATTCGCTAGGCACTTGAGTGTGGGATTACTGTATATGGCTGGGGATATAGCATCCCAAAGAGCGAATGGGGGCACAGAATAGAGAGCCGCGCAATGATTGTTAGTTATACAGAATCAACAGATACTCATAAAGGATTATACAGTTAACTTGAAGATACAATATATATTACAATTATCAAGGGTGTGGGAACGCACCCTAACAAATATTTATACAGTAAGTGGGGCATTTTAACAAAGAGATGCTCCAAGAATTCTGAGCAGACAGTTCAGTTTTAAAGAACACAGATACAGAGGATCAAATATACAATGTGGTGATAACCATATAGTACATTTTATGGTCAAAATAACCTATACAAATACATTTGGAAAAACAAACAAACATGAAAAAATATCAGACAGTGACCAGAAAATTAGAAAGGAGGGGGGTGGGGGGGAGAAAAGGGAAAGGGGGTGGGTGGGGTAAGAAAGAGAGAGAAGGGAAAACATGTCAAAATGAGCCATTTTAGAGACATGCCCAATATGCCGTTATGAATCATAAAAAAAGATTTAAATGTGTTGGCTTCATTCAGGCCAGGAGTAGGGATGAGCTTCGAGTTTGAGTTGAACTCATGTTCGACTCGAACATTTCCTGTTCGCCTGTTCGGCGAACAACGAACAATTAGGGGTGTTCGCGGCAAATTTGAAAAGCCGCGGAACACCCTGTTAAAGTCAATGGGAGAAATCTAAAGTGTTAATTTTAAAGGCTAATATGCAAGTTATTGTCCTAAAAAGTGTTTGGGGACCTGGGTCCTGTCCCAGGAAACATGTATCAATGCAAAAAAAAGTTTTAAAAACTGTCGTTTTTTCAGGAGCAGTGAATTTAATAATGCTAAAAGTGAAGCAATAAAAGTGTAACATTACTTTAAATTTTGTACCTGGGGGTGTAAAGTCAGCATGTGAAAAAGTGCATGTTTCCCGTACATAGAACTGTCCCTGCACAAAGTGTAATTTCTGAAAGAAAAAAAGGCATTTAAAACCGGCTTTGCGGCTCTAATGAATTGTCGGCTCTGGCAATTCAGAGATGATTCATTCATAAAAAATAAAAATAAAAAGCCTGGGGGTTCCCCCAAATTCCATTAACAGGCCCTTCAGGTCTGATATGGATATTAAGGGAAACCCCGCCGTCAATTTAAAAAAAAAATGACGTGGGGTTCCCCCCAAATATCCATACCAGACCCTTGAGGTCTGGTGTGGATTTTAAGGGGAACTCCACCAGAGTTCCCCCAAAAAATCCACACCAGACCCTTATCCGAGCACGTTAACCTGGCTGGCCGCAGAAAAGAGGGGGGACAGAGTGCGGCCCCCCCTCTCCTGAACCGCACCAGGCCACATGCCCTCAACATGGGGAGGGTGTCCCCATGTTGATAGGGACAAGGGCCTCATCCCCACAACCCTTGCCCGGTGGTTGTGGGGGTCTGCGGGCGGGGGGCTTATCAGAGTCTGGAAGACCCCTTTAACAAAGGGGACCCCCAGATCCTGGCCCCCCCTATGTGAATTGGTAATGGGGTACACTGTACCTCTACAATTTCACGAAGGAAGTGTAAATAGTTGAAAAAAATACACACAGACACCGTAGAAAACATTCCTTTATTAATAAAAAATAAAAAATCCAGCGGTGGTAATCCACTGTCGATGCGGCTCCCTGCTCCAACGTTGTCTTCTATCCAGCGACGGATGATCTCTTCAGCGATGGATGATCAGCGGTCTGGTCCAGCGATGAGAAGATCCATCCGTCCAGAGCGCAGCAGGTGGGCTCCACTCTCTGCTGGACACAGCCCAGCGGAATGACGCGCTGGAGCTTTGACATTACTTATATAGGGGAAGCAGCCACCCGTCACGTGACCCCGCCCCCTCTGACGCACCCTCGTACGTCACTGGGAAAGACGTTGTTTTTCAGCATGTCTAAAAAACGTCCTTTTCCCAACCTCATCATTAAAACGACGTTGCCCACACACCATCGTTTTTAAAAAATGATCTAGCAAAGCGCAGTGACATACAACACGTACGACGGCGCTATAAAAGGGAAGTTCCATTTGCCTTTGGGCTGCTTTAGCTGATTCCGTGTTAGTAAAAGACGATTCGCGCTTTTTTGTCTGTTACAGCGTGATGAATGTGCTTACTCCATTATGAATGGTAGTTTTACCAGAACGAGCGCTCCCGTCTTATAACTTGCTTCTGAGCATGCGCGTTTTTTTTTCGTCGTTTTAGCCCACACACGATCATTTTTTACAACCCGAAAAATGACATTGTTTAAAACTACGTTAAAAAATGCAGTATGTTCGGAAAAAAAAAATTGTTTTTCACAACCTGAAAAACGATGTGCAGCCCACACACGATCGATTTAAATGACGTTTTTTAAAAACAACGTTTTTTTCATGCTGAAAAATGATCGTGTGTACGCGGCATCAGGGTGGAACGAGAAAAATTGGCATCTCTTCTTGGACATGAAACTAAAATATTTTTATTAAAAGCCAGACATATGCAATATGTAAATGGGAACAAATCTGGTAAACTATTGGCCCATTCACTTAGGAACATTTCCCGGAGAAACTATGTTCCATTTATCGATTCTGACAGTGGGAAATGTAAATATATATCCAGGGAAATTGCAGACGTTTTTCGAGAGTACTATGTGTCCTTATATAATCTACCGACAAACCTATTCACTGAGCAGATGGCTCAAAAGCGACAATTAGTTTGGGAATATATCTCTTCGTCGGGGCTACCATCAATGTCTGAAGACGGCGCTGAAATAATGAATGCTCCAATTTCGGCAGAGGAATATATGAGGGCGATTAAGATGCTTAAACCTCATAAAGTCCCAGGCCCAGATGGGTATACAACAGCATATTACAGGGCATTTGCTTCATGTTTAGCTCCTAGATTTATTAAGGCATTTAATTCCATTTTGGAAGAACGGGCTATACCAATAGACACCCTAAGAGCACACATTAACGTGATTCCAAAGGAAGGTAAGGACCATGCTCATTGTATGAACTATTGGCCTATCTCCCTACTAAATGTAGACTTCATTTTTTTACACGTATATTAGCGTCAAGATTACAATCTCACCTTCAGGATATCATCCACCCTGATCAGGCCGGGTTTTTACCAATGAAGGAGGCAAAAGATAACACTACTAGAGCCTTAAATATCATTCATTTAGCTCATCTGCATAAAATACCATTGTGTTTGTTATCCTCTGACGCAGAAAAGGCCTTTGACATGGTGGATTGGACATTCCTGAAGGAGACATTAATCCATATAGGGGTGGGGGAGGGGTTTAGTAAATGGATAGAGGCTATATACTCAGCTCAATGTGCAGCTTTTAGAATCAATGAGGTAACCTCCTCATACTTCAATTTGAGGAATGGTTCAAGACAAGGGTGTCCGCTATCTCCGTTGATTTTTATACTAACTTCAGAACCATTTCTGCGATACGTCCGAGGAAGCATGGATATTCAGGGTTTTTCAATAGGCAAGACGGATCATAAAGCTGCGGCTTTTGCAGATGATATACTGTTTTTTATTACATCTCCAGAGACCACATTGCCAAACCTATTAAAAGAGTTTAATCGATATTCTGCTCTGTCAAATTTCAAAATTAATATTCAAAAATCGGAACTGCTTAATATTACCCTGTCTCCTGCGCGGGTTAAAGCTCTTCAAGTTTCATTCTCTTTTCCATGGGCTTCATCTTATTTGACATATCTGGGGGTCAAACTGACTCCCTCAGTAGACAAAATATTCACAGCTAATTTGCCACCGATAATGTGGGATTTGTCGGCTGACCTGGAGAGATGAAATAAGGGGCCCTGCCTTTTTACTCCCCACCCTTAGCTGGAGCTGAAGCTCCTGTACGTCGCTCCGGGACGCCGACTCCCAATTCACCGTCACCATGATCATCTACAAGTGTGTCATCAGCAATGATGAAATGTTCTCAGACATCTATCGACTAAAAGAAGTCTGCAATGGGCTGTGTATTGAAGTTGAAGGAAAGACCATCACTCGAAGAGAAGGTGACATTGATGATGCTCTTATTGGTGGCAACGCATCTGCTGAGTGCGTGGAGGAGGGGGCCGAGGGTGTATCGGTATCAGGAGTTGACATTGTGATGAACCATCATCTTCAGGAAACTGGCTTCACAAAGGATGCATTCAAACGATATATTAAAGACTATATGAAAGCCATTAAAAGTCATCTAGAAAAGAATAAACCTGGAAGAGTGCAGCCTTTCATGACTGGAGCAGCGGAAAAAATCAAAGAAATTCTTGGAAACTTCAAAAACTTGCAGTTTTTTACAGGAGAGTCAATGGACCCAGAGGGTATGGTGGGCTTCTTGGATTACCGTGAGGATGGTATAACCCCCTTCATGACTTTCTTCTTGGATGGCTTAGAACTTGAAAAATGTTAACCATTTGGATCGTTTGATGCAACCAACTGCTGCTGATTTCCATTCATACCACACCAGGATTAAAGTCTTATGACCAACTCAAACTGGACTGTTATCATCAAGCTTCATTTATTTCGAACCTAAATTATTGGAGTGGAGACATTATTTTAAAACTTTTGTCATTTAGTCCAAATAAAATGATCATACTCCACTCTAGTTAATGATTTGTGCATTCCTTCCTATTGCATGTTTAAGCTACAACTGTGCCTATTGCCACATTAGTTTGCACACAAGTGGACTAGTCTGCAAATAGTTCTATGGATTGCAACTACAGGCTTCCTCTCATCTAGCTGCTGAATGCTGTATGGCACTCTAAGAAGCCAGTTAATTCTCTCTGAAGTGCCTACAGCCTATGAAAATGGACATTGTGATCTTGTGTAATACAAAACTTTTTATTGGGAATATGTCACAGGTGTGCACCTTTTTTATTGTGGTGCAGTGTAGTTTTAGGATAAATAAACTATCCCCTGAACCCGTTAAAAAAAAAAAAAAAAAAAAAAAAAAAAAAAATAAGGGGCCCTATACATGGATGGATAAAATGAACAAACTGCCAAGGTTATTGTATCTGTTTCATACTTTACCGATAGCTATTCCAGGGCCATTTCTGAAATCACTGCGTAATATTTTTATCAAATGTATCTGGGCAAAAAAGTACCCACGTCTATCCTACAATCTTCTGGCCAGGCCTAAAACCCAGGGTGGTATGGCATTCCCAGATCCAAACCGATACTATCAGGCAGTACACCTTGCCAGGGTTATGGCGTGGTGCAGAGATGGGGGAAATAAAACATGGGTAGCAATTGAACAATCGTGCACCAAGTATCCAATTCAATGTGTGCCATGGTTAAGGCCAAATGTACTTGGCACATTGAGGAACCATCCTTTGATAGGGGCAACTCTGTGAGTAATACAACAAAGCCATTTTTTCTCTAAGGAAGAAGGAGAAATATCCCGGATGTATCCAATATTGGGAAACCCAGCATTTCCCCTGGATATACAGATAGCCGTTTCAGACAAACAGTGAGACAGGGTAAATTTTGTCTAGGTGATTATCTTGAAGAATATAGGCTGAAGACTAGGGCGGAAATACAATTGATCCACTGGATCCATGGCGGATGTAGCAACTTACTCACTTTCTCAGTTCCCTTCTTCGTAAGGAGTGGTCAGATCGTCCGAATACGCCCGTGGAAAATGTATGCTTGGTAAAAGCTCCCTCAGCACATGGGGTATCTGAGATGTATAAACTGTTAGTACAATCGTTAGAGGGTTATGCCCCGGGATTCCTTCAGAAATGGGAAATAGATTTAGACATTAAATGTCTGAAGAGCAGCGGAGATATATTTTACATTTTACTCATCACTCCTCAACGGCTGCTAAGTACCAAGAGCTGTGTTATAAAATTCTCACACGTTGGTATAGAGTCCCATCATTGTTGCATAAAATTTATCCGGAAAGGATGAATATGTGCTGGCATTGTGGTGTGGCAGAGGGCAATATGCTCCATATTTTTTGGTCGTGTCAAAAACTGCAGGCATTTTGGGCCAAGGTCCGAGATATGATAAGACAGCTGACAGGTCAGGACCTGGGTTCTGAACCAGCCACATACTTGCTCCATCTTTCAGAGCTTTCTAGGCATAAATATAGTAATTCGATGACCGTTCACCTTCTGAATGCAGCCAAGTCATGTGTATCAGCTTTCTGGAAGTGGGAATCATCTCCCTCTGTCTCGCAGTGGCTTAAAAAAATTGCTGAAATATATACTATGGAAAGAGGTAGTGCTACTATTCAAGGCAGAGAAGAGAAGTTTAATAAAAAATGGTCAACATGGTCAGCGTATGTCTGCTTTAGAGAATATGGCTGTGCACTGGCGGAGGCGGAATAGAGGAATATTTTTTTATATATATATATTTTTCTCTGTTTTTGTTTTGATTTGTTTTTGGTTTGTTTGTTTTTGTTCTGTTTTTGTTTTTTGTTGTGCCGGCTTGATAAATAGGAAGAACGATGAATATTATTTATACCATCAGTATATCTAGAAGAGGAAAAATTCTAGAACTGAAATGCTCTGTAAATTCCTTTTATTGCAGAATCAATTTGTGATATGTTATATATGTGATACGTATGCAATTGAAGTATGTTTGTTTGTATAAAATCGATTAAAAAACAATAAGATATAGAATAATAAAAAAAAGAAGGTGGCCCAGGTATCCCAAATGGCCATAAATCTCTCTGTTTTGTCAGTAAGTTTAGCTACAATCTGTTTTTGCATCATAATCCAGGAGACTTTCCCCCTGAACCCCCGGAAGGAGACAGTGGGTTTCTTCCAGGCCTTGGCAATGGACATTTTGGCTCCCAATAGGATGACAAACGATAAAGCCTGGGAATGTTTGGGTAAATCAGGAATACACTGGTTTAGAAGTGCTATGCCGGGGTGGGGAGTTACCACCACTGCGGTTAAGGAGCTAATGGTATGGAAAACCTTCTGCCAGAAGGATCTAATGCGGGGGCAGGAGCGTGGAGCCCTCCAGCTCGCAACCCCTAAAACACACTGGCGAGGTCCCTGGAAACATTCTTGCCAGCCTGGAAGGAACATGGTACCACCTAAGCAAGCCTCTATGAGAGAAATGTTGAGAATACCTTTATACGCTCTCTGTGTAGCATGGAACCAGACCGCGGTGTCCCACGAGCCGTCCACCTTCTCCTCCCAGGCCCGGGCATAGGTTGGCTTGTCCACTTTAGACGCAAGTGCTGTATAGATCAAGGATATAACTCCCCTCTGATCCTCTGTGTTAGAGCACCAATGCTCATAGGGTGTTATTGTGGGGGGTACCTTTTTATTGGTCCAGAGTGTAAAAATGGGAGATTTGGGAAAATCTGAATAGTTCCGAATCGGGCATATCCAGTTTCTTTCTACAATGCGACAAGGAAATCGGACCCACTGGAGAAAGGAAGTGGCCAATACGGTAGAGACCCTTATCTGTCCACCACCGAAAGGCCTCAATGCTCATTCCCAGAGGCAAAGCTGCATTATGGAATACATGTGCTAGAGGCTTCAGGGAGGATGTCAGGGTGTGTAGTCCAAAGAGCTTGGAGCTTAAGGCTATGGAGTGCGAGAGAGTGGGGGACATTATTGCAGGCCTAACCCTGAGGTCACACCAAAGGAGGTAATCAATGGTATTCAAGGGGGTAGCCTGTCTTTCCATTGAGAGCCAATCAGGTTTTGGTCCCCTAAAAAAAATGTTGAGATTTGTGTAAGTTGAGCTGCTGGTAGTAACCCCCATAGATTTGGGAGTCCCAGTCCGCCCTGCGATTTCAGGTGGAAAAGAATTCCAGAGGGACATCTATACCCCTAACTACCCCACACAAAGCAAACTATTTGTGACTGCAGTTTACTGAGGAAATGTTTCTTAATCGGGACTGGGAGGGAGCGGAATAAGTATAACAGACAGGTGAGAAGGGTCATTTTCACTGCATGGGCCCTGCCTAACCAGGACAGACCACACTTCGACCACATATGCATCTTGCCCCTACATTTGTGTATCATAGGGGGATAGTTGCCTTTAAAAAGACTATTGACGTCTGACGTCAGTTTAATGCCTAGGTATGGGATTGCACCAGAAGCCCAACTGAAGTCAAAATTATTGGAAAGCTGATTAAGAAGATCCGGGGGGACAGTAATGTTCAAAGCTGTTGACTTAGTCATATTAACTCTCAGTCCCGAAACCTCACTAAAAGCCCACAGTGTCTTAAGAATCACAGGAGTGGAGGTCAGAGGGGAGGTGATAAAGAGGAGAAGGTCATCCGCGTACAGCGCCCACTTATGCTCCATTGTCCACAAGTCACTCCCTTAAAGTCAGGGTTCGATCTAAGAGCTATGGCTAGAGTCTCTATGGCCATCACGAAGAGGAGGGGGAGAGCGGGCAACCCTGTCTGGTACCCCTGCCAATGGTAAAAGAGTCACAGTATCTGCCCATTAAGCGTACCTGGGCAGTGGGGTTCGAGTAAAGTGCTTGGATCAAGTTTAAGAAATACGGGCTGAAGCCCCACCTCCCCAAGATATCAGACAGGTATGCCCAGTCTATCGAATCAAAGGCCTTGTGGAGGTCTATGGAGAGTAAATAAACTTTTTGAGGGGGTCTCCCATCCCATTGTGATTTGGGAAGCGAAATGATGTCAATAGCCCATCAGATCTGGTCCAGACGCTGTCTCCCAGGGATGAAACCCACCTGATCTTTATGAATGTATTCAGCAATAAAACCCGAAACCCTATTGGCCAGGATCTTGGTCATAATTTTAATATCATTATTGATGAGCGAGATCGGGCGGTAATTACTCACTTCACTAACGTCCTTATCAGGTTTGGGAATCACTGTGATATATGCAGAATTCATGTCCCTCCCCAAGGGGTTTCCCCCCCTGAGAGAGTTGAACATCTGAGCCAGATGTGGAGCCAGACAGGGTCCAATTTTTTTGTAATGACCAGTGGAAAAACCTTTCGGTCCAGGTGAGGAACCTAGCTTAAGGGATTTAATGGTATCCAGTATTTCCTCTGGGTAAACAGACTCTCAAGGAGATTCCTATGCTATGTGGACAGAGTGGGCAAAGGGAGATTGTCTAAAAATGTGTTTCTCAATGAACCCTGGGGAGGTTTGTTAGGTTTGTATAGATCAGAGTAGAACTTTAAAAAAGTATCTATATTCTTGGTCGGGTTCTGCGTCGGGTCCCCTGAGCTCGCCCGAATTTTAGGGAATGTTAGAGCGTGTGGTTGAGAGAGATTAATGTGTTTAGCAAAGCAGGTGGCCACCCCTTTTGTCTTGTTATCCGCCAAAGCTAAGAAAAATTGAGGGTAACGCTGATGGAGAAATGTGGGTTTAAACATGGCTGGGAAGTGGGTTTCCTGTAACAGGAGAATGTCGGCATGAATGGAGTGGTATTGCTGGAAAAGTTTCCTGCATTTAACGGGAGAGTTAAGACCCTGAGCATTATGGGAGATAATCTTGAGGGAGGGTGTAGAAGGATGTGCATTAGACATGGATCAGAGTGGGTAGGACTAGAACAAAAAATCAAGGCCCACCTTGATCTAGAGAGCGGTACTCACCGGGATGCTTGAAGTGCGAAGATGGCGGATACCCAGGCCCTGGGATGTGAGGCCGGTGACACCTGTGGAATCCGTGGAGACTCAGATGAACAGTCACAAGAAGAGGAAGGAGAAAAGGTGTGAAAAAAGAGAGGAAGAAAGAGAAGCTGGATACATAATTGCAAACCCAAAAAAATAACTTGACTATCAAAGTGAATACATAAGAACAATGAATCCGGGGGTCCACTGACCCCCTCCCAGCCAGGGATCGGGATGGACTAGCCATCTCCTACCCTCCAACCTGAGAGGCCCGGAATTCCCTGGTTATAGGGAATCCGTGAAAGAACCTAGGAGCACAATAGGTGCTCCCGGTCCTAAAGTGAGGTGCACTGGGTCCACCACAGCCCAACCACCCAAAAACCGATTGAACTGAAGGCTCGAACTTGAGCCTACGATGAGCAAAAGAACAGAGCGCCCCAACAATTAACACACAGTATTAAACTAAAGACACCAGACACACCCTCCGAATCCCGCCCCCCCGACCAGCCCCCACTCAAAGTGCCATGGACTGCAGGGGGAGAGCAGGACACAAACTTAGCGCAAACCGTTACAGTCAGCCCAGTATGGGGGACACGCCCGGGGGGCATCTTATAAACCATCCTCTGACCAACGGGAGGTGTCACCTCAGCCGGTTGTTCAGAGGATCCTGTCAGTAAAACAATTTCAACATCAGAACAGTTACCTTAATACGAGAGAAAAAATTGTCAATGCAAAACAATTGAGAACAGAGAGATGCCACACAGGGAACCTACAGAACCCCAGCGGGGACCCTCAAAAGGGGAAGGAGCGGAGAAGTCACACCAAAATGTAGACAGAGTGGAAACATCACAGATCATATCCTTGATCGATAAAGGGGAAGAGACCATCAAGGCAGGAGATTTTCCTTGAAGCGCTTGGAGCCTTGTTTCAGCCAGGTGTGCTGCAGCTGGCTCGCTGGTGGGGGTCTCTTTGTAGAGGCTGGATTGCTTCTGCCGGTCTGCATGGGTGGGGGTCCGGTCCTGGTATAGAATCCCCAGATGTATCAGAAGGCACTCATCCTCAGCCAGAGAAGAGAAGCCAAAGCTTTTGTTCTTGTAGGAAAAGTTCAGGCGGAGGGGGAAAGACCATCTATAAGTGAATTCCTTCTCCATCAGAAGCTGCAGTAACGGTTTAAGTGATCGCCTTTTCTGCACCGTGTATGGGGAAAGATCGTCAAAAATCAGAATTTTGTGTCCATGCAGAGTTAGGTTATCCGAGTTCCTAGATTTTCTCATCGCTTCCTCCTTTACTGAATAATAGTGAGGTTTCACTATGATGTCTCTGGGGAGGCCATCTGAGCGGGCGGGTTGCAGGGCTCTGTGAGCTCTGTCTAGCTCCAGGCGGTGTTCAGCAATATCTGGGATAAGGCTTTTTTTGAAAGATTTCACAGCTGCCTGCACCTCCTTCTCCGAATTCGGGGAGCCCCTGATCCTAAAGTTATAGCGTCTTGATCGGTTCTCGAGGTCATCGATCTTTGCAAAGGCAGTTTCTAATTGATCCTGAACATCTTGCAGCCTGGTTGTGTTTTGATTAATTTGAGCCACTGATTGATCAGCCTTTTTCTCAATTGTGTCCATTCTCATCTCAATTTGCTGCAGATCCGCATTGGATGGATGAAGTAATCTGGGCTGCATTAAGGGCTAGGGTTTTAGAGAGCATTTGCGCAAAAGCTTCCATCATGGATGGACAGTCAGTGGGGATGGGAGTAGATTCAGCAGCATCACTGACCTCCAGCAGTAGGCCTGTATGTGGATCCAGCATGTGGGTAGAGGGGGGCCAGAGCCCAGTCTTCCCAGCAGGGATTTCGTGGATGCTGATGATGTGGTCTGGGGCAGGGGGGGTAATCAGTACCTGGGGAAGGTGGAGGAACCAGGTCCTGGTCAGCGACGGAATCCTCCGTGTCTTCTGCCGAATGCAGGCCTCACTGCGCCGCCACCATTTTGGCATAGCTGTGGGGGCTGGGAGATGCTGCCATCTGACGTGACAAGTCCCTCCGGGCCAGCGCCGTTGACATCCGCACATTCCCAGGGGATTCCCCCACTCAATTATCCCGGTGAGGGTGCTAGGGCGCCCTGAGAGCTCCGATGGCTGTTACAGGGCCGTGGTGGAGCAGAGCTCTAGAAGCCGGCGGCCATCTTGGGAGCTGCCGTGCATGCGCCTCCCATATGCCTTTAATTTTGAGGTTGTTACTGCGAGAGCGATCCTCTAAATCTGCATTTTTTGTAGTGATGTGTATTAGCTCTTCAGCTTGATGTTGGTGAATATCAACCAATTCATTGTATGCAGTGGCATATTTACTCAATTGGTGTTCGAGGGTATCTGTGCATTCCCCTAGTTCATCAATTTGAGATTGTAAGTGAGAGATGGATTTATTGATATATTTTCTAAGATTTTTTCTGAGATCTTTTTGTATGGAGAGGAGCATATGTTTTAGCATGTTTTAAAAAACAGGGTTATAAGTGGTTGGCAAGGCAGAAAGGGTGGCTGTTTGATCTTGGCCACAGTCAGGGTCCTCATCATCATCTGATGCCTGCTGAAAAGTGAGGTGTTTTTTGATTATTGGGCCCTGGTGAGATGGTGAGGAGTGTGGAGAAGATGCTACACTCTTGGTGCTGTCTCTGGGTCTGTTATTCTTTGGAGCGGAGCAGTCCATATCCTCTGTTTCTGATCTATGAGAGATGCACTGTTAGGCCTGCAGGGCGCGCTCTGTGAGGTGAGCTTGGCACTATTTTGCCTGTCTGCACACCCAGAGCTGTTAAAGAATTCAGTGAGCTTGCAAGGCTTTGGCTGGTGAATTTTCTTCCCTGTCATGTCCTGCATTGTCTCCGGGGGCTGGGCTGCCATTCTTTGTCTGTGAATTGCGGCCGTGGTGGGTGTACTGGGTGAATTCTTCCCTGTGCTGGCAGAGAGGAAGATATATGCAGCCATTGCAGTGCACCTCTGTAGGTAGAGCTTTTTTTATTTTGTTATTGGTAAATCCTTTGACCTCTGCAGCAGAAAATTTCAGCTTGTAGACCTTGCCTCTTCCCATTACACAATGTGATATCAAATAAAAAAACAGGTCTACAATACCATGTGCTGGATCTCAGATTTATTGTCAAAGAAGAAGTCACAAAAGTCAGACATCAATATAGAGACCTTGGCTCACCTTACATGGAAAGTTTTCTATACTGATTTCAAATTCTCATTAGGAATTAGGATACTAAGCAGCACACACCATTGTAAAATTGTCCAGCAGGAGGATAATTTTAATCGGGGATAATAGGGCCTAACTGGTGTATGCCTAACTTTTATCTTATCAGTTGGGATAGGGGGTTTGGTGAATGATGGGCGGTGGATTAGGGCACAATGTTCTTGCACTTAGTCATTCAAATGATCCAGTGGCAGTCTTCAAACAAAAAGCAGATTAAAGAGCAGGTTGGCAGTAACACCCTAATGTTCTGAAATATTCACTGCCATGGGGGACATGTACAGATGAAAAATAAAAAAATAATAATAATAATCTCTCTCTACAAAGAAGTGTCAGCTGTCCCTAACAACACTGATAATAAAGCTGCTGTGACCCCACCCATCCATCGATACGATAGGTCATCCATTCCTTCATCCATTCCTTGTGCATTGCATTAGAGGTTGTTCTGTATTTTGGTGGTGAACCTGCAAACTTTTCAGCCAAAAGTCACAAACTTTACAAATCCTAGATTCACCCCAAATCTATGGTAACTGCTGAACCTTATCCCTGAACCTGTATTTATACAGTGTGATGATAATAATAATAATAATAATAATAATAATAATAATAATAATAATAATAATATTAATAATAATAATAATACACACGGCATTCTTGGCCATCAAACTTCACATTTTTACTGTTTCATGTACAATATATCATAATGGTAATTTTATAACCTTCACTTTCTACAGTGCTGACAAAGATGGATTCTGTGTATTTTATGTTTGGCTTTTTTTCTTATTCTATAAGCAGATTCATATTCAGTAATAAATAACAGAATTATTCTTTATAAACCTGACATTCTCACAGCCTTCAGCTGAGCCATGAAGTCAGTGTCAGGATCCTGAGCTGCTGTCAGTGATGATGAGGTTGGGAGAAGAGGAAGAAGTCATTGGAGTCTATCAGAGACTCGGCCATGTTGTCTTCAGATATCCACTTAGAATATTGTGGTTGTTGTCTTTGTGTGTGACCCCCTGCACATCTGACACCCAGAACTCTGCTCACCGCTGTGATATGACTATGAGAAATTATACATTTGAGTACAAGTATTCTCAGGATGGAGACATCATTATAGGAGGGATATTCTCTGTACATTCTGCAGTGATACGATGGAATGAGGAAGGAAGTCTTATTAAAAATCTCGTATGTTCAGCGTAAGTAAAATTTGAAGTGTAAAGCTTCCAATCTGATCTACAGAGCTGTGTCTTTAGGAGAGATGTGTGATAATGTGCAGGACTCAGTCTGTTACACAGCATTTATATAAAATCAAAGTATATCCTTTAATGTGTTCATGAAAATCACGTATGGCCCATTCACATTTAGGTATTCCATTGCTGTGTGTTAATGGTCACATTTATTCATTATGAATAGCTGCTAATGTACCACAATGGATGAAAAAACACACAATACCTGTTTGTTAATAAGGCAGCACACCACAGAGCATGGTATGTGTATTATGGAGCCTAGAGGTGTGTTGTGTGTTGGGATCTACTGTACAATGCATTGGGGGGCAATTCACAATGAATGACACCGCATTGCACTGCCCATAGAGAAGGGGCTTTGTCATACATTGTCATGTGTTACCACAATGTACAAGTGTGAATGGGACCTTTAATGAGTTTGGCCCTTAATGACTCCATATCTTTTTCTCACCTTTGAATACAGTGGGGAAGGGTAAATAATCCCTGTCAGGTTTTTACTGCTATCCGGGGCCCCCAAAACAGATTTCCCCTCACTTCCTGTCCTGCAGATAACATTCTACCATAGAAAGTGAGAGAATCTCTCCAATAGCAGCACAGAAATAAACACAATTATTAGTAAAGTCCTGGAAGGCTGGAATCCCTGTCAGTCTTGTATTTCTGTCCCTATTGCAGATTTTTCCTCTCTTCCTGTCTGGTAGAATGTTATCTGCAGGACATGAAGTGAGGGGAAATCTCTCTAATGGAGCCCTGGACGGTGTCTGTCCAAAGGAAAAAGGTTTTGGTTGGACATGAATTTTAAAGCACCACAATAACATTATATAGTATTTTTGTTTCTGATGGCCGGAATTGCATTTCCCTTTTCACCGGCATGAACAATTTGAAGGCTTTACATGTTCGGTTTCATTTTACCGGTAACAACTTCATATTTTATATTTTATTTTATATTTTATATTTTACCAAAAAGTTGGTAATGCATCTCGTTAGTGTGCCGTAACATTACTTTTATTGTTGTTTTTTTACAGAAAATATGTATTTGATAAACAGATCCTCTCGTATCATAACAATTTAAACTACCACCATTGTATTCCGCAGGGTCTTTGCTTTCAGAAAATATTTTGGGGATTTAACTAATCGTCAGACATTTTAATATTTCACACAAAATCTGCTCTGGCAGTGAAAGGGTTAAAGACAACGCAGTCACAGAACAATTCCCATCGATCTGTTCTTGTTGTAGACAGACAATACCGTTCTGTTTGTTAAATGAAATAACAATAAATGGTGTCAGCCTTGCCAAATTTCTTTAGTTAAACTAAAGAATAACAAATAACAGTATGTGTTATCCCGCGCTGTCTCCTTCAATGTCAAAATATATTTGTGTGACATCCAAATATTGTGTCCCCACAACTGAAAAAGATACTATGTGTTGGCTGTACTTATCAAAATAAAAACCCAATTCTGCGATAGTGACATCAATACACATTACTTCAGAGTGTAACAAGAAAACATATATAGCCAGATTCAGAAAGACTGGCTTAAGTTTGTGCGGGCGTAGCATATCTCAGATACACTACGACGCCGTAACTTAGAGAGGCAGGTACTGTATTTACAAAGAATTTGCGTCCTAAGTTACGGCGGCGTAGTGTAAATGTGCTGGTGTAACCCCGCCTAATTCAAATTAGGCAGGTAGGGGACGTGCTCCATGTAAAATACCCGTGACCCCATGTAAATGAGGGCCGTTGGTACGGTGCATGCGTGCGCATGCTCAGAATCACGTTGCAAATACTCCTGTCGAATTGAATGTAACCTACGCCCAGCCCCCATTCACGTACACTTACGCAAACGGCGTAAAATATGACGGCTGTTCCGTCGCCTATACCTTGCATGGGCTGCGCCATCTTTTTGGTGGTTTATTTTTATGCCGGAAAAACGCCTTACGTAACCAGCGTATCGGGCGCAAGTACGTTCGTGAATAGGCGTATCTTGCTCATTTGCATATTCTCTGCGTAAATCCACGTACACGCCCCTAGTGGCCAGCGTAAATATTCAACTAAGATACGACGGTGTAGGAGACTTACGCCGGTCGTATCTTAGTAAGATTTAAGCGTAGCTCAGTTTGAGAATACGCTTAAAGATACAAGGGCGCGGATTCGGACTTACGACGGCGTATCTAGTTATACACAGTCGTAAGTGTTTCTGAATCTAGGTAATAGTTTGTTACAAATTTTCTTATACACGGTGCTCCTTAAATATGATCCTCTGTAACCTTCACCCTACGTGTGTTCAGTACGGCATACATGTGCATCAATCCCCGGCACCGATTCACCACTGCGATCACCTCAATAATAGACCTGTGTAGGTCCGATCTCATCTTCCCCAACTTGGGTATGTGTGTCCTTCTCCTCCTTTCCCCTCTCCGAGTTATTCTAGAGGCCTTATGTGAGCCGTGTGGAGTAACTTATTTTTTTATGAGTTTCCCCTCAATCAAAGCAAACAAGCTCCCAATGTGAAGTATTTAAAAACACAGGGGGCTAGATTCAGCACGATGTACGCCGGCGTATTCATAGATACGCCGCGTAAATTCATAGCTGCGCCGGCGTAATCTTCTTTCTGTATTCAGAAAGCAAGATACGCCAACATTAGCCTAAGATACGACTGGCATAAGTCTCTTACACCGTCGTATCTTAGGGTGCATTCTCACGCTGGCCGCTAGGTGGCGCTCCTGTTGTTTTCGGCGTAGAGATGCAAATTACCTAGTTACGCCGATTCACAAACGTACGTGCGCCCGGCGGTAGTTTTTTACGTCGTTTTGCGTAAGGCTTTTTCAGCGTAACTTTGCTCCTGCTATTAGGTGGAGCAGCCAATGTTAAGTATGGACGTCGTTTTCGCTTCAAAATTAGAATTTTTTGCGTCGTTTGCGTAAGTCGTTCGCGAATAGGGCTGGACGTAATTTACGTTCACGTCGAAACCAATGACGTCCTTGCGACGTCATTTGAAGCAATGCACACTGGGATATGTACACGGACGGCGCATGCGCCGTTCGTAAAACACGTCAATCACGTCAGGTCATCATATATTACCATAAAACACGCCCCCCTTCCACATTTGAATTACGCGGGCTTACGCCGGCCCCATTTACGCTACGCCTAGGCAACTTATGGAGCAAGTGCTTTGTGAATACTGCACTTGCTCCTGTAAGTTGCGGCGGCATGGAGTAAATAAGATACGCTGCGCCGCCGTAAGAAGGGGTGCAGCTACCTGAATCTAGCCCAATGAATTTATTGAAAATATCCACTTACATCTAAGATAAAAACTGTGCATTCAATCTCTATCTCCAGCGGGGCCGTGGCTCCTGTGTGCTGCCTGCACTCTGCCTAACACGTATCGTCACTACCATGTGACTTCTCAGGGGTGAAAGGTCAGGTGACCGCAATTATGGGGTTTAAAAAGCTGTCACCCAACACCTGACCTTTGCCCCAGAGGAAGTCACCTATTGGGTCTTTACATTGGATCATGTGGTAATTTTTGCTTTTCCATAAAACATGTTATGTGGCCGCTCCTGAAGAAGTGGAGTTGATCCACAAAATGCATCAACCTTATGGGATACAGTCATGTCCCTAACATCCCGTTCCTTTTTTCACCTTGATACAACAATTTTGTTTTTCCAATTGATCTTATGATATCGGTTATGTATCGCTTACATTACTGGGTACTGCAATATGTATCATATGATCAATGCACATATAATGACTAGAAATACATTTATGTGCACTATTTGATATATACAGTATACAAATGTGTTACTATCTAGTTATGTATCAATTGCTACGTGCCATGCCATGTTTGATGATAATAAACATGTTTATATTATTTCAAATTGCTGGTCCTATGAGCAATACACACGGCACCATCCACCATAGATCTGTAGTTGAAAATGTGATATATATTTTGCAATGAATTTCTGCTTGAATCCTTGTCCTGTAGAACCAATGCAAAACTCTCCATTTTCTGCAGGGTTTACATGAGAGAATACAGACATCTCCTGGCTTTTATATTTGCTATTGATGAGATAAACCGCAGTCCAGATATTCTTCCCAAACATAACTCTGGGATATCATGTGTATGATTCTTGTGGACATGTGAATAAAGCTATAAAAGTCGTTCCACAGATATTGTCTGGACATACAAAGGAAGCTCCAAATTATTCCTGTATGGAGCGGGGTGCCCTGGCTGGTTTCATTGGAGATCTCAATTCTGACACCACTCTCCAAATGGCCCAGCTGCTGAGCCTATATGGTTACACCCAGGTAAGAAAAGCAGAATTTCCTATATTATGTAACGTTAGGACAGCGAGTCGTCTTATGGTGAGGTGGGTCAAAAGGGTACAGATAATCCTTGTGGCAAAGTGTTGTAAATGGGCCGATGGTTCAGTATAATCTTTGACTGTTATGGCATTTGAACAAATGCCTGAACTTTTTGCCCATTTCAGTCCCCTGAGGGATCATACCCTATATTACCAAAAGTATTGGGACACCTGCCATTTACACACACATGAACTTTAATAGAATCCCCAGTCTTAGTCTGTAGGGTTCAATATTGAATTGGTCCACCCTTTGCAGATATAATAGCTTGAACTCTTCTGTGAAGGCTGTCCACAAGCTTTAGGAGTTTGTCTATAGAAATAATTGACCATTCTTCCAGAAGCGCATTTGTGAGGTCAGGCCATGATGTTGGACGAGAAGGCCTGGCTGAGGCCCCATACACACGACTGAGTTTCTCAGCAGAATTCAGCCAGAAACTCGATCGGAGCTGGATTCTGCCGAGAAACTCGGTCGTGTGTACACTTTTCAGCTAGGAAGCCGACGAGGAACTCGTCGGGCCGAATAGAGAACATGTTCTCTATTTCCTCGTTGTTCAATGAGGAAAGTCGGCCGCTGAGATCTCGGCGGCTTTCACACTGAACTCGACGAGGAACTTGATGTGTTTGGCACGTCGAGTTCCTCGGACGTGTGTACGGGGCCTCACAGTCTGCACTCTAATTCATCCCAAAGGTGTTCTATTGGGTTGAGGTCACAACTCTCTGAACTCCAGTCAAGTTTCTCCACCCCAAACTTGCTCATCCATGTCTTTATAGACTTTGCTTTGTGCACTAGGGGGGGGGATCATGCTGAAACAGGAAGGGGCCTGTGGCCAAACTGTTGACACAAAGTTGGGAGCACCGAAAATTGTCCAAAATATCTTGGTATGCTGACACCTTAAGATTTCCTGTCACTGGAACTAAGGGGCCAATCCCAACCCCTGAAAACGAACCCACCCCATAATCCCCCCCTCCACCAAATGATTTGGGACCAGTGCACAAAGTAAGATTCATAAAGACATGGATGAGGGTGTTTTGGGGTGGAGCAACTTGAGCCCCTGACCCTCAACCAAAAAGAACACTTTGGAATGTATTAGAGCTGAGACTGTGAGAATTCAAACATCTATGCCTGACATCCTCAAATGCACTTCAAGAAGAATTGTTCAAACATTCCTCATAGACACATCTCTAAACCTTGTGGGCAGCCTTCCCAGAAGAGTTGAAGCTGTTAAGGTTTTCTTCTTTTCATTTGGATAGTAAGAGTTCCACATTATTTATACAGACTGTTTTCTTTCTTTCTAGATTAGTTATGGAGCCAGAGATACTTTTGCTGAGTGATAGAAAGATGTATCCAAACTTTTTTCCGGACAGTTCCGGATGATGAGATGCAATATGTGGCCATAGCAAAGTTACTGGAAAGGTTGAAGTGGAACTGGGTCGGGCTCCTTACATCTGATGATGAATACGGAGAGAGGGAGATCCGACAACTCAGCAAAATTATCTGATCATGGAATTTGTATTGAATTCAAGATTCTGGTGTCCAGTGAAAATTTTGATAAAATTCCTCCAGAGCTGCGGAGCTCAACCACAGAAGTTCTTATTATTTGTGGCTCAGTTAGTCTGACTTATTACCGTTTTTTGTATAAAAATGTCCTTTATTATACGGAGAAACATTTATTATACCAGATTCTTGGTCAATGAGTGAATGTTTTTTGCTCTCAGTAACTGCAGCTTGGTGTTTACATTCCCCTATCTCTTCATAAAGGAAATGTTGGAATATTTTTATAATATTTATCCATTCCAGACGCCCCAAATGACCCCTGATAGAGGATATTCTCATAACTCAATGTGGATGCTTTTCAAAAAACAAATGAAAAATGTCCTTATTCCACACATACATAGAGTACCTCTTAGGGACTGCGGTGGTGGTGACACGTTCACTTAATTTATATTATCCTGAAGAGAAAAACATCCTATAACGTGTATGTTGCAGTCTACATTTTGGTCAAGCATTACATGACATGGATTTCTCTTTTAAAATAAATAACAAAAAATCTGAAATAAATCCACACACACTAAAGTATAAGGTGAGAGCGTCAATGAAAGTTTACTCTTATCTTTTATACTCAGTCAGTTCAGTACTGGAACACAATGTGCCCAGACAAAAATTACACCCAGATTAGGTTAATGTTCAGTGCTGGTGCAAGGATTTTTGACCCTAGGCAAATCTTCATTTTGCCCACCCCCACCTTGACTCCACCCCTGACACCACCCCCTTTGGCCTGTCCATGTATAAAGTGGAAGTATCGACTGACATCATGCAGCACGTGCTTACAGCAGTACACAGTGTTAAGAAAGGAGCTCCCAAGACTAAAGATCCCAGCATGCCTGGGCTTCTATGACATTGTCAGTCATGGTCACCCCAGGATGGTGCTGGAAATGAATGGAAGGAAGGTTGTCATGTTACTGTACAGGGAGGAGGAGGCTCACCTTGTCCCATTCCTCATCAGCCTGGTACAGCCCTGTGTCCTCCTGACCCCACCCTGTCCTCTTTCCACTAATCTCTGCCAAAACTGACCACCCACCGCTGGGAACACAAAGCACAGCCAGGGAAGCTTTAGAGAACTGGCAACATGTCAAGGGCTCACCTCTGTCAACTTCCACACAGTGCTGCCACCTGGTGGTGTGATAGGAGAAGGCCTGAATGGTGCAGTGATAGTGAGGAAGTTCTATCACAAAACAGTGCAATGACCCGAACATCCTGCACATTACAAAGTCCTGGAAGCATTGAGTGCCGCGGCTGTGCAGCAAAGCGCTGTGTCAGGCAGCCTGCTTTCATGAGCTTACACTTGGTGCGGGATGGCGCCCCCATGACTGATGTGCACTCTAGGCCAGAGCCTACCTTGCCTATTGGTAGTGCCAGCCCCTGTTCATATTTAGTTTTAGAGGTGTTTAACCACTTCCCACCCGGTAAATAGGCAATTGATGTCCGGGGAATTTGGACATCAATTGCCTATTTACCGGGCATGCCAGTGGGGCGCGTGCCAGTGGGGGCACGCAGTGCGGCGATCGGTGATGCGGGTGTCAGTCTGACACCCTGCATCTCCGATCTCAGTAAAGAGCCTCCGGCGGGAGGCTCTTTACCACGTGATCAGCCGTGTCCAATCAGGGCTGATCACAATGTAAACAGGAAGAGCCATTGATCGGCTCTTCCTCACTCGCGTCATGACAGACACTAGTAGAGGAGAGCCAATCGGCGGCTCCGCCTGACAGGAGGGGTTTTGCGCTGATTGTTCATCAGCGCAGCCCCCCTCGGATGCCCCACACTGGACCACCAGGGAAGCCGCCCAGGACCACCAGGGGAAGCCTTCAAACATGTGGGTGGCCAGGTACATCCCCCATGGCCATCCACATGTTTCAAAACATGCCCAAACATGTGCCAATCAGTGCCCCAAAAAATGGGCACTGCACTGGCACCCATAATAGCACATTTGAATAAAGTGATGCCCAGCAGTACCACCACCCATAGAATTCAGTGCCACTCATCAGTGTCCCCCCTAAGCCACCCATGAGTGTCCATCCGTGCCCATTCAGTGCCCCCCCAACCTATCAGTGACCATCAGTGCCCATCTGTGCCACCTATCAGTTCCACCCTTATATACCCATCAGTGCCACCCATTAAGCACCCATCAGTGCCGCCTATGAGTGCCCATCAGTGCCGCCTATGAGTGCCCATCAATGCCACATACCAGTGCCACCTATCAGTGCCCATCAGTGCGCCTATCAGTGCCCATCAGTGCCCATCATCAGTGTCGCCTATCAGTGCCCATCATCAGTGCTTATCAGTACCACCCTCATTATCAAAAACCACCTACTGCGCATAAGTGATATCTGTAAATAAGCAATATATGTACCTAGTGACGTGTCATCCACAATTTTTAAAGTGCAAATGCAAAATGTGCCAAACAAAACTGCTCCAAACAACGGGTATTGCTATGTGTAAACAATGGCCTGGATTCAAGAAGCACACAGCGCAATTGCTTACTTGCCCCGGCGTAACGAATGCTCCTGATTCAGGAACCTCGTTACGCCGAGTGCAGCCTAAGATACGCGAGGCATAAGGCTCTTATGCCCGCATATCTTAGGCTGCATTCCTTGCGATGGCCGCTAGGTGGCGTTCCCGTTGTGCTCAGCGTATAGTATGCAAATTGCATACTAACGCTGATTTACAACGTTGCGCGAGCCCTGCGTACGCAATTTACGTCGTTTCCCTTACGGCGGTTTTCGCGTTAAGGCTTGCCCCCTGCTATTAGCAGGGGCAGCCAATGTTACGTATACCCGTCGTTCCCGCGCTCGCAAAAATTTGAAATTTACGTAGTTTGCGTAAGTGAATCGTGAATTGGCGCTGGACGCCATTCACGTTCACTTTGAAGCAAATGACGTCCTTGCAACGTCATTTGCCGCAATGCACGTCGGGAAAGTTTCCGACGGAGCATGCGCTCTACGCTCGGCGCGGGAAAAGCGCCTAATTAAATGATTCCCGCCCCCTACGGGATCATTTCAATTGCGCGCGCTTAAGCCGGGCATTTTGCGGCGCGCCCACGCAATTTACGGAGCCACTGCTCGTGAATAAGGGCAGCGCAGTAAATTTGCGGGGGGAGCAGGGCAAAAACGTTGCCCTGCGCCTCCCCTCGTAAAAAAAAAGGGAAAACTACTGAATCCAGCCCAATGAAAATAACCAAAACAAGGCTGTGATAAGTTCAATCTGAATAAAATCAATCGTCCCATCGTGTATGCTGTTTTTATCCTCGTTTGGCGTTTTTATGCAGTGTTAAGCATATATACTTTTATTAAAATACTCAGTACTTGCATACTTCACTATGGGAGATTTTTTCTTTCTGGTTATATCTGCTTGATGAATATCTGTCCCCACTGTGAGCCTCCATTTTCCTGAAGACCTCCTAATCATCTGACAGTATCTGGAGACACGTATGGATGTCATTGTCTGCTCAGGAAGCTGCTGTATCATCATTTAAAGCTACCACACTCATGTATTGAGGTAAGCCCTCTGTGAGCCCATATAGCAGGAAGATCTACAGTTGAAGCATTGATATTCATGGATGGAAGCATTTGAAGAGTTTTATTGATTTTATTCACCAGATTGAACTTATCACAGCCTTGTTTTGGTTATTTTAATTGGGCTAGATTCAGGTAGGGGCGCGCATAGTTACGGCGGCGCAGCGTATTGTATTTACGCTACGCCAACGCAACTTACAGGAGCAAGTGCAGTATTCACAAAGCCCTTGCTCCGTAAGTTGCGGTGGCTTAGCGTAAATGGGGCCGGCGTAAGCGCGCGTAATTCAAATGTGGAAGGGGGGCGTGTTTTATGTAAATATATGATGACCTGACGTGATTGACGTTTTGTATGCATGCGCCGTCCGTGTACATATCCCAGTGTGCATTGCTCCCAAGTACGCCGCAACGACGTATTGGTTTCGACGTGAACCTAAATTACGGCCAGCCCTATTCGCGAATGAATTTCGGGAACGACGTCCATACTTAACATTGGCTGCGCCTCCTAATAGCAGGAACAACCTTACGCCGAAAAAGCCTAACGTAAACGACGTAAATAAATTGCGCCGGGCGTACATACGTTTGTGAATCGGCGTATCTAGGTAATTTGCATATTCTACGCCGACAGCAACGGAAGCGCCCCTAGCGGCCAGCGTCAGAATGCACCCTAAGATACGACGGCGTAAGAGACTTATGCCAGTCGTATCTTAGGCTAATGTCGGCGTATCTAGCTTTCTGAATACAGAAAGAAGATACGCCGGCACAACTTTGAAATTACGCGGCGTATCTATGGATACGCCGGCGATAATTCTTTACTGAATCTACCCCAGTGTTTACAAATAGCAATACCTGTGTTTGGAGAAGTTTCTATTTGGCACCATTTTTGCATTTGCACTTTAATATTGTGGATGACACGTCACTAGGTACATATATTGCTTGTTTAGCAAATATCACCTTATGCGCAGTAGTTGGTTTTGATACTGCGCTATCATTTTTTATATTATTCCTGATTTAGTGATTTGTACACTTGTAGATTTGAGCAGCAATTTCACAACTTTTTATAACTTCCTACCCTATTGTAGATTTCCTTTAAAATTTATTTGGCTAGGCAGAAAAATTCTCTATATCACCAGTGCCACCTCATTGGTTGCACCTCATCGGTGCCATTGGTGCCGCCTCATCAGTGCCCGTAAGTGCAGCCATATCAGTGCCATCATTAAAGAAGAACACGTATTTATTTACAAAAAAAATAACATAAACAAATAAAAACATATTTTTTTCAAAATGTTCTGTCTTTTTTTATACGTTGCACAAAAAAAAAAAACGCAGTGGTGATCAAATACCACCAAAAGAAAGCTCTATTTGTGGGAATAAAATGATAAAAAATTTGTTTGGGTACAGTGTAGCACGACTGCACAATTGTCATTCAAATTGCAACAGCGCTGAAAGCTGAAAATTGGCTTGGGCAGGAAGGTGGGTAAGTGCCCGGTTTTGAAGTGGTTAACCATTTCTCTTCTGGAGCTGTTTTTTTTTTTTTGCACCCATGTTTAAAAAATCATTTTAGGCCTTTAGGCTATATAAAAACCCTAAACCAGGGGTCTCATACTGGCGGCCCTCCAGCTTTTGCAAAACTACAAGTCCCATGAAGCATTCAAGCCTGATTCCTACTGGCAGATGCATGATGGTACTAGTTTCTTAACACACGGAGGGTCACCAGTTTGAGACCCCTGCCCTAAACAGTATAAAGTATATTTTCTGAAAGCAGAGACCCTGGAGAAACAATGTTTGCAGTAACTCTTTTTCTGTCACATGATATTAGTACAATGGTTTACAATATTTAGGGATCACATGTAATATATTACCCACTTATTTGGTAAAAAATATAAAAGATGAGGTTGCACTGAATAAATAGATAGCCAGTATGTCAAGCAAACAATGACGGCACTCTGAAATGGTGAAACTTTAATCCTTCACTTTTCTATAGGTAATGCCTTTAAGGCTAAGTTCACCTTTTGTAACATGTTACATGGCACATCAGTATTTAGGGTGTAACATGTTCCAGCACATGTTTCCCCCCGCTTATGGGGGACGGTATCAAATTCCTCACAGGCCTTCCTCTGTCTAGATGGCAGCTCACTTCCTCATAGAATGGTAGCAGATTGGTCTGGCAGAAACGACCCTTCATAAACCCATGCTGATTACTACTAATGATATTTTTTTCTCCAGTACATTTTTGGATACAGTCCCTTATCATCTCCTCCAATAATTTACCTACTATCGATGTTAGGCTGACTGGCATGTAGTTTCCATGAATTTGTCTCTGCCCTTTTATTGAATATTAACACCACATTGGGTTTTCTCCTATAGGGATGTTCGCACCAGAACCTTCGAACAGACCGAACGTTTGCGCGAACATTTAGAACCCCATTGACGTCAATGGGACTCGAACGTTCAAATTCAAAAGTGCTAATTTTAAAGCCCAATATGCAAGTTATTGTCGGAAAACGGGTTTGGGGACTCGGGTCTTGCCCCAGGGAACATGTATCAATGGAAAAAAAAGTTTTAAAAACAGACGTTTTTTCTGTAAGCAGCGATTTTATTGATGCTTAAAGTGAAAAAAAAAGAAAAATTCCTTTAAATATTGTACCTGCTGGGTGTCTATAGTAGTGGCACGTGTTTAGAACTGTCCATGCACAAAATGAGATTACTGTAAGAAAAAAGTAATTTAAGACTGCTTGCGGCTTTAATGTAATGTTTGGTCCCTGCAATATGGATGAAAATCACTGAGAAAAATAGCATGGGTTTCCCCGCCCCCTCCCCCAGGTTATTACAAGCCCCTTTGGCCCTATATACTTTGAACAGAAGTATACAGGCAGTGCAAACAAGACAGGGACTGTAGGTTTGTTGTTATGTAGAATCTATTTGTAATTTTTAACTGGTACTTCTTTAAAGTGTAGCTTCAACCATAAAATGCTCAGGAAGCTGCTGTATCATCATTTAAAGCTACCACACTCATGTATTGAGGTAAGCCCTTTGTGAGCCCATATAGCAGGATGATCTACATGCCGGTAGAGAGCCAGAATCGCCTTCCGTGAGAAAAAATGGCGTTTGGGAACTTGCCACTGAGGTACCGCACATTCCACAAACTCACGGAAGGGGGCATAATCTACCAACTGAAAAGGCAGCAGTTGAAGTGCTAGAAATTTAGCTAAGCTATCATTCAACCGCTGGGCATGTGGATGGCTGGGAGAGTACTTCTTTCGGTGCTGCAGCAGCTGGGGAAGGGAAATTTGCCTGGTACAATCTGCCATCGGTGTACGCTTGCCAACAAACTACATGGCAGGTCGACATATGTCTGGTCAAGCATGTGGTCCCCAAGCGGGTGATGTTTTGGCCGCGCAAGATATGCTTGAGACATATGTTGCAAATTGCAGCGGTGCGATCTGATGCACTCATCTCAAAAAAGGCCCACACCAAAGAACTTTTGGAATAATGCTGAGACACAGCAGCGCCCTGCACATGCATAGCTCTGCGTTGTGATGCAGTCGGTGTGATGCCCTTAAGCTGGCCCCTGGAGGGCATCCTGCCTCGTTGGAGATGTGCCTGTGCCTCCTTCTCTCTCCTATCAGGCACCCATGTAGAGTCAGTGACCTCATCATCCCCTCCCTCCTCATCACTGTCGAAAACCTGGCAGTATGCTGCAGCTAGGAGAACATGACTGGCAGATTTCTGTCCTTCTTGGGCACCCCCTCTCTCTGGGCTCATGTTACTGCCTTCCTCTAGCTGTGTACCATCATCGGAGCCTTTAAAATGCTGCGCATCCTCATGCAGAATGTACCCAACACTGTGGTCACATGGTGGGGCTAGGGAAGGAGTTAGTGATGCCATTGAGCAGAGGGAAGAGGATGCCTTGGCAGCTACTTTGCCAGGCAAAGTAACCTGAGTCTGGGTGAGAGAGGATGAGGAGGATGAGGACGGCTTGATCATCCACTCTACCAAGTCTTCGGCATGTTGCAGCTCATCACGGCCAGCTGCCGAAAACAAGGACGAGCGTGTCCAATGGCCACATGCTGATGAGGATGCACCGTGTCCACGACCAGCACTGTTGCCTCTAGACGCAGAGCCTGCTTGCCCTTGTGACTCTCTGCCTCTCCTTGTTGTCCTTCCAGACATATTTATGGCCTGCAGAGGACAAAGGCAGTACACACACCTTGTATCTTTAGGTGCAAACTGCAGAGCACAAGTGCAGTACACACCAAGTAGCTTTATGTGCAAACTACAGAGCACACGTGCAGTACACACCAAGTAGGTTTAGGTGCAAACTACAGAGCACACGTGCAATACACACCAAGTAGGTTTAGGTTGCAAACTACAGAGCACAAGTGCAGTACACACCAAATAGCTTTATGTGCAAACTACAGAGCACAGGTGCAGTATACACTAAGTAGGTTTAGGTGTAAACTACAGAGCACACTTACAGTATACACTAAGTAGGTTTAGGTGTAAACTAGAGAGCACAAGTGCAGTACACACCAAGAGGCTTTAGGTGCATACTACAGTGCACAAGTGCAGTACACACCAAGTAGGTTTAGGTGCAAACTACAGAGCACACATGTATTTCCCCATGCCAGTGGGCCTTGATCAGGGATGCATGCACTGTCCTGTCACCATTTGAGGAGGCCACAAGGATGGTGAGCACACGCTATGTGGAATAATGGACAGGGCCCTTGAGGCAGAACAGAGGGAGGAAGAGGAGAACTTCCTTACCTCTCAAAGCCCCCTTTATCCACACAGTGGTCCTGCTTGCCTGCCTAACACAGAGGAAGAGGACAACGAGGAGGAGGATAATATCAGAATTGAGGTGTAGCCTAGCACTCAGCATCAGCAGCAGTCTTCAAGGGATCAATTACTGTCCCAAGGAACCCATGGACATTTACGTGGCTGGGATGAGGTTGCTGCTGATCATGTCGTCCTCAGTGACTCTGCACTAAATGCCTCAGCAAACCTATGCTGCATGGCCTCCCTGATCCTGCAAAGCCTGTGTAAGGGTCCTTGTAGTCATGCTATCAAGGAGAGGGATCTTTACTGGCTGGAAACTCTCCTTGATCCACATTACAAGAATAAGGTTACGGACCTTATCTTGCCGTTGCAGAGGGAGCAGAATATGTAACATCTTCAGGAGGCCTTGCAGAAAGGTCTGTGCAATGCGTTCCCAGAGACTGGGGGGTTACAAAATCCAGGTCCTGAACAACGTGTTGCTGAGGCTTCGGTGAGTCACAGAAAGAACAGTGGAGAAGGTGGCCATCTGACCGATGCGTTCAATTTTTTAGTCCGCAGCCCCAAGGTATAACCGGTTCCAGCAACCATTGCCAGCGTCTGTTGTACATGGTGCGGGAATACCTAGGGGCAAGATCAGACTTGGACACCTTTCCCACCGAAGATCCTCTGGCTTACTGGGTCTTGAGGATGGATCACTGGCCAGAGCTTGCACAGTATGCAATTGAGCTACTGGCTTGTCCGCAATCCAGCGTTCTTTCAGAACGCACATTCAGTGCTGCTGGAGGCTTTGTGACCGATCACAGGGTGTGCCTCTCCACTGACTCCGTTGGTCAACTGACCTTCATAAAAATGAATCAGGCTTGGATCACCACCAGCTACCAAGCACCCGATGCTGATGTAACTGAATATTTTTTTTTAAATGTCAGATCCCTTGGAGACTGACTATGCTGATGCTGAGTGACTATCCTGTTATTCTGACTGAATATCCTTTTTCTCCTCAATGATCTTGCTGATAGCTTGAAAGAACATTGTTGGTTCTGGGCACCGCCACCAGTGCCTAAGGCCCAATTTTTCTGCCCCTGTTTAACAGGGGCGTGTAATTACAATTTTTGATGCAATACTTTGTAGCAGGCTCTATGCTGCGCTCCAACTAGAGTATCTGTGAGGGGTTGCAGTGTTGTGGCACCAGCACCAGTGCCTAAGGCCCAATTTTTCTGCCCCTGTTCAACAGGGGCATGTAATTACAATTCCTGATCTAATATTTCACAACATGGCGTTCCAGCGCCCACCAAGACTAACTGTGAGGGCTTACAGTGTTGTGGCAACACTAACACCTAGGTTCCAAATTTCTGCAGAGTATATATGACAGGCCCCTACTTTCAAACATCCAAATTACTAACGACTCCTACTTGCAAACGGAAGGAGACAACAGGAAGTGAGAGGAAATCTACCCCTAGGAAGGGAAATTCTCTTCTGTAAGAGGTGTCTCCTGTCCACTGATGCTTTATCACAATCCTTGTTTCACAACAAAAAAAAATAAAAAAAATCATTTGTCATTGGGACAGAAAGTGAAGTGCAATCTTCTGAACAGATGCACACAGACAGCAAAACAAATGTTACAGGGGTGATAACCCCTCTCTATGTTTTCAGAAAAGCTTAAAAAAAGATGTTATGGTTGAAGCTACACTTTAAAGAAGTACCAGTTGAAAATTACAAATAGATTCTACTTAACAACAAACCTACAGTCCCTGTCTTGTTTGCACCGCCTGTATACTTCTGTTCCAAGTATATAGGGCCAAAGGGGCTTGTAATGACCTGGAGGAGGGGGCGGGGAAACACATGCTATTTTTCTCAGTGTTTTTCATCCATATTGCAGGGACCAAACATTACATTAAAGCCGCAAGCAGTTTTAAATTTCTTTTTTCTTATAGTAATTTCATTTTGTGCAGGGACAGTCCTAAACACGTGCCACCTCACAGGCATACTATAGACACCCAGCAGGTACGATATTTAAAGGAATTTTTCTTTTTTTTTTACTTTAAGCATCATTAAAATCGCTGCTCCAGAAAAAACAACTGTTTCTAAAACTTTTTTCCATTGATACATGTTCCCTGGGGCAAGACCCGGGTTCTCAAAGACGGTTTCTGACAATAACTTGTATATTGGGCTTTAAAATTAGCACTTTTGAATTGGAACGTTTGAGTCCCATAGACTTCAATGGGGTTCTAAATGTTTGCGCAAACGTTCGGTTTGTTCGAAGGTTCTGGTGCGAACCGAATGGGGGGGTGTTCAGCTCATCCCTAGTCAAAACTACAAGTACAGGTGGAACAACTTTAGAGGACAGAATGGATATAACTGAACCTAAAGTGAGAGAATGCGTTTCTGCGCATTATGTCCTAGTGAACAGTTATCAAGAACGCAATGCTGATAAATAATGGTTGAAAAACAAGATCACAGACCTCGAGGATAGGTCCAGAAGGAACAACCTGAAATTTAAAGGAATTCCTGAAACAAAGACTCCTCCTGAACATCCACAATACCTACTCCAATTACTAAAAGCACTCCTTCCTATGGAAAACGTCTGAGATCTGGTCAGTGACAGAGCTCATTGTATAGTTAAACCAAATTCCCTTACAGACACGGTCCCAAGGGATGTTTTGGCCAGAATTCACTTTTTCCATATCAAAGATAGAGCCATGGCTGCAGTACGTAAAGCAGGTACCTCTCGGCTACCACCCTGTCTCGCCACAAACAGTTTACACCCATTAAAAGTGAAAGGTATTCAGCGCTGGAAATAAATAAATTGTATATAAATAACTATGCAAGCCAGCACTAAGGATAAATTCATAAAAAAATCCAAAAATACCTATAAAGTGAAAAGCAGTGCAGCGCAAATATAAAAATGTGAACAATACATAAATAAATTCATAGAAGAAAATTTGTATAGAAAAAAAGAGTCCATGTGAATGAAAGTCCATAAACAGTGACACATCCAGAAATCCAATCGATAAATCAACATAAGGTGCAAGTGAAAAAGTCACCAAAGAAGTATCCTCCACCATGTATAAGATGGTCTCTCACCTTAAGAATGCGACCTTAAAAGGTCACAGGGCATATCAATAGTAATCACAAGAACAGACTGAGACGTCCATGGGATGACTGGCGACAGAGCAACATAAATCCTTTCCAGATCACTTTCCAGCAGTAACATCCACCATATAAGATAAAAGAAAAGGGGGATCTAGTTCTCTCTGGTATAAAACCGTTTATTTAAATGACACATAAAAGGTAAAACTCACATGTAGTGACACTCTCAACACCGAGTGTCAGCTGTAGGAGCGTGCTAAGCACAAACTGAACAGTCAGAGGCGATCGTAGGTGACGTCCTGTGTGGCTCCTCCCCCCATACGCGGTATGTCCCGTGGGCGGGACTTCTTCAGCGTGGGGCAGGAGAGAACACCAACGTCTCAGTCTGATCTTGTGATTACTATTGATATGCCATGTGACCTTTTAAGGTCAAATTCTTAAGGTGAGAGGCCATCTTATACATGGTGGAGGATACTTCTTTGGTCACTTTTTCACTTGCACCTTATGTTGATTTTTCGATTGGATTTCTGGATGTGTCACTTGTTATAGACTTTCATTCACATGGACTCTTTTTTCTATATGAATTTTCTTCTATGAATTTATTTATGTATTGTTCACATTTTTATATTTGCACTGCACTGTTTTTCACTTTATAGTTTACACCCATTGCAGCAGATCTCAGGCCGCCTACACACGATCGGTCCATCCAATGAGAACGGTGTGATGGATTTTTCCATCGGTTAACCGATGAAGCTGACTGATGGTCAGTCGCGCCTACACACCATCGGTTAAAAAAACGATCGTATCTTTCGTACCTGCATGACGCAACGATTGAGAACCTGGTATTATCGGATCATCATCCGGTCACTCTATCTCTGCGATTCCCTCAAAGAGAACCGTTCACAAAGGTTTGGAGACTAGACGCCTCCCTACTTACAGATGTAGCAAATGTGGCTACTCTGAAACAGACAATTGGAGAATACTTCCTACATAACGATACGCCTGATGTGTCGCCCATGACTCAATGGGAAGCACACAAATGTGTGGTGAGAGGACATCTACTCTCTATGGCGGCGAGACGGAAAAGGGAGTATATGGCCCTTATTCAGGAACTTACAGATAAAATTGCAAGGCTTGAAACGCAACACAAAGGCTCCCGAGCTATAGAGGTGGCGGCTGAGCTAGCTGAGACAAGAACGCTTCTGCGGGAAGAATTGTTCAAAAAGGCTCGAAAGCGCATAATGCTATCACAGAAACTATTCTATGAGCACGCAAACAAGCCAGGTAGGCTACTAGCAAGGTTTACGCAAAAACGTGTTTTGGCCTCTACTGTTCATCACCTGAAAGATAAACAGGGTAAGACCCATACCAAAACAGAAGATATTGCTTGTCAATTTCGAGAATACTATAACACGTTATATAACATTGGGGAGAAGGAGAAAGGCATGGGTTCATTAGCTACTAGGGAGTTCCTGATAAAAGACTTTCTGAGCAAGTATTGTCCCCAAGCACTGTCTGCGGAGGATCGACAATTATTAGAATCACCGTTGTCATCTGAAGAATGGGTAGAAGCCCTGAAAGCCACCAAACCGGGCAAGAGCCCGGGCCCGGATGGCCTAACAGCACAATATTACAAGTGCTTCTCTGAACTTCTAGCACCGGGCTTCCTTAAAGCCTTTAACGACCTCCCCTGCCAATTACAACACTTTGTTGGAAGCGTATATCGCAGTTATACCTAAAGAGGGCAAAGACCCCTCAGACGTGGCGAACTACAGGCCGATCTCGCTCCTAAACGTCGACGTGAAAATCTTCTCGAAAATCTTGGCGACTCGATTGGCCTTTTACGTTCCGGCGTGGGTAGGTCTGGACCAGGTGGGCTTTGTCCCTGGCAGGGAAGCCAGGGACAACACCATAAAGGCCATTAATTTGCATCATTGGCTTACCTCCACAGGCAGTGAGGGATTCTTTTTATCATTGGATGCGGAGAAGGCCTTTGACCGGGTGGCCTGGGATTACATGCACTCGGTTCTCGAAGCTCTGGGTCTTGGGACCAGATTGAGGGCCTTTGTTGGAGCTCTTTAAGCAAACCCACGAGCTAGGGTCCGGGTCAATGGTCACCTGTCAGAGGCCTTCTCCATCCACAACGGCACCAGACAAGGATGCCCCCTCTCTCCTATACTATACATCCTCACGCTGGAACCCTTACTTCGCTGCATTCGGGCACATCCTGACATAACAGGGGTTAAACTACCCCAAAAAGAGTATAAGCTAGCGGTCTTTGCCGATGACATATTGCTTTTCCTTTCCTCCCCTCTGATATGCTTACCTAATTTACTACAAGTCTTTGAACAGTTTCGTTTCATATCACACTTGAAAATTAACTATTCAAAGTCGTTTGCTCTAAATGTATCTCTCTCCCCATCGCTAGCTCTCCGCTGTCAGGAAAATTTCCCTTTCCGCTGGAAATCTGATGACATCACATACCTAGGTATTCGGCTCCCGGGTAAACTTTCAGAACTTTGCGAGAAGAATTTTGCGACCAAACTAAAGTCTATACAACAAGATTTGGTGCAATGGGATTCTCCCGTAGTCTCCTGGTTCGGACGAGCCGCCATTTTGAAAATGACGGTTCTCCCCCGTATGTTGTATAAACTCCAGACAATTCCGATCACGCTCCCGCCCCTTTTCTTTACCACATACAAAAGACTATGTAGGAAGTTCCTCTGGGGATCCAAAGCGCCCAGGATTAGCTGGACGAAACTTGTATTACCCAAAGTAGAAGGAGGCATTGGTCTCCCGGATTTGCAGAGATATTACTGGGCCACACACCTGACCCGTGTGGTAGATTGGCGGATTCACACGCGTTGTAAGGACTGGGTACGATTGGAAAATCAGATAACAGGAACGCAACTCCAAGAGACATTGGATGCCTGATGTCATGTCCCATCCGATCGTAGGGGCAACCTTATTGGCACATACGAGGGCGTGTAATAAATTTGAGGTCTCGCAGACAGAATGTAGACTAACTCCTATTAGGGGCAATCCGGACTTTATCCCGGGACGAGAGGATAGCTTCTTGAAGGCTGAATGGCCACACGCGGATATGCTGGCCAAGCATTTTTTCTCAGGAGATAGGTTTTTATCCTTGAAAGATCTTGAGAAGAGGTCTCTCACAAAGAAGTTTCCCTTATATGCATATCTCCAACTGAGACACTATCTAGATACTCCAAAGTTCAGGGGTGGTCTTACGAAACCGCCCACAGTGCTGGAATCGCTGTGCTCTAGTAAGTCGCCTCAGAGGCATGTGATCTCGATGCTCTATGCATCCATGTTTAGGGAACCCTTTGCATGTATCCAGGCAGAACAGGCCTCATGGGAAGCCCGGCTGGGCAGACCAGTTGTGAGAACAGAATGGGAGAAGATCAATTGGTTTATCTTCAAAGGCTCACTAAGTGTGAGCATTCAGGAAAATGGATACAAGCTTAGGACGCGATGGTATAGGACGCCTGACATCGTACATACATTTTCTCCTTCAATAACGGATAAGTGCTGGAGATGTGGACGGGCCTTAGGCACTTTCCTCCATATTTGGTGGGAATGCTCCCTGATTCAACCATTTTGGCAAAAAGTTCATGACGTGACGACAGCAGTTTCTTCGCTCCCCCTGGAGTTTTCACCAGCACAATACCTCCTTCATCTTTCAAAAATTAACAAGAAGCGGTATCGCGACTCGATAGCGATACATATGATCAATGCCGCTAGACTGTGTGTTCCTGTACATTGGAGAGCCACAATGCCACCCACTATCAAAGAATGGATGGCACGCATTGACCATACTGCGGCGATAGAGGAATTGATAAGCACTGCACATGACAAGATCTCCAAATATACTTCTATCTGGAATACGTGGTTTGAATTCCGGATCACCACGGAGTACCAGATCCTCATACGGAACACGGGCTAATTGAGAACCCGATGGAGATATCCGACGGATGTCTGGTTTTTGACACTGCCACTCTGTGGCGCGATTGCTGAGCTGTAAACGGTGAGGGTAGTGGACTCCCCCACCTACCTCCTTTTTAAATATATCTTCCAAGAAAAAGGCTTCCCCCCACTCCCCTCCCCCCCTCCCCTCCCCTTTTTTTTTTTTCTTCTTCTCTTATCTTTCCCTCTTTATGTTTCCTTTTTCTTTCTCTCTCTTTTCATTCTCTCTTTCTCATCTTTTGAAGCCGGGCGTGGGGGGTAGATGGGATCCCCGCTAGTCGGCCACCTCCCCCACCCCACTTGAATCAAGAGGATCCCAACGGCAAATATGGGACATAATCCAATAGACAGGGATTCCAGATTGGGTATGGTCTTTAGGTGATCACTGAAGCCCTTTGTATTAGGAACAACTGGAACTGTTACCCCAGAACTACTTTACTGCCCATCTTTTTCAGGTGCGAGATAGGGTTGAGATGTTTTCTAAGGCTTCCCTGACTGTTCTCTGATTCATGCATTGCATACCTAAAGTGTACCTTTATCCCTCCTGTAAACATCTTGTTATATTTCCTCTTGTGAAGACTTGGCTTCTCATTGTGTTACCTTTTAGGATATGTTTGTACCAGTGTATTTACCTGTCTTCCTTTCAATAAAATCTTTATGGATAAAAAAAAAAAAAAAAAAAACGATTGTGTCAGAACGCGGACACGTAAACCACGTACGATGGCACTATAAAGGGGAAGGTCAAATCCAATGGCGTCACCCTTGGGGCTGCTTTTGCTAATTCCGTGTTACCGCGTGTTAGTAAAAGTTTGGTTAGAGCCGATTCACGCTTTTCGGTCTCCGTGCTTTGCAGATCGTTTTCCTTGGTTCAGTTTGTTCTTGTGGGTTCGTATCTGTTTTTCAGTGCTTGCAGTCAGGTCGTATCTGTTTTGCAGTGCGTTCCTGTCCGCTCGTTTTCTGTTTTTCAGTGCATTCTTTACAGGCCTTGCTGTACTTGGGTGCTTTCTGTTTTAAGTGCGTTCTGACCAGCCGACCGGTTTGAAGCCATGTTGGAAGTGCGTTCTCATGCTCGAGTTCGTGCTGCGTATGGGCTGTCTTCTGCAGTTCATAATGTTTACAGATCTCTGGCTGTGAACAGGGCGAGGAGGAGTTCACGGACCAAGAATTGGTTTGCGCCAGTATGACCAATTCTCTCATATGCTTCTGCTTAGGGAAATCCAGGAGAATAACCCTGATGATTTCAGGAACTTTCTCCGTATGACGGACTCCATTTTCCACCGTCTTTCGGATATTCTGTCCCCCTATATCACGAGGCAGGACACTGTGATGCACCAAGCCATCACGGCCGAGCAGAGGCTCATTGCCACGTTGAGGTACCTGGCGACTGGGAGGAGCCTGCAGGACCTCAAGTTCTCGACAGGCATCTCCCCCCAGGCGCTTGGGATCATCATACCGGAGACGTGTTCTGCCATCATACAAGTCATGCAGAAGGACTATATTAAGGTAAGTTTTCTCCTTCCACATCACAATCTATGTCTTTAATGTATGCTAATGTCTTGTATTTCTTGCATCATTCCCTAATTACCATGATTGTAATATGCTGTGAATGTTCCCTTTGTCCCCATGCATGTTGTAAGCTTTCAATGCTCTTTTTTTGTCAATGATGTTTTTATATTGTTGTTCAATGACATTCATCCTATTCCTCATAATGTCCATTTCACTACTGCATTTCATTATTTCTTGTATCACAATTTTTGCACTAGCACTGGAGAAAGGTGTACTAGTACTTGCTGTGACACCACCATGTTCATCCCCTAAAAAAAAGGGGTTTATTAGAAATATGCAAGCCTACAGCTGGTTTAACAAGATGATTTTTGAACCAAAATGAAAGCTTGAAAACACAAACAAATGTCGTGGGCAGAAATTATTGTGACAGGGATGCCAAATGCAGGGGTCAGAATGAGAGTCTGTTTAATTTAAACAAAAAAAAAAAAAACAGTCATGAGCTTGAAAATGTGTGTGATTGATGAAGCAAAAAATAAAACCATGTCCCTTTTTTATACACAAGAAGAGATCAGCCAAGAGGAGGAGGAAGCTCCAGAATGTGGCAGCCAGGAGGAGGAAGGGGTGAGTGGCAGACAGGAGGAGGCTGGGCCGAGTGGCAGTCAGCAGGTGCCCAGGCCCAGTGGCAGCACTGTATCACAGGTGCCTCCCCTCCAGATGTGCCACAAAAGACCTAAGAGCATGTCCCAACTGGAGTAGGAGTCTCTGCAGGTCATTAGGGAGGCAGCTGAAATCATGAGGGCCCCCCTTAACCCCGTTGAGGGCTACAGCTCCTACATTGCAGACCAGCTGCAAAAAATGGAGGAGGGACAACGGGGTCGGGCAGAGGATATTATAGCATCTGTGAAAAAGGTGCCTGCTGACTGAGACCACACAACTCAGTGACCTGGCCCAGTCACCTCCTCCTGCTGCCACATTCTCACCACCTGCAAGGGGCCGTGGAGGGAGCCGTGGAAGGAAAGCTGCAAGGAGCCATGGAAGGAAGGCTGCAATGAAGACCAGAAAGTGATTCCCTGGCTTCAAGCTGATCTGCCAGAAAACTGAGGTTGTTGTAGTACCACAGCTTGGGGTCATGTATGAATAGAGTATAGCCTCTGGGTAGATATGAAATAAATGTTATAAGGAATGTACCATCATCCAGGGATTTAAATATAAAGTAATTGGGTCTAAGGTCCCCAAGCCAGAGAGCCAAGAAAAAAGGGGGTGAGCCAATTGGACTATTGCAGTACTGGTACAGATAAATAATATGGATACAATTGAGAATCTAAAAAATATTTTTTATTAAAGACAAAATCAAAAAGACAAAATTAAAATGGTGAGAACCATACATAACACCAATAAAATAGTCCCAAGAAGGGGACATTTTGTGGGTTGAAGGTCACAATATAGAACTTGAGCTTGACTAGTTTCGCGGCGATGGCCGCTTCGTTAGAAGCATGTCTACAATAAGGTTAAAAAACAAATAATTATACATATGAACAAATTACAAAGCATATATGGGGAACAAGGACTCAGCCGCTTACCTATAGAAGCCCTGCAAGGGAGGGAGGCATGGATCACCAATAAGGGGTCCCATGTGGCAGCCCGAGGGCAGACATAAAGGGAGGGATCTACTTGACAAATATAGACAATAGGTAACAATTAATGTCAGGGGCCCTGGTCGCGTTTTTTGGGGGGAGTGCATAACCACACGTGATGACTACCAGTGAGAAGGGTGAGAAAAGTGATGTGAGGATGTGCATGGAGGGGAAGGGAAGGACAGGGAAGTGAGGGGGTAGGAGGGAGAGAGGATCTTAGGCTGCAATACTTCGGCCGCCGCTGGGTGGAGTTTGCGTCTGGTATGCAAATTAGCATTTACGGGGTGAAGTTCCCCTTAAAATCCACACCAGACCTGAAGGGTCTGGAATGGATATTTGGGGGGAACCCCATGTCATTTTATTTTAAATTGACGGCGGGGTTCCCCTTAAATATCCATTCCAGACCTGAATGTTTTCTTCAGCTCTGTGTATACAATGGAGCATGGGGGATCTCATGTCCAAAATGGGGGTGGGAGTGACACAGCCTCAAATCCACAATGGCTCAAAAGTGATATGGTCCAGAAATATTTAGACAGAATAAAGGTGGATAAAGCACCTGGACCTGATGGCATCCATCCACGGATCCTAGGTGAGTTGAGCTCTGTCATTTCAAAGCCGCTGTATCTAATATTTAGGGACTCATTAAAGACAGCAATAGTACCACTGGATTGGTGCAGGGCCAATGTGGTGCCCATATTTAAAAAGGGAACAAAGTCTTTACCAAGTAACTATAGACCTGTTAGTTTAACCTCTATAGTTGGGAAGATACTGGAACGTTTAATAAAAGACCACATGGATGAGTTCTTGCTGGAAAAAAAAATATTTAAGCAGCAGACAACATGGATTCATGAAAGACAGAAGTTGTCAGACAAACCTGATTTCCTTTTATGAAGAGGTAAGTAAAACCCTGGACAGAGGAGTGGCTGTGGATGTGATATACTTGGATTTTGCAAAAGCGTTCGATACAGTTCCGCACACACGGCTCATGTGTAAGGTAAGGTCTACAGGATTGGATATATCAGTTTGTAAATGGATAGAAAACTGGCTGAAAGACAGAATTCAGAGAGTCGTGGTTAATGATTCTTACTCTGAATGGTCCAAGGTTATCAGTGGTGTACCCCAAGGTTCAGTGCTGGGACCCTTACTTTTCAATATATTTATAAATGATATTGGGTCTGAGATCAAAAGTAACATTTCTGTCTTTGCAGATGACACCAAGCTATGCAGTGGAATAACGTCCTTGCAGGATGTCTCCAATTTACAAGCCGACCTCAATGCTCTGTCTAATTGGGCGACTATGTGGCAGATGAGGTTTAATGTAGATAAATGTAAAGTTATGCACTTGGGGGCTAAAAATATGCATGCATCATACATACTAGGGGGAGTACAACTGGGGGGATCTGTAGTGGAGAAGGATCTGGGGTTTTTAGTTGATCATAAGCTCAATAATGGCATGCAATGCCAAGCTGCGGTTTCCAAAGCGAGCAAAGTCCTTTCTTGTATTAAGAGAGGTATGGACTCCAGAGACAGAGATATAATTTTGCCCCTGTACAAATCATTAGTAAGACCTCATCTGGAATATGCAGTTCAGTTTTGGGCCCCAGTTCTCAAAAAGGGCATCAGAGAACTGGAGAAAGTGCAAAGAAGGGCAACCAAACTAATAAGAGGCATGGAGGAGCTCAGCTATGAGGAAAGATTAGAGGAACTGAATTTATTCACTCTTGAGAAGAGGAGAATAAGGGGGGATATGATCCACGTGTACAAATATATAAGAGGTCCATACAGTGAACTTGGTGTTGAGTTATTCACTTTACGGTCAACACTGAGGACAAGGGGGCACTCTTTACGTCTAGAGGAAAAGAGATTTCATCTCCAAATACGGAAAGGTTTCTTCACAGTAAGAGCTGTGAAAATGTGGAACAGACTCCCTCCAGAGGTGGCTCTGGCCAGCTCAGTAGATTGCTATAAGAAAGGCCTGGATTCTTTCCTAAATGTACAGAATATAACTGAGTACTAAGATTTGTAGGTAAAGTTGATCCAGGGTAAATCCAATTGCCTCTCGGGGGATCAGGAAGGAATTTTTTCCCCTGCTGTAGCAAATTGGATCATGCTCTGCTGGGGTTTTTTTTGCCTTCCTCTGGATCAACTGTGGGTATGGAGTTGGGTGTATAGGATTTTACTGTGTTTTTTTTTTATTTTTTTTTATTTTTTGTGGTTGAACTGGATGGACTTGTGTCTTTTTTCAACCTGACTAACTATGTAACTATGTAACTATGTAATGGAATTTGGGGGACCCCCATGCTATTTTACGTTACCATTTTTCCCTGGTGACCACTTGTTGATACTCCTACTGCATGATCTCCCTTGTAAGTGTATGTAGTATAGTCTAGTAAGCTGGGAGGTACGGGTGCTTCAGCTTAATATTGCAACAAAGGTAAGACACGAGGTAAATGGTAAAGCTTTTTAAGGAGGGGGAGAATATGAGGGCAGTGGAGGGAGGGGGTTGTATGCAGATGGAAGAGCTACTATTTGATGCCATTTGGAAGGTATGTGTGTGTGGTGGGCATGGTTGAGTTCCTTCACCCGTTCTCAGAGAAAAAAGCTCTGCCCAAAACCAACTAATCCACTGCATATAGCTAATCGTTTCATGGAATACTACACCAAACTTTACAACTTAGAATCCACCCAAGTGATCCCAACTCCTGACCAGGCTCAAATTAGAGAGTTTTTGCGATCTCTCTTGCTTCCGCAGATATCCTCTATGGATCTTACTAAACTATCCCCTCAATTCTCCAGTCAGGAAATCCAAAAGGCAATTATTACACTTCCTTTGCACAAAACCCCAGGCCCAGATTGTTTCGGTAATGAGAATTACAAACAAATTAGCAATATCCTTACTCCCCACTTACACTCAGTATATAATGCAGCAGTGACTTTGGCAGGCTTTCCCAAGGAAACACTCGGAGCATTAATAGTAACATTGCCCAAACCAGGTGTAACGACACCCCGAGTATGAAAGGGGTTAAAGTCGTTTAGGACATTCCATTCCCAAACACAAAGGCAGATACCGAACACTCCAATCAGCTGAACAAGAAACCCAAGAAAACATGTCTGCTGAAACTGGTCCGCGGACCGTTTTCAGCGAACTGTCCCTTCATCTGTACGAGGCCTTAGAGTTTGAAATATTTAGGAGTCAAGTTGACGCCACGATTATCTTCGATCTTTGGCGAAAATTTCATTCCACTTTGTAGTTCTGTTGAGAAACATCTTGATAGATGGTACAAAGTTTTTTTTTTCGTGGTTTGGACGTGCAGCTATCGTTAAGATGACTATCCTTCCGAGATTTTTGTACTTAATTTGCACCTTACCGATAAACCTCCCGTTTAGGTTTTTTAAAGCCCTCCGCAAAAAGTTCTCCGCAAATTTTTGTGGGCCCACAAAAGACCAAGGATAAAATACAATACGCTACTTAGATTGAAAGAACAGGGAGGGTTGCGTCTACCCAGTTTCAGGGATTATTATTTGGTGGCCCACTTGACAAGGGTCATTGATTGGCACTGTCACCAGGATTCCAAAGATTGGGTTAGTCTGGAAATAGATTTAAACCCCATCCCATTAAAGTTTTCCCCCTGGATGTCTTGGCCCACACTTCCGATAGAAATGAAACAACATCCCATTACAGGCTCTACCCTAAAAGCTTTTCATGAAGTAGCCCAGAAAACAGATCTCACATCCTCCTTGGGCCCACTAACCCCATTAAAGGATAATCATGGCTTTGCCCCAGGGGTAGGTAACATGCAATTCCGACCAATTGATTGCGGGGGCTATTTCCTTGCAAGGGATTGCTACATACAGTCCAATGTAAAGGAATGGCGCACACTAAAAACAGATAACAACCTCGCTTATCTATCTTTTTGGGCTTACCTGTTGCGTAGCTTTCTCCATAGCAAAGGAAAATTAGTCACATTTTAACCACTTGACCACTGGGCACTTAAACCCCCTTCCTAACCAGACCAATGTTCAGCTTTCGGTGCTCTCACAATTTGAATGACAATTACTCAGTCATACAACATTGTGCCCATCTGAAATTTTTGTCCTTTTTTTCCCACAAATAGAGCTTTCTTTTTGTGGTATTTGATCACCTCTGTTTTTTTTATTTTGTGCTTTAAAAGAAAAAACACTGAAAATTCAGTTAAAAAAATCTTGTTTCTGTCATATTAGCAGGTATTGCAGAGTATTGGGGGTATTGCGGAGTATTGGGGGTATTGCAGAGTATTGGGGGTATTGCAGAGTATTGGGGGTATTGCAGAGTATGGGTGGTATTGCAGAGTATTGGTGGTATTGCAGAGTATGGGTGGTATTTCAGAGTATGGGGGTATTGCAGAGTATGGGGGGTATTGCAGAGTATGGGGGGTATTGCAGAGAATTGGTGTTATTGCAGAATATTGAGCAGGGATGGATGGCTGGATCTGTGACTGCATTTGTCACAGATCCAGCCCACAGCAGCTGCTGCTGCTTCTGCTCTCCCCCCTCTCCTCTCACACTGTACCGATCGGTACAGAGAGGAGAGGGAGGAACCGGCGTCATCACATGACGCCGGTTTGTTTACAAGTGATCGCTCCGTCATTTGACGGAGCGATCACGTGGTAAACGGCCGCTATCAGCGTCAATTTACTGCGATCTGTGATGCGCTGGGTCTTCTAGACCCGGCGCTCATGGATGATTCCAGGAGCGCGCCCCAGGGGGCACGCGAGAGGAGGATTCTGGGAGGACGTCCCAGGGATGTCCTCCCAGAACAACTCCACCGCGCTGTAGACGTCTTTTGTCTATGGCGCGGTGGCAAAGAGGTTAAAGACCCTTGACAGAGTTTGAGGAGGGGGAGCAGAGCCGACAAAAGTGCAATCAGATACCCCCTCCTTGCTGTTGTTTGTCCTCCTCTTGTTTGCTTACTTTTAAGGCTGTGCAAATTAACTTTTAATTAATCGATTAATCTTTAATTTTTTTGGTCGATCAAAATCTTTTTGATCGATTAAAATTATTTTGATTGGTACTCACCTCTCCGCCGGCTTCTGGGCCTTCAGGGAGTTCCGTCGGAGATCCAGTAATGTCACGGACACCGGCGGGGCTTGCCGTGTCCATCTGAAGGGCTCCTTTGCTGTGCCTTCATATCTGCATGCCGGTGGGACCTTACTATCTGCCACACGCAAGGGCTGTTACACTTCCCTCTATCACTTCCCTCTATCAACCTGGGATTCTACAACCATCCACTGGGAGTTGTGATAGTTCCCTTCATGGGACATCTACATGCCGACGGACTCATGTTAACCTCTCCTTATCTGGATTCAGCAGTGGTATCGTTGTACACATTTTTATACCAGTATCATACTTCGCTACATGTTTTTATGACTGCTTTTGGTACCGTTTGGTATTACTTGCACCATTTTTACAGTTTATGTAGCTACATCGATTTTTATCTCCAGTGCAATATTTATTTGGTTACCTACTTGAAGACTATAAAAGTTTTAATGCTATTCCCAGCGAGAGCTGCCTTTGTGTGTTTTTTGTATCCTGCTATCCATTTTTCCAGTGGTTGGTAGCTACACTGGGAATCAGCCTGCAAGGAGATCAGCTAAAAGTAGTTGGATCTGTATGTGCGTTATAATTAATCGAAATTAGTCGATTAATCGATTTAAAAAAAAAACGATTAATCGAACAGAAACATTTTGATCAGTAACAGCCCTACTTACTTTCTTAAAGATATATTGAAAAGTGTCTTTTGTTCCTAACCTCCCATTTTTATAATGATGAGTTGGGACACTATATATATTATCTATATATTGGTGCGTTTGCACTACATTTATCTGCTCATTACATGAATGCCATATGCTTTCTGTTTTACGTATGTTTTTACTGCCATGCTAGTACTAACACTGTACACAATTTTTCCCCTTCTCTTGCATGTGACCATTGGTTGCCTAGAATGCCCGGGGATTGGCGTGCATTTTGGGGTCCATGTCAGGACGTGTACGGCCGGGCAGCCACAGTGAGCATTTCTGCACACTGTGGCATTCAGGGGTTAAAAGGAGGGAGGTCTTCGTTCCTTCTCTTTAGCCAGCGGTCCCTTCCATCTGGACTTGCGCTGCGGATTCGGACACGCCCCACCGCCGTTCATTGGTGGGCATTCCCCCACCTTCTTTCCCTTCCTTGGCGACGCCGCTCTTACGCCCGCCCACGACGTAGCGTCATTTGACGCTCACCGAGCTTTGGCCGTTTTGATTGGTTCGCCAGGATCTCGGCCGGGTCACGTGCGGAAGTCCCGACTGCACACGTGACTAGGAGATGCATATATATACTGGGGTGTGTTCCCCAGCAAGTCAGAGGTGCTCTCCCTCATGAATGGTGCTATCGGCTTCACGGCCCTGCTGGTGGGTATCTCTCTCTGCCCTATTTAACCCCTATTGCTATATTTAATGGCTGAACTGATTCTCTCCATTGGGCTCAGTGCTTAATGTTTGGTTTTTCTTTTTTGCTTTATACAGATGCTATCCTTTGCAGCCCATATAGTGCTTCCTGGTCTCTATACATTTCAGAATTTAATTTCTGAATCTCATAGGTCAATTGTCCCTCTTATTTGAGTACGTCTGCTTTGCTGTTTTTAATATCTCTACTGATTAAACACTCTGACCAGCGCACCTATTTAATTGGCGTTCTTTGGGTATGTATCATGACGTATGGTATCTATGGGCCAGATTCAGATACATTTACGTTGCTCTACGGCAGCGTAACCTATCCCATTTACGTTACACCGCCGCAGGTTTACAGCAAAAGTGTCTTATTCAAAAATCTCTTACCTGTAAACTTGCGGCGGTGTAACGTAAATCCGCTTGGCGCAAGCCCGCCTAATTCAAATGGGGCGGGCACCATTTAAATTAGGCGTGTTCCCGCGCCGAACGTACTGTGCATGCTCCGTCGGCTCCTGACGTGCATTGCGCTAAATGATGTCGCAAAGACGTCATTTGTTTAGACGTTAACGTAAATGGTGTCCAGCGCCATTCACGGACGACTAACGCAAACTACGTGATTTTTTTAATTTCGACGTGGGAACGACGGCCATACTTAACATTGCTTAGAACACCTAGGGCTCAGCCATAATTTTACAACGCTTATCTCGACGGAAACAACGTAAAGTTAGAGCGACGGGTAACGCGGACCTTCGTGAATCGCCGTAACTAGTCATTTGCATATTCTACGCCGACCGCAATGGCCTCGCCACCTAGCGGCCGACCTAGAATTGCATCCTAAGATCCGACGGTGTAATTCAATTACACCTGTCGGATCTTAGGGCTATCTATGCGGAACTGATTCTATCAATCAGCCGCATAGTTAGGACGGGCGGATCACAGAGATATGACGGCGTATCAGGAGATACGCGGTCGTATCTCTTTTGTGAATCTGGCCCTATATACTTATCTACTAACTATTCTTACTACTGAAATGTATTGTTAGTTCTATGAGCCCTTTTCAGAGTATCTACTAACTAATTACTCTTGTGGAATCATCTTTTCACCAGATAGATTCCCAGCTGCCCCTACCACCAGGACCGCCTGACAAAAAATTTTATCTTATTTATTCTAATCAGTATCTTTTACCGAGTTCAATATTGAACCGTATCCATTACCGTGGATGGTAGACGTAACTATATTATATATATTTTCTTTGCTGGTCTTTTTCTCTTTCTTATGGTCATTTATAGTCTCTAGTCACTGCCACTCATTATAGTCCCTCTGGGCCAGATCCACAGCCAGCAAGCTTAACTTAAATCTTCCTATTTAAGTTACACCGCCGAAAAATTTCTACCTAAGTGCCCGATCCACAAAGCACTTACCTAGAAATTTTCGGCTGTGTAACTTAAATCTGTCCGGTGCAAGGCGTGCCCAATCTAATGGGGCAAGACCCATTTAAATTAGGCGCGCTCCCGCGCCAGACGTACTGCGCATGCTCCCGACGTGCTTTGCGCGAAGTTACGTTACGCCGAGTTATGTGAATTGCGCCGGTTAAAAAAAGTTGCGTCGGGGAATAAAAGAGATGCGGCGGGAATTTTTTTTTTTTTTTTTAAATTGACAGCGTCGCGGGAAAGAAGGGTATACTTTTACATGGTGTACTAACTTTACACTTTGTAAAAGTAGCCCTAATTTTGCGTTTGCAAACTAACAACTTACGGAGACTTCACGAAGGGAAACCGCTCCGTGGATCTCCGTAAGTGCTAATTTGCATACCCGACGTGGAATTTCGACGAGAAATGCCCCCAGCGGTGGCCGAGGTACTGCATCCTAAGATTCGACAGTGTAAAACTATTACACCTGCCGGATCTTAGGAATATCTATGCGTAACTGATTCTGTGAATCAGTCGCATAGATAGAAACAGGGATACGACGGCGTGTCAGTAGATACGCCGGCGTATCCCTTTTGTGGATCTGGCCCTCTGTTCTTACACACACCCATACAACATACTAATATTGTTGGACTACTACTGGGAATCTCTGCATTATCATATTTTAGTACTCCTCTACTTTTGTATGAACCTATTTATCTTACTATACCACTTTTTTCTGGTGCGTCCCTGCATTTCCTCCCTTTGGGCCCCACAGCGCGCTGTCCTATCGGTGACATCCTTTGGCAACCATGGTTATACTTGCATGTTTCTTATGGTGCTTTATTGCACACGTGATATGCTATATTTAGTGTTTTTTAATGTTTATGTGTATATCAACGGATTTGTATAAACCAATAACAGCCTGTTTTCATTCCAGAAACACCAATAGCTCCCGATGAAGCGGCCATCCGCGAAACATGTAGAGCTTGTTTTTGAAATTTACCAATACACATGTTAGCCATCATTAATTTTGATGTCTTCCTTGGACCAGTTTTGGTTTAAATGCTTTGTAAATTATTGCAAATGTTTGTGATAATTCTTTTTGTGTTTTTTATGTATTTTATACATGTATCCACTGTATTGTTAATTCAATGACCCGTGTGGGATTGTATCAATAAAATAACATTTTTGTCAATGACTAGTGCCTATAAAGTCCACTTTTATGTTCCTCCAACATCAATTATTCTCCATCCAATATTAGTTCCCCTTATTATTAACAGACTGCCATTTCCCCATTTGCCTGCTATCATGTTACTACCTTCCATGTTAATTAACTGACCCTGGCCTGTTTACTGACAATGTCTTTGCTTGCCGATTTAAACCATGTTTCTGACCTCCATGTGTACCAACCTCAGCCTGTTTACCGACGATGCCTCTGCCTGCCGATTTAAACCACGTTTCTGACTTCTATGTGCACCGACCTTGGCCTGTTAATCTACCATGTTGTTGCCTGCCACTTGGACTGATCTTTTGGCCATTTACTTTTAGTACACAGGGGTCTCACATATGTGAGGGGCTTCAGAAAAGCGTTCTGAGTAGAGAAAACCAGTTTTTTGTGCTCCCAGAACAGGGTCTGGTTGCCCAGAGGCTTCAAAGCGATTTGGGTGGGAGAAGCCTCTACCCCTGTCCCCCTGGCCCTAAGCTTGACGGTCCTTCCTGCTGCCTGGACCAATACTTTGGCTGTGCTGACCATATTACTGCCTGTAATGACCCATGACATTATGGACCATGTTTCTTCCTGCTGCTTGGACTAATACTTTGGCTGTGTTGATCATATATCTGCCTGCTGCCTCTACTGACTTTGCATAGTATTTCTGCTGGGACACCTCTGCCTGCTACCTGGACCTGTGCTTGTGGCTGTGCTTTGGCTGTGCTCTGGCTGTGCTGACAGTTTCTCTGCCTGTATGAACTATGGACAGTATTCCTGCCAGCTGCCTGAATGATTGCTTATGTTGTCGCTGACCTCATCCCTGCCTGCTGCCTGGACCGATGCTCTCCTCTGTGGACCACTGCACTTATCCACTTAAGCCCCAGACCAATATGCTGGCTAAAGATCCAAGGGGTTTTTACAGTTCGGGACTGCATCGCTTTAACAGACAATTGCGCCGTCGTGCGACGTGGCTCCCAAACAAAATTGGCGTCCTTTTTTCCCCACAAATAGAGCTTTCTTTTTGTGGTATTTGATCACCTCTGCGGTTTTTATTTTTTTGCGCTATAAACAAAATCGAGCGATAATTAAAAAAAAATGCAATATTTTTTACTTTTTGCTGTAATAAATATCCCCCAAAAAACATATATATTTTTTTTTTTCCTCAGTTTAGGCCGATACGTATTCTTCTACCTATTTTTGGTAAAAAAAATTGCAATAATCGTTTATCGGTTGGTTTGCGCAAAATTTATAGCGTTTACAAAATAGGGGATAGTTTTTTTTTTTTTTACTAGTAATGGCGGCAATCAGCGATTTTTTTCATGACTGCGACATTATGGCGGACACTTTGGACAATTTTGACACATTTTTGGGACCATTGTCATTTTCACAGCAAAAAATGCATTTAAATTGCATTCTTTATTGTGAAAATGACAGTTGCAGTTTGGGAGTTAAACACAGGGGGCGCTGTAACGTTTAGGGATCACTGTGTATGTGTTTACTAGTGTAGGGGGGTGTGGCTGTAGGACTGACACCATCGATCGAGTCTTCCCTATAAAAGGGATCACTCGATCGATGCGCCGCCACAGTGAAGCACGGGGAAGCCGTGTTTACACATGGCTCTTCCCGTTCTTCAGCTCCGGGGAGCGATCGCGATGGAGCGGCTATAAACAAATAGCCACGCCGTCGTCCCGGATCGCTCCCCGAGCGGACCCGACCTCCGCATGTACCGGGGGGGGTCCCGATCGGACCCCCCACCCACGTCTAGGCAGGCACGTACAGGTACGTTGATGTGCCTGTCCGTGCCATTCTGCCGACGTAAATGTACATGAGGAGGTCGTGAAGTGGTTAAAAAACCACAGGTAATCTTTTGTTATTTGGTATGTACCTGCTATGTGTTAGATATATGAAGGGCCTTCAAAAATGTGATCGTAGTCAGAAAATGATATGTGCAATTAATGCTGCTAGAATGCTTGGAAGTGCTACTTGGATGTTGGGCCTTTGTATGTGGCCAGGCTATGTAAAAGTCCCACACATTTGGTATTGCCATACTCAGGAGAAGTAGCGGAATGCATTTTGGGGTGTCATGTTTGCTATGTATATGCTATGTGTTAGAAATATCCTATAAATGGACAACTTTGTGTAAAAAAAAAAGCATTTTAATTTTTTTTCCACATTTTCCAAAACCTTCTGGAAAAAAATGAACCGTTCAAAAGACTCATAATGCTTCATAGATTATACGTTGGGGTGTGTGCTTTCCAAAATGGGGTCATTTTGTGGACAATTCCATTGTCCTGGAGCTCCAGGGCCTTGAAAAATGTAATAGGTGGTTGAGAAAGGATATGTGCAATTTATGCTTGTAGAACGCCTGAAAGTGTTACTTCAATGTTGGGCCTCTGTATGTGGCCAAGCTGTGTAAAAGTCCCACACATTTGGTATCACCATACTCAGGAGGAGTAGCGGAATGCATTTTGGGGTGTCATGTATGCTATGTGTTAGAAATATCTTATAAATGGACAACTTTGTGTAAAAAAAAGCATTTTTTTTTTTAAAGTGTATTTTGTGTGTGTACTCGAGAGAGGAGCCGGACTGCAGGAGTTGGGAGTAGGCAGGCCTCCCCCAGAGGCAATCTGCCACCTTTCTCCATGCCCCGGGTGGCAATGGTGGGTGTGTGAGGGGGTCCTCCCACACAGCCCGCCCTACCTGCTCCGCTTTGAAGCCCAACGGGGCAGAGGGACTCCCTATAAGGGAGTGAGAGGATCTAGCCCGCTCAACCAGCCCCGTTAGTCCTTTGCCTCTTTTTTTAGAGACCGCGTGGTCAAAGTGCGTGCATGTTAACCCAATTTCGAGTGCGTGTAAGTGTGGTGGTTTTTGTGGGAGGGGGGTGGGCGTACTAAGCGCAAGCTTACCTCGCATAGCACACCCACCGGGAGCCGGGCTGAGACCACCAAACTGAATTCACATGTAGCTGAGACCGGGATCCGAACCTCTAGCTGCAGAGGTGAATGGCTTGTCAGCGCAGTGCCAATCGCGTTAAGCCACCGCAGCTCCCAAAAAAAAAGCATTTTCATTTTTTTTCAAATATTCCAAAACCTTTTGGAAAAAAATGAACCATTCAAAAGACTCATAATGCTTCATAGATTATACATTGGGGTGTGTGCTTTCCAAAATGGAGTAATTTTGTGGACAATTCCATTGTCCTGGTGCTCCAGGGCCTTCAAAAGTGTGATAGGTGGTTGAGAAAGGATATGTGCAATTTATGCTTGTAGAACGCCTGAAAGTGCTACTTCAATGTTGGGCCTCTGTATGTGACCAGGCTGTGTAAAAGTCTCACACATTTGGTATTGCCATACTCAGGAGGAGTAGCAGAATGTATTTTGGGGTGTAGTTGCAATTATACATATGCTGTGTGAGAGAAATAACCTGTTAATATGACCAGTTTATGTAAAAAAAAAAAATCGTAATTTTCCTAAGAATTGTGTGAAAAAAATACAACTTCAAAAAACTCACCATGCCTCTTAGTAAATATCTTGGACTGTCTACTTTCCAAAAAGGGGTAATGTGGGGGGTATTTGTACTTTCCTGGCTTGTTATTGTCTCAAGAAATGAGATTGGCCTTCAGTACATTAGGTGTGATCAGATGTGATCAATTTTCAGTGATTGGCACCATAGTTTGTAGACTCCATAACTTTCACAAAGACCAAATAATATACACTAATTTGGGTTATTTTTACCAAAGATATGTAGCAGTTATAATTTTGGCACAAATTTATGATGAAAAATGACTTGTTTGCAAAATTTCACAATATAAACTAAAAACAAAAAATCGGTGCATTTTTAGGGCACTTTGGGCTGTGAAAATGACAATGGTCCCAAAAATGTGTCAAAAGTGTCCGATGTGTCCGCTATAATGTCGCAGTCACGAAAAAAATCTCTGATCGCCGCCATTACTAGTAAAAAAAAATATTAATAAAAATGCCATAAAACTATCCCCTATTTTGTAAACGCTATAACTTTTGCGCAAACCAATCAATAAACGCTTATTGCGATTTTTTAACCAAAAATAAGTAGAAGAATACGTATCGGCCTAAACTGAGGAAAAAAAAAGTATTTTTTATATATTTTTTGGGGATATTTATTTTAGCAAAAAGTTAAAAATATTGAATTTTTTTCAAAATTGTTGCTCTATTTATGTTTATAGAGCAAAAAATAAAAACTGCAGAGGTGATCAAATACCACCAAAAGAAAGCTCTATTTGTGGGGGAAAAAGGACGCCAATTTTATTTGGGTGCCACGTCGCACGACAGCACAATTGTCAATTAAAGCAACTCAGTGCGGAATCGCAAAAAGGGGAAAGTTCCTTAACCTGCATAATGATCCGGGTCTTAAGTGTAATATACTCCTACTGCAGAACACAAATTATGGCAGAACAGGTCTCTGGAATAATGATCCCCAGAGCCTGGGGGGAGATGCCTGTTGAGAACTTGATGTCCTGCAGACTTCTCCCTGTCGCCAAGTACCACAACGTGGCGACTAGCCTTTGTTTGGGAGAAGGGGTGCAGCGGATCATAAAACTCACAGTTCGGATTGTTCCTTGGATCAGAGTCATGGATCGGATCATTTTTCGGATCACCACCATATATAGTCCCCACTGTAATGTCCACATCTCCCCACTGTAATATCCACGTCATCTCCCCCACTGTAATGCCCACGTCATCTCCCCCACTGTAATATCCAAATCATCTCCCCCCACTGTAATATCCACATCATCTCCCCACTGTAATAGCTAGGCTGAAGCCGCAGCCTTTCCTATGGCTGCAATCCGCGGATCGCGTGGTGTGCCGATCCAAATGCGGCAGCCCATTTGGATCATGGATCAATGATGATTCGTTGCACCCCTATTCGGGAGTGATGGCTTGCTGCATGCAGGTGTCCTGCTTCATAATATTGGGGGACAGCAAAGCCAACAAACGGTGAAAAATGGTGAAAAACGTGGTCCGTCATCCAGAGATAATCCGGAAATAATCAGGATTATTCTCCTGGATCTCTCGCAACAAAGGCATATGAGAGAATTGGTCACCCTGTAGCAACCAATTCTTCATCCATGAACTCCTCACCACCCTGCTCATGGACTGGGCTTGGGTCAAAGTAACAACCCCAACAGCAAGTCCCTGCACAGCATGAACTCTACGACGAGTACGTAGCCGCAATATGGCTAGAAAACGGTCGTCTGGTCAGAACGAACTAACAAAACACACTAAAAAACAGAAAGGCCAACCAGATATGAACTGACTACACGCACTGAAAAACAAATACGAACCCAGAAGCACAAACTGAAGAGCAGTAATGGACTGAAAAGCACGAAGGCTGAAAAGCGTGAATCGTCTCTCACCAAACTTCTACTAACACGAGATTAGCAGGAGGAGCCAAAAGGGGGGCACACTTGGTATGGAATTTACGTTTTTTAGTGCCGTCGTACATGTTGTACGTCACCGCATTCTTGAAGAATTGGTTACACCAACCTCTCCCCTCTCCACCCCCTCCCCCTCACCTCTCATAAGTCCTCTGGGCAAGCATGTATGTAGGTCTGACGAAGGAGCAGCTCATGCTCCGAAATGCGTTACCACCCACTGCCTTCATTTGATGTTGCATCGGCCGTGTGCGTTCCAGCTTGGTTCCAAAACCGGGGTCGCCTCATTGCAACTTTCCCTCCTCGCTAATTTACGTCATCAGGGAATCTGACAGCTGCAGGACGGCTCTCTCCCCCTGACAGACGAGGATTATAGAGATCCACATGAGGACTAATCATTATATGCCTATGACCTCCTACGCTCTTGTAAGTGTGTTTAATCCCATTGTGCCTGTAATAAATATTTGGTCCACTGCCTTTCTCTTTCCTTTACAAAATCCAATTTGTATTTGTTTTTTTATCTGACTGATTTGTATTTTACTTCTGGGAGAATCAGTGAGTGCCAAATCTTAAATTTTGTGCGCCTGTGAAATGGTGTCAAATTCAGTACCCTATATTTTCTATTGGTGACGCTTCAGAAGCCTCCTATGGATATCAGATTAGCGATAAGTAGGAGGTCTTGTATTAGAATTATTGCTCTCACTCCGGCGTGTGTGGCAATATGTAATATGTGTATCGCAATCAATGTTTTCATGTGTAGGCGCTCCCGGTGAATGCATTTACATTTGTGCGTGTGTATATATGAGGGTGGGGGCCTCATTTTTTTCAGGGGGATGTGTGATATATCTAGATAAACAATCTATAGTAAAAAAAAATACTAAACCTTCTATATACTTGTTACATATAATCATTTCTGTTATTATTTAAGCTGTCCCGCTATGTAAAAGAAGTCCAGTACAAGGATCAGAACGGCAAGGTCATGATTTTTAATGATAAAGGAGAACTGCCCAGCCCACTGGACATTATAAATTGGATTACAAGAATTAAAGATAAAAATATCACTGATTGGATGCTTGTGGGTCACTTTGATGGGTCCCTTTCAGAGGGTCAGCAACTTACACTAAAATCAGAGCGAATATCATGGAAAGGAGACAAGGTGAGTTACATTGGGGAAGCTGATCCACAACTTATACAATAAACATTCTAGTTTTAACCCTAAACCCATCTCCAGACAAAACCTAACCTCTCCCCCCATTGTGTTCATAGACCCCCAACATCTTCCCTGACCCATTCCATGGTGATTAGATGAAGGTGTCAGGTCTAGATGTGTGGATATAAATGCCGGGATATGTTCCCATCACTCATTATAACTGAAGAATTGGATGAACTACAAAACATCTTCTACATTACAGAACAAGTCCAGCTGAATGTGATTGACTACTATTACCTCCCCCCTTCTCATCACACAGACCGGGACATAGACACTCAAAAAAGAACCCAGAATCCTGTGCAGAAGATAAAAGAGTGAAGTGGAATGACCACCAGTATTATCTATGGCCAGATTCTACTCAGACCTTCTGAATTCATCAGGTTGTAAACAGAAGGAAAAAAAAACAGTTTAGAGTAGTAATTCCCACGATCAGAAATGTGCAGTTACTGCATATACATTAAAAAACAAAAACCTGGATTTCTGTACGAGTGACTCCTAAAATGCCGTCAAATGCAGTTGATTTTCTCTTTGGATTTTTAAAGCAGCGTTGAGTGAATAACTTATATAGTGCTACAAATGCGAACTGAAACGTCTCAAGGCGCTTGGCATCCATTTTCCTTCTATTTACCCTTCAGAAAAGATGGGTCTTGAGTTTTTTATGCTTGGGACAAATTATTAGAGGTTAGGTGAAATCACTGAGAAAACAATGTTAAAGGGCAATTGGATAACAAACTTCATGTGGTGGAAACAATAGTGTCAAGGTCAAAATTCTCCGGCCACACAGGTTGGATCAGAGAAGGTGTCTGTGAGGACCCAAGTCTAGGATACCTAGTACGATCGGATGGAGTGGATGGGAAGCTTGGTTGTAGACGTGTCATTTGGTCTCAGTGACCACACAAGTCTGATTTGACTCCCCCTGTCATATGATAGAGAGGATCAACACCGCCTGGTGAGTCGGGATCCATATCCCATTTATCTTGCTTTTTACCTGTGGGAAGAAATGTCACAGTCGTAATTCTTGGTCAGGAAAACAATTTGTTTTCATTTTGGACTTTTAGTTTTAAGTTTACATTGAGAATTTTGATGTTGACACTATTGTTTCCACCACATGAAGTTTGTTATCCAATTGCCCTTCAACATTGTTTCCTCAGTAATTTCCCGTAACCTCTAATAATTTTTCACTTCATATATATTTAGTTTCTTGTAGATATCACCGATTGCCCGGTGTCATCCCAGCAAGCGTTGTATATCACAGAGTCTATCAAGTGTTGTTGAATTTTCCACCATACTATCAGTTGCTGCTGCGTTTAACACAACATTTATAATTTAACTATTTTTACTATTGTGTGGGAACTAATTGTTTAGCACATATACACATTTTTTGAGTGTTTATGCTTGTACTGATAGTTTTGTTGCTGTAACCTTTCTAATGAAAGGATTCTGCTAGTACTCCTAGATGTCTATTTCTGTCTTCTGGATCAGAACATATTCTGTGGTATCCAGACTAATGAAGGGCCACCTTCTGGAATGGTCCATGTGTTTCCACCAAGGTATACTGTACATGCTGCATCATTGTAAACATCAGAAGCTTGGCTTCCCTACACTATTATATCTGTACTTTTACTCTTGAATAGATCATATAGCTCTATATTATCTCAGGTACCAAGAGGTCAATGCTCCGAGGAATGTCTTCCGGGGTTCAGAAAATCCATAAGAGAAGGATATCACCCATGTTGTTATAATTGTGCTCCATGTTCAGAAGGAGAAATATCAAACCAATCTGGTAAGTTTTATGTTTCTATAAGTATAAATTCTGATATTGAATTAGAAAATAAAACATTTAAAGTCCTATAAAGTGATTCTGTACACACTTTACACTTTGCAGGCTGAACATCTCCCTAAATTGTATGAAATTAATGATTACTGAGGAGGCCTTTCTGCACTTTTCTTCTCCTCTGACCTTAGAAAAAACAACACACACAGAACATAATAACACTGGCTAGGCACACAGATAACTATTTTATTGTCTCTGATGTTTAACCCCTTCCCAGCCATTGTCATTAGTACAGTGGCAGTGCATATTTTTAGCACGGATTACTGTATTAGTGTCACATGTAGCAGAATACAATTTATGAAGGAATGTATTAGTTTTTAACATTTTTTAATTGAATATGTTTTATAGCATGAAGTACATATTTTTTAATTTTTTCAAGATTGTTGGTCTTTTTTTGTTTTTAGCACACAGGACACAGAGGTGATAAAAAAAATGGACTGGTCATGAAGGGGGATAAATCTTTTGGAGGTCAAGTGGTTAAGGAAAAATACAGAAAAAAATATTTAATACTGTCAAATAGCTACCATGACTAATGTTATTTTCACTTCTTTTTACTCTACAGACAGTGAACTCTGCAAGAAGTGTCCTGAAAATGAATGGCCTAACACAGCTAAAACTATTTGTATTGACAAGGTCAATGAGTATTTATCATACAAGGAGGATATTCTAGTTTTGTTTTTTTCTATAACTTCAGTCATATTTGCTACAACATCTCTCCTTATACTTGGACTATTTGTTTGGTTTCGGAGCACTCCCATAGTCAGAGCCAATAACCGGAACCTCAGCTTCATTCTGCTCCTCTCCCTAATACTGAGCTTCCTTTCTGTATTCCTGTTCCTTGGCCGTCCTGTGGATATTACCTGTATGCTGCAACAAGTCACTTTTGGAGTTCCCTTCACCATCTCAGCATCTTCTATCCTTGCCAAAACCATCATGGTCTTCATTGCTTTTAAAGCCACCAGACCTGGAAGCTCTTGTAGAAAATGGGTGGGAGTCAAACTTCCCAATACAGTCATGTTATTCTGCTCATCCATTCAGGTTATGAATTGCATTCTCTGGTTGTCCATCTCTCCACCATTTCAGGAGTATGACATGGACTCCTATCCTGGGAAGATCATCATTCAGTGTAATGAAGGGTCAGTTATCGGCTTCTACTCTATGTTGGGTTATATGGGGTTTCTGGCAGCTGTGAGTTTTGTTCTGGCTTTCATGGTGAGGACATTACCGGACAGTTTTAATGAGGCCAAGTACATCACCTTCAGCATGCTGGTGTTCTGCAGTGTCTGGATTGCCATGATCCCGGCCTATTTGAGCACCAGAGGGAAATACATGGTGGCTGTGGAGATATTCGCCATACTGACCTCCAGTGCTGGAATATTATTGTGTATGTTTTCTCCAAAACTCTACATTTTACTTTTCAAACCTGAGCTGAACACAAGAGGGACAATGCTGGGGAAGAGAATGATGTAAATGTAACACATTGATTCAATGTATAATGCTGTAGATCAGATTAAACAAATTCAGTCATATTGTTACCATCATCATCATTATGAATGACATTATCATCAGCATTATGATTTTTGGGGACATTGACTGCCTTCTGTCTGCCTATTGTACATAAGTGGATGGAAGGTGGATGTTACAGGATTGGATGATATTTTAGAGCTTCATTTTTTTCTTGCTCTTACACGCCCCCCAGCATGCACAAGCAAAGTACTGTCACTGCATTGTCCATTGGACAGTGGTGATCACCAAAAAATCCTGTGACCAATCAAAGCATCACACAATGTAACCAACACCTGAAGTTATCAGCGTGCCCCCCCCCCACTTTGCCCTCACACACTGATTGGAGAGTGATAGAAAAGAAAGATTCCAGATCAGCAGCCAGTACAAGTGCAATCCAGTACCAGCAGTAACAGAAACAGCTTCAGTCTTCCTTCTATTATCATTCATCCCTCTACAGCACAGATATCAAACACAAGGCCCACGGGCTGAATACGGCTCGCCAGGCCTTGACATGTGATCCTTAAATCCAGTTTTGCAGCCGGAATGTGGAACTCCATTCTAGTTCTCACCCTCCGCTTCTCACTGTCACTTGTAAAAACAGAAGCCTTCTATGTTTACAAGGGACATCTTTGCTCTCAGTGGTTCCTGGAAATAACAGATCCCTGTACACAGTCACAGTGGGGCCCAGCGGGGACAGATCTCCAGAATCTGAGAGAGAAAACAATCTCCCTGCAGGGTGAGGCAAAGCCACCTACACAGGGAAGTACTAGAGTCAGGCCAGGTAGGAGAGAGAGATGTGAGGAAGCTTTGGAGTGGGGGTGAGGTTGCGCACTGTGCATAGTGTTCCCCTGAACCCTGCACTACTGAATTCTACACTCTGTACATAGTGCACTACTGAATTCTACACTCTGTACATAGTGTAACCCTGAACTCTGCATTCTCTATGTAACACACTCTTTAACCCCGGACTCTGTATGTAGTACACCCCAGATACAACTGGCCCTTTAAAGGCAACCATACTGCTGATGTGGCCCACAAGGAAATTGAGTTTGACATCCCTGCTCTACAGTAAATGTAGGCAATTGTTTTCTTTTAACCTTTTCTGTTCCAGCATGACTGTCCTCCTGGACACAAATCCAGCTCCATAAAGACATGGATTGATAAGTTTGGTTGGAAGGAACTCAAATGTCATGAACACAGTCCTGACCTCAGTCTGATTGTGAGTCAGGTCTTCTCATCCAACATCAGTACCTGACCCTGTAGTGGATGTGATAAAAATAGTCAAACTAAGATAATGAAATGCCTATTTCAATGCACAAACACATACTTCATATCACATATGATCATATATATATATATATATATATATATAACGTATGCAAATAGGTTATTGATTGCTATAGGAATAATCACATATAATCGTAATGCATAATTTACCCCTTTGCTAATATAATGTTGTATTTCAGAGATGCATCACATGGTTTATCAGAACAGGAACTCAGTCTCAAAAACAACTATTTTAGGACAGCGAAAAGTCCCTAAGAACCACAGAACCAGACAGATGCCAGACGCCAGGACGTCACAAGAATAATATTACATATTAATGAGAATGTTGAATATTAATGAATATTAATGAGCATGATCGTGTGTTCGGTCATGTGCTTTTGAATGCACTTGTAAACCATATAAAAGACACTGCTTGCAATAAAAAAAGCAGAAGTAACGGTCTTCACCCTGAGACACAAGTCTGAGTGTAGATTATTTACTTTAGTTCTTCAGTTTGTACAAACGCTTCTTATCTAATTTGGCTCAGGAAGCAGATACCAAACACTCCGTGCATTTGGCTCGGGTCCAAGACAACCCCACTAAGGTTATTTTGGTTGAATGAGCAAATGAGCAAAAATACCCACAGATGCATTCCAAAATCTTGTGAACAGTCTTCCCAGAGAAGAGGAGACAGTTAGGCCCTGTACACACGATCAGTCCAAACTGATGAAAACAGACTGAAGTTCAGTTTCATCGGTTAACCGATGAAGCTGACTGATGGTCTGATGTGCCTACACACCATCAGTTCAAAAACCGAGTCCAATGCGGTGACGTAAAACACAACGACGTGCAGAGAAAAATGAAGTTCAATGCTTCCAAGCATGCGTCGACTTGATTCTGAGCATGCCCGGGTTTGGAACCGATGCTTTTGTGTACTAACCATTGGTTTTGACCTATCGGTCAGGCGTCCATCGGCCCAATTTTAAAGCAAGTTCTCTGTTTCTGGACCGAAGGACAACAGACCGATGGGGCCTACACACGGTCGGTTTGGACCGATGAAACTGAACTTCAGTCCATTTTCATCAGTTTGGACTGATTGTGTGTACAGGGCCTTATAGGCACAGAGGCGGGGGTGATGGGTAACTCCATATTAATGACCATCATTTTGAAATGAGATGCCCAATCAGCCCATGTAGGTGTGAAGGTCAGGTGACTACACATATTTGGCCATTAACCACATTTTTTGCGATACTGTGTTGCCTTAACTGACAATATGTATTATGTTACATATTTTTAGTAAAAAAAATCACAATAAGTTCATGTTTTACACAAAATTTAGATATATGCAATTATTATTATTTTTTCACTAGTAATGGTGGAGATCTAAGTTTTTTTTATGGAAACTGCGACATTACGGCTGACAAATCGGACACTAATTGACACTTTTTGGGGACCAGTGACACCAATACAGTGATCAGTGCTAAAATAATGCACTGTCACTGTACTGTCAGGCTGTTATCCTGTTGGAAGTCATATGACGCCCAGTCAGGATACCTGAACAACTGCACGGCTGTCATTCAGGCTATGGGCCAGGCGGGAAGTGATTAAGCAGTTACACATATCTGTTGAATGCAATTTCCTGATGAATCTGCATTTCTGAATATTATTTCTGTAAACATTTCTCCCTATATCTCATTGTGCTGCTGGATTCCTTCCTTGTCTCTTTCACAAAGTTAATTCTAACAGTATGTCAGGTGGCCCATAATCTTACATTTTGTGAATGGTCTCAGGATGTTCAGATAAGTTCTTCTCTGTAGGTGCAAACACTGTGGAGTAATTAATCATCAATGTTTCCAGCAGAAGTAGTTTTTTTTCTGATCCACCCTCCATGCTTGGTGAAGCCCGATGACAGCTTATGAGTCATTGGTTGCTAAGGATGTGGTGGTCGGCTTCCTGCTTAACAACCAGCTATTCTTCACACAGAATTTGAATCAGTAATTTTTCCACTGTTCCGACTTGTAATTGTTCTGAAAATTTGGAATTCATTACAAAATGAATAACAAAATAAAATTTTCTGACTTTCAACACATTGGGGGTTATTTACGAAAGGCAAATCCACTTTGCACTGCAAGTGCACTTGGAAGTACAGCCGCTGTAGATCTGAGGGGGACGTGCAAGGAAAATTAAAAACAGCATTTTTGCTTGCACATGATTGGATGATAAAATCAGCAGAGCTTCCCTTCATTTCAGAGCTTCCCCTCAGATCTACAGTGATCTACAGTGACTGCACTTCCAAGTGCACTTGGAGTGCAAAGTGGATTTGCCTTTCATAAAAAACCCCCAATGTGTTACTATGTGTTATAATTTTAATCAGGGATTCAGATACAACCGAATCTCTGAATAACCAATAATGTGTCTGAATTTGTATTCGGACCAAAATGAATCGCACATGTCTAATGAGCACTGCTTGGTTCCCTCCAGACATAACATTTAGATTTGAGGCCAAACACTTCCTATTTGGTTTCATCAGGTGAGAGAATCTCGGTCCTCACAGCCTGATGCCGCGTACACACGACCGTTTTCATGTCATGCAAAAAAACAACATTTTTCTTGACATGATTTGTCCTGATTCCTCTCAAGCCTGCCTTGCATACACATGTAAAAAAAATACTCGAGCATAGCACGGTAACGTACAACATGTACAACGGCACTATAAAGGGGAAGTTCCATTCGAATGGCGCCACCCTTTTGCCTGCTTTTGCTGATTTTGTGTTAGTAAAAGTTTGGTGAGAGACGATTCGCGCTTTTCAGTCTTTGTGCTTTTCAGTCTGTTACAGCTTGATGAATGTGCTATCTCTATTACGCACCCTAGTTTTACCAGAACAAGCGCTCCCGTCTCATAACTTTCTTCTTAGAATGCACGTTTTTTCCCCTCGTTAAAGCATACACACGATCGTTTTGCACGACGTGAAAAAGAACAACGTGAAAAACAATGAGAAAAAAAAGAGCAGGTTCTACATTTTTAACTCCCCTTTTTCTCGTCGAGAAAAATGCTCTGGAGCCTACACATGACCGTTTTTCACGACCAATTTAAAAAATTGCATTTTTCTCATCATGAAACACGGTCGTGTGTACGCAACATGAGAGTTCTTCAGGTGCTTTTTTTGCAAACTCCAAGAGGACTTCTATGTGTTTTCCACTGAGGAGAGTCTTCCATATAGCCAGTAGACATGTGTAATTCATTTAGTTATGAATCAAAATTCAGACAAAATTTTCATTAATTGGAGATTAATGTATCAAAAGTTGTTTATGCAGTTTGGAGGCATCTTGGCTAGACATGTGCACTGCCGATAAATGTGTTTGTTTTATCTTCATTTGGGTTATTTTGTTTGTTTTTAACGTCATTGATTATAATCGCAATTTGTAAATTTGTAAATTCTAAAATTTATAAAGTAAAAAATTAGAAAATCGGAAAATAAGAAAGAAAATCTGAAAATTCAAAAGAATGACTAACTAATTATAACTAACTATAAGATTATAGGTATTGGAATTTCCTTTCAAATTTGGCTTTTAGTGAATGTAACGAATGTTAATTTATCCGAAGTTACGAATTATCTAAAATAAAGAATGCCGCATCTAAACAAATTGAACATAACAAATTAATAATAATAAAACAGTTTTTATTATTATTTAGTAATATAAATGTGTTATGTTCCATTTATTTAGATGCAGCATTCATTGTTTTGGATAATTCATAACTTTTTTTTTTTTAACTTCAATACTTTTTTTTTATTGTTTCCAACAAATACAAATTTTTTTTTACAAATCCGTTTTTTTTTTCCTTTTTCCATACTTAGTGCATTTTATGTGCATACAGGAGGTTAATTGCAAACATTAAAAGTGTCCATTCGTCCCATTCCCCCCCCCTCCCCTCCCTCCCTCCCTCCTATATTACTTTAAAGTGCATACACGTTTTTAGTTCTATTCTTTTCCTTAGATTATTACCCATCTTTCCTTAATTTAAAGTGAGCGACCTATTTTACATAGCCACTGTTCCCATATTGCTTTAAATTTTTTGAGGTTACCCCTTCTGATCCATGTTGCCCTTTCCTTCCCAATTGTGCTATTTATTACATTAAACCATTCCTCTACTGTGGGTGGATTTTGTGCTTGCCATTTTAGTGCTATTAGTTTCCTCGCCTGAAACAGGCATCTTATAACTGCTTCTAATGTATCCCTCTGCCCCATTCTCTCCTCAATACATCCTAATAGGCAGACCCTAGCTTCAAGTTCCAGAGTGATACCGAAAGTTGCATTTATAGTGTCCAGAATTCCAACCCAGTATCTATGCAACTTTGGGCATTTCCACATCATGTGGATGAGGTCCCCTGTATCTTGGCATCTGGGACATTTGTCATCCAGCTTCCATCCAAATCCATATAATTTCTTTGGGGTATAATAGACCCTGTGTAGGAGAAATAAATGGGAGACCCGTTGTGACGGGGCTAATGAGACCCTTATCCCTAGTTCCAGTATCCTATCCCATTGGTCATTCGTTAAAGGTCCAATATCCTCCTCCCATCTCCGTTTGTTCCTGCTCAACTTCTCTTTTCCTATTAACTGATCACTGATCCGTTCATATAATTCTGAGATAAGACCTTTCAGAACCCCCGTCTTGATTAGTCTTTGGAGATGCGTGAGCTTTTGCCAGCTTACCGGCTGTGATTTAAATTGGGCTTGTAGTGCGTGTCTAACCTGTAAGTAAGTAAAAAACATGGAGTTTGGAAGGCTAAATTCACTGCTTAGCTCTGAAAAGAGTTTTAATGTGCAACCTGTATACAGTTGTGCAACTCTGGTTATCCCCCGTTTCTCCCATTATTTTAGTTTCCCCATAGCCAAAATTTCTTTTAAATTATTGTTATCCCATAATGGGATATTCTGTTAATCCTTTATAGCCCAAAGCTAATTTTACTGCTTGCCATATTCTCACCACCATCTTTACTGTTGGATTTTTCACAGAGAAGGAGTTGGCTTCTAAGGTCTCTATTACAGATCTATGGGGGGACCCACTTAGTATCATTTTCCCGCTCGCGTTTCCTCCCCCCTCTATGCTACACCCCCCCAAATGCTGTAACTGTGCCGCCAAATAATAACTATAAGGATGTGGAACCGCCAACCCTCCTCTATTTGTTGGTAATTGCAACATTCGGAGACTGATCCTTGCTTTACCCTTTTTCCAAATTAGGGTCCTAAAGAGGATCTCTATCTTTTTAAACCATTGGTTGTCGATCCATACTGGGGAGTTGTGGAGTATATAGAGCAATTGTGGCATCCATATCATTTTAATTAAATTACTGCGGCCGGCCACCGATAGTGGCAAATGTCCCCATATATCCGCTTTACGTTTAAATTTACCCAGAAGTGGCACTAAATTATTATTTATGAATTGTTCTGGTTTACGTGTTACCACGATTCCCAGATACTCCATCTTCTCCCCAATTTTTAATTGAGGGATTCCTATCCCATCCATGTTGCCTACCGGATCCACTGGTAAGAGTGTTGATTTTTCCCAGTTTATTACCAGGCCCGAGAATCGTCCGAACGCTTCTACCGTTTGAACTGCAATTTTGAGGGAGGTTGTAGAATTGCCCAGAAAAAGGAGGATGTCGTCCGCATAAAGCACGACTTTCTCCTCCTCTGCTCCTCTCTGGAACCCCTGTATTTCCTGTTTAGCTCTAATTGCAATCGCCAAGGGCTCAATTGCCAGGGCGAAAAGGAGAGGGGACAGTGGACATCCCTGTCTCGTTCCCCTTTCCAATTCAAAAAACTGTGAAACTTCATTATTTATTTTTATTTTGGCCTTTGGGGAGTTATATAATAACTTTATCCATTTAATAAAAGATGGACCAAACCCAAACTTCTCCAGAGCGTACCAGAGATAGTCCCACTGCAGACTATCAAAGGCCTTGGTGGCATCCAATGCTAGGATAGATCTATTACCCGCATTCTCCGTTGGAGTCTGTAAGTTTAAGTACAACCTTCTTATGTTTATACTCGTGGACCGATTCGGAATAAATCCAGATTGATCTGGATGTATTAATTTCTGAATATATTTATTTATTCTCGTTGCCAATACTTTGGCCAAGATTTTTACATCTGAGCAGAGTAAAGATATCAGTCTATACGATGATGTATCTAGTTGGTCTTTCCCTTCCTTCTGGAGCACTATAATAATTGCTTCTAACATTGAAGAGGGTAATCTTCCTCCTTCTATCGCCCAGTTCAGCGTTTTTAGCAATTCCGGGAGCAGCACCTCACCGTATTGTTTGTAAATCTCCGCTGGTAGGCCATCTGGCCCTGGGGACTTTTGATTAGAAAGTTCTTTAACTGCCTGCTGTAGTTCCAATAATGTGATTGGGGATTCCATAGCGTTTCTGTCCTCCTCTAATAGAGCTGGGATTCCTATTTCTCTAAAATATTCTTCCATTTGCACTTTAGCTTCCCCCTTTCTTGATCTATACAGGTCTTTATAATATACTGCAAACGTATCCACTATTACAGATGTTTCAGATGATATCCCACCTCCTATCGTCCTGACTGCGGGAACACTAGAGGGCGCCATATTAGTTTTTGCTAGAAGGGCCAGAGTATGGCCCACACTTTCCCCCTCTGAAAAGGCGCTCTGCTGCTGAAATAGGCGCTTATTTTCAACTTTCTTGTTTATCACCAACTTATATTCCTGTTGCTTCTCCAACCATAGCCTTTGTTTAATCAGTGTTGGATTTTCCACATATTGCTTTTCAGCCTCTAGAACCTCTTGCCTGATTTTCTCCTCCCATTCCCTCGAGTTCCTCTTGATCTTAGCTACCTGCTGAATCAATATACCCCTGAGGAATGCCTTCAGGGCGTCCCACACCACTCCCCCTGATGCCGTCCCTGTATTGAAGTCCAGGAATTCTCTTAATTTAATGCCGATTTCTTCTGGCTTCCCCATCACTTCAAGCCAAAAGGGACTTATTTTCCAATTACTTGGAAGAGGTTTTTTCCCTATGCTCAGTGATAACACCAGAGGGGAATGATCAGAAACCCCTCTTGGATAATAGGATATTTTACTGACTGCTTGTAAACTTGCACAGTTTCCCAGTGCCATGTCTATTCTTGATAATGTGGAATATGTACTTGAAAAACAGGAGTACTGCCGCACATCTGGATATATCGCCCTCCAAATGTCCCACCACCCAACCTCTTCCAAAAATTGACTCAAGTGCCCTTCTCCTAGCCCTGGGCTCCGTATCCCCGGTGGAAATCTGTCCATCGTTCTGTTTAGCACGTTATTTAAATCTCCAACCACTAATACCAGGATATTTACCTTATTTACCACAAATTCCGTTAATTTATACAACACCTCCATCTTAAACGGAGGGGGTATATAAATATTCGCCAATACATATGGTACATTTTCTATCAAACAATGCAGAAAAATATAGCGACCCAGTTCATCTATTCTTGACTCTATACATGTAAATGATACGCCTGTTTTTACCATTATGCTCACTCCTCTGGAATAAGAAGAGTGGACAGAATGGTATTGGTTTTGATACTTTTTTTTATTGACCAATTTTAACTTTGTTTCTTTAGTCAAATGGGTTTCTTGAATGCATATCACCTCTACCCCATAACACTCCAGGGTAGTAAAAATTGCAGCTTTTTTCACTGGGTCCCCCATCCCCCGGACATTCCAGGAGCCTATATTTATCATTTTAGGTCTCATACCCGGCCTCATAAACATGATTTACAAAAATAACCCACCTCCCAATGGGATTAATTACATTCCCTTCTCTTATGCTTAATACGTGATACATAATGCTCGCGAATTTGTGGAACTTTCCGTAGCTGCATTTTAACATTATAGCCCCAGAGAAAGCATATCGAACAAAAGAAAAAGCCTCTAAAGAGCAAACAGAAAGACTATATGCCATTTTAAATATACCTAAGAAAGAAAAACAATTAGATGTGCCTTCAAGTGCATTCCCTTCACTTGTGCTCGATAAGTGATACGTGATACTCGTGCTCTGATGCAACTTTACCCCCCATTCCCCACCTTCCCACCCCCCCTCCCCCCTTCCCACCAACCCTCCTCCCCCCTCCACCCCTCCCCCCTGCCTATCTAGGCCACCCCTTAGGGCTATACATGTGACCTCTCCCTTCCATCCTTCCCTTACATTACCCTTCCCATCCATATCTATTGTGATCCCGTGCAACCTCCTCCCCGACCCACGCCCCTAAACAAAACGCATAACCAGAGGAGGGGAGAGAGAGAGGGAGGAGGAGAGGAAAGAGAAGAGGGCAACAGGTTCTCTACCCAATGCCCATTCGTTTTAATTCATGTACCTGAACATATATTCTCTCCTCCCCTACCCCCCTCCCCTCCCCTCCCCCCCATTCCTACAACGGCCCCCTCCCCGTACCCCCCTTCATATCTATCTGTATTCCAATTTATACCATTAGTGTTATATTTTGCTGTGTTATAATATCTTTCCTTTTCCCTTCTCTCTCAGTGTTTAGGAGAAAAAACAAACAAACAAAAAAAAAACAAAAAAAAAAACCCACCCCCCCCCCTTAATGTCTTCCCAGCACATAACCCTTGTTCAGCCTTTTCCAAGTTATCCAATCAGTCAAGACTTAGTCTACTCTTGTGCTTTATTCTCTTCCAGCCACTGTGCTGCTTTTCCTGGTGAGTCAAAGATTTGGGGGCCTTCTGCTGTCATTACTCTTAGACGTGCTGGATACAGTAGTGCATATTTGAATTTATTCTTTAGAAGATTATGTTTAATAGGTGTAAACTCTGATCTACGTTTACTGAGTTCTGGAGAGAAATCTGGAAAAAATGAGATTCTTGAATCATTATAAAAAATGTCCCCCTTCTCTCTCGCCTTTTGCAATACTGCTGCCTTATCTGTAAAATTAAGAAACTTCAAGAGTAGGGGCCTAGGGTGTCCATCCTTAAGATGTGTTCTAAACGGGACTCTATGGGCCCTTTCTATTGCAAAGAGCAGTGAGAAGGTATTTTCCCCAAAAATGTCTCCGAGCCATTTCTCAAAGAACCTTATGGGGTCGGTACCCTCACTGCGTTCTGGAAGACCCACCACCCGAATGTTATTTCTTCGTAGCCTATTTTCGATTTCGTCAAGTTTAGAGGCCTGCCATCCATTTTGTTCCTTTAATTCTTGCATCTGTTGTTTTAATGAATATACCTCGTCTTTTACTTGGCTCACTCTCTCCTCTGCTGATGTTATCCTTTGCCCAGTCTTTTGCAATTCCTGGCCCATTGTCACTAGTTCTTCCTTTATTTATTTTATCTGGTCAGTTAAATTATTCAATGTCCCTCTACATGCATTTATGGCACTTAATATCTCCTTCAAAGTTGGCTCTTCCTCCCGCCTGGGATCATCTGCTATTTTTGCCAATGAGGTTTCTATAAGAGATTTTGCTAATGCCATTGCACCCCCCCCCCCTTGGGGCTCTACCACAGGGTTTTTTTTTATTTTAGGAGCTGATGAACCTTGTCCACCGCTTTTCCTGTCCGTCGCTGTCCCTGTTTGGTTTTTGACCTGCGATTGTGTTTGTGGGTGCTGAGCTGCTTTTCCAGGCGACTTTTCTACTTTAGCTGCTGCTGTGGCTGCTGCGACTGCTGCCGCCTGTGCCACCTTCTCCTTATCTTTCGCAGCCCGTGTTACTTGAGGGCCACCACTTTCCTGGTTGGACTGTCCCTTTTTTATAACTGCTGCCATTATTCAAAGAAATGCAACAAAAAACAACAAAAAAAATGGGGCACTCCAACAGTACACCTAGTATACTAATCTGATGTATAAAGGATATGGAAGCAGCAACTGCAGAAGATATATGAGCAGCAAGCCTGGTGTTGGCCAAAAAAAATAAAATAATTCCAGAGAGAGCAAACAGGCTATTTGCTTTGCTTAATAACTTAATAACGGTTATTGCTATACAGTTCTATGTACCCAGCGCAAGGTACAATACGGAATTCGTGCAGAGTAAGTGCTAATTTTGCTTGGAGAGAGAAAAAAAAATGAATACAACAGCCTGTTCCTCCTGTGGCTAAGCTGTGTGAAAGCGGGGCAGATATCTAAGCTCTAAATGCCTTTATGCCTTTGTAAGCTACAGCCAGCAACTGTAAACTGGTATATAGTCCCATATACTTCCAGTCCCCGTTCACAGTGCACCATTCACAGTTCACAGTTTATACACACTAACTGTGCTACTCACGCCGTTCCTTCAGGCTTCCCCCGCTTGCCACAGCTGTTTGTGATGTTCATAGAAATAAACAGACAGATAGGAATCCTCCTACCCTACCCTCTGTGTTGCTGGACCCTGGGTGCCCCCTCTTTCTTCCACAGCCAGGGTACGAGAGTCGATGGAGGGGCTCTCCGTATGATCCTGACACCTCCAGCTGCTACGTCATGTAGCTTTAAGAGCCATCAACAGGAGAGAGGGGAGAAATAATATTATAGAGATAATAAAAACAACAACTCAGCACATATCCTTAGCACTGGTATTCCATTGACATTCCCCTTCCATTTGGCATTGGCATTAGCATTCAGCATTCAGTTACAGTCCATTCCTGTTACTTTAATTTACTTTTAGCAATATGCAATATACCACGTGTAGTATGAAGTGCAAATGCCATATGCAATATGCAACTTATGATGGTCATCCACAGTTTTATTTACTCACATAAGCTTGAGGAAAAAATATATATTTCTTTTGACCTTCTTTAGCTCTCTCCGTGCCTCTCAGGAATCTTCCCAAAGCACCGTCAGTCCTCTGTCTCACTCCAGCATCAAAGGCAGCGGTAGACAGCCAATCAGTGGCACCGTTTGACGAGCGCAGAGCTCCAGTCAGCAGCGCCGTATGATGCGATCTCTCCCCCTCAACCCCCCGACAAGCACTCGTCCAAAGCAGCCAGTCAAAGACGCCAGGAGGCGGGCGCAGAAGGCACGTCCCCGTCCGGGGTTCCCCCCAGGCAGCCAGAGACGATCCACGGAGGAGGAAAAACGTCCGCCGCCGTCCGCCCCTCCCGCCCAGCAACAACGCCAAGTAAGCAGGAGCGGGATGGATTGGGTCTATAGGCGGGTATCAGAGAGGGCTATCGCAGGTCTCAGAGCATCCAGATCAGCCTTTCCCGATCATTTAGCAGAGGAGCCTAGCTAGTCAGCATGGCGTGGTACGGAGAGGAGACCCGCACGGCTCACACACACTCACTCCTCCATCCGGTCACGCCCCCGATAATTCATAACTTTGGATAAATTCTAATTCATTATGTTCACTAACAACTAAATTTGAAAGGAAATTCCAATACCTATAATTTTATAGTTAGGCCCCTTTCACACTGAGGCATATTTCAGGGGTTTTAGCGCTAAAAATAGCGCATAAATAACGCCTGAAATAATCCTGCCACAGCATTCTCAATGTGAAAGCTTGAGGGCTTTCACACTCAGGCGATGCGCTGGCGGGAAGAAAAAAAATCTTCTGCAATCAGCGTCTTTGGAGCAGTATAGGAGCGGGGTGTTTAACACTCCTATACCGCTCCTTCCCATTGAAATCAATGGGAAACCGCGGTAATGCCATGGGCAATGCGCGGGCAGTATTAACCTTTTTCCGGCTGCTAGCAGGGGTAAAAACTGCACGCTAGCGACTGAATATCGTGGTTAATATGACGGTATAGTGGCGATATACCGCCACCGCAACTCCCCTGCCCAGTGTGATAGGGGCCTTACCTTTGTGTTTTCTAACCTTAATACATCCTATGCATTCAACACTAGCCGACCAGGTCGGCTCGGCTGTGAGAAATCACATAATTATACGTCATTTTGCATTTCAGCCATTAGGTGTGCATGCCCAGCGGTGATTGCGCCGGGCACCCGCAAATGCTTGTTACAGAGCGAGAACCAGGAGCTGTGTGTGTAAACACACAGCTTCCGGTCCTGTCAGGGAACAATGATCTGTCATTTCGCCTAGTCAGTCCCACCCCCCTTCAGTTAGAACACACCTAGGGAACATAATTAACCCCTTCCTCCCCAAGCACATGGTCAGTAGTGCAGGCTACAGTGTGACTGGTGTTTGAATGTGGGGGTGACATTTCTGCCGGAAAAGGGGTGTCACCCTCGGTCGTCGGGGAGAAGTGATCCCCAGGACCAGGGAGAAATGATCCCCAGGACCATGTGAATGTGGTATGAATGGACAGCAACATAATTGGAGCCTTGACGGGGCGTTGCTGCTCCCAAGTCCTGCATTGTGGACTTGGGCTAATCCAATGTGATGTGGATGTGTGGTGTGTGTGCTAGGGACCACAGTGGTGTGCATGCGTGCATTCTGCTTGTGCCATGATGAATGTGTGTGTTTAACGTGCAAATATGCCTACTGTGAGGCATCTCCTGACTGCTCTTCCCTCAGCAGACGGGGTAGCCTCGGTTAGGGGGGGATGTCTGGTTCGGGGGTCAGGTAATTACGTATGTCAATCTCCAGGCCCTTTCTCACGGCAAAGTTGTGCAGCATGTAACATGCACCGATGATCTGGCACACAAAGTTTAGGGAATACAACAGGGTACCCCCCGACTTATCCAGGCATCGGAAACGGTACTTCAGGAGGCCAAAGGTGCGTTCCACCACTGCACAGGTACGTATGTGTGCATCATTGTATCTTCTCTCTCCTGTGGTTTGGGGATTCCGGTATGGAGTCATGAGATGGGGCCCAAGTGCATATGCCGAGTCACCTGGAAGGGAAAAGACAGGAGGATGTTAGTCGTGCATGTGCCCCTCGTGATGTCTGTATCATGGGGTCGGACAGTCATGCCTGACTCCCATGTCACTCACCAACCAGCTGTTCCCGTACACGTTCTGTTCAAATTCTGTTGGGATGGTGCTTTGACGGTATATGTAGCTGTCGTGGCTGGACCCTGGGTGTTTGGCACGGACGTGCCATATGAGGCATTGGGCATCGGCTATCACCTGTACGTTGATGGAATGCCAATGCTTACGATTGCGGTATATGTGCTCTGTGTCACGGGGGGGGCGTAGTGCCACATGTGTGCAATCAATGGCCCCCACAGTGCGTGGGAATCTTGCAATACTGTAGAAATCACGCATTGCCTTCTGCCACAGATGCTCCTGGGTGGGTCTGACAATGTGGTGGGCTATGCGTCTGAGAATTGCAGGGACAACCTGGTGCACACATCTGCTAATGGAGGATTGTGCCATCCCAGCCACAACTCCACTTGTACGCTGGAACGAGCCACTGGCAAGGAAATGGAGTGTTGCCAGTACCTTGACCAGTGGCTCCACTGCATGTGAGCAGTGTGTCTGGCTGGTGATGTCATCTTTCAGGGTTGTGGTTAATTCCTCCGAAGCCCCCATGCCAAAGACGTTTAGGCGCGGTCGGTATATCCGCTCCCGTGCCCTCCTCCTACACGCCTGTGAAGCCAGTAGTATAGCTATGACCATGGATGCCCCTGGCATGGTGGCATACAGATTGTTGTCCTGCAAGTGTGGGTGCTCAGCTCGTCCGTAACGGTGCTGCTGAAGCTGCTCTCCAGCTGACCGGTGCAAGTCTGTTGCTGACTTACCCCTGCTTTATGAGGGGCAACTTTAGACCGGACGTACAACTTATGCGCGGCGCGCGTAGCCCGCGTCGGGCGCACGTACGTTCGTGGATCGCCATATCTCCCTCATTTGCATATTTGAATAGCAAATCAATGGTGCGTCCAGCGTATATATGCGCCCACGGTGCGCCGGCGCAGAAAAGTTACGTCGGTCGGAAAAAGCCGCTTTTCAGGCGTATCTAGTTTTGTGGATACGGTGCATAGTTATACCGGTGTATATATACACTTAAGCTGTGCATCTCGAGATACGCTGGCATAAGTGCCTTGTGGATCTGGCCCAGCATGTCTTTGGAGTGTGGAAGGAAACCGGAGTACCCGGAGTAAACCCACGCAGAACATGCAAAGTCCAGGCAGGTAGTGTTGTGGTCAGGATTCGAACCAGCGACCCTTTTTGCTGCTAGGCAAGAGTGCTACTCAATACACCACTGTGCTGCCCTAGGATAGAATAGAAAAGAATGGAAAATAATAGAGTAAAGCAGGATAAAACATAATATAATATAAAAAAAAATGAATATAATAAAACTGAATAAAATAATATAATAGAACAGAATAGAAATAATAAAACTGAATAGAATGGAAAATAAAATAATATAATATAATATGATAAGATAGGATAGTATAGAACAAAAGGTATATTAAGAATTGAATGTAATATAAAATAATAGCATAAAACAGAAAATATTAGAAAAAAAAAATAGAAAAAAAGAACAACTTAGAACAGAAAAACAAAATAGAATAGAATAGACAATATTTTAGAATAGAATATAATAAAATTTAATATTATAACTGTCTTCCAATATTTGAATTTCAAATTCTGAATATAATTAAACTATATAGAAAGAATATAGCCGCCTTGCGAAATTTTTAATTTGAATTAAAATAGAATGGAGTAGAACAGAAATATAAAGAATATAGCTGCCTTTCCAAATGTGAATTTTGAATAGAATAGAATAAAACAAAAATAATTTAGCCGTTTTCTTAAATTTGTATTTCAAATATAAAATAATAATAAATCTGTCTTTGGAAATTCACATTTTGAAATAGGAATTTTGAATAGAAAATAATAGAATTTAATAAAATAGAAAGAATATAGGGCCAGATTCACAAAGCACTTACGCCGACATATCTAGAGATGCGTGGCGTAATTGAAAAATGCGCCGCGCGTATTTTTGCGCCTGATCCTCAAAACGAAATACGCCTGAAAACCATTTTTTTCCATCCTACCTAAAACAATTACACTGGCGCATCTTCGAGCGCAAAATACGCTAGACACACCATTGTTTTGCTAGGCATAGATGCAAATGAGGGAGATAAGGCGATCCACAAAATTAAGTGTGTGCGGCGTAGGCTACGCCCTGTGCGCATCTGTTAGTTTCCCGGAGTAAAGTTACACTTTATAAAAGGTGCCTTAACTTTGCTCCAGCCGTGTAAAGGTCAGCTAAAGCAACACCATTAAGAAAGAGCTGAGCACACACACTTGCCAGACTACAATCTGTCTGCCAACATGCCAGGGGCATCCATGCTCATAACATATGATACTATACTATACGGAGGAGGAGGAGGAGGGCACAAGAGAGGATATACCGCAGATGCCTAGATGTGCTTGGCATATGTGATTCTGAGGTGTATCGCACCTTCAGATTTAACCGTGAAGCCATCATGGAAATAACCACAATCCTGCAGGATGATCTCACCAGCCCAACACAACGCTCACATGCAGTTCAGCCACTGGTCAAGGTACTGGCAACACTGCATTTCCTGGCCACTGGCTCTTTTCAGCGCACAAGTGGAGGTGTGGCTGGGATGGCACAATCCTCCATTAGCAGATGTGTGCACCAGGTTGTCCCCGCAATCCTCAGACGCATGGCCAACCAAATCATCAAACCCACCCAGGAGGTCCAGCGAATGAACACAATGACATATTTTTACAAAATTGCCAGATTCCCATGCACCTTCGGGGCCATTGATTGCACACATGTGGCACTACAGCCCCCCCATGAGACAGAGCACATGTACCGCAATAGGAAGCATTGGCATTCCATCAATGTCCAGGTGATAGTGGATGCCCAATGCCTCATATGGCACGTCCGTGCCAAACACCCAGGATCCAGCCATGACAGCTTCATATACCGTCAGAGCAACATCTCCAGAGAATTTGAACAGAACATGTATGGGAACAGCTGGCTGGTTGGTGAGTGACATGGGTGTCAGGTATGACGGTCCCCCCCCATGATGCAGACATCACGAGGGGCACATGCATGACTAACATCCTCCTGTCTTTTGCCTTCCAGGTGACTCTGCATATGCACTGGGACCCCATCTTATGACTCCATTCCGGAACCCCCAAACCCCAGGAGAAGAAAACTACAATGCTGCACACATACGTACCGTGCAGTGGTGGAATGCACCTTTGGCCTCCTGAAGTCCCGTTTCCGATGCCTGGATAAGTCTGGGGGTACCCTGTTGTATTCCCCAGACTTTGTGTGCCAGATCATCGGTGCATGTTGCATGCTGCACAACTTTGCAGTGAGAAGGGGCCTGGAGATTGACATACGTGATGACCTGACCCCTGAACCAGACAATCCCCCCCTAACCCAGGGTACCCCCTCTTCTGAGGAAAGAGCAGCCAGGAGACGCCTCGCAGAAGGCATCTTTGCACGTTAAACACACACATTAAACATGGCACAATGAGAATGCATGCATGCACACCCACTGTGGTCCCTAGCACACACACCCCACATGCACATCGAATTGGATTAGACCCAAGAAAACCACATGGTATTAGGGAGCAGCAACGCCACGGCTCCAATTATGTCACTGTGCATTCATACACCATTCACATGGACCTGGGATCACTTCTCCCTGGTCCTGGGGATCCCTACTCCACCAAAACTGAGGGTGACACCCTTTTTCACCAGGAATATCACCCCCACATTCACACATCATTCACACACATAAAACAAATCATAATCACACTAGAAAATCATATATAAAAAAAAACAATACCAAAAGAACATCCCTACATATCAACGGCGGCGTGAGCTACGCCTGGGCCGGCCACGGCCACGGACCCTCAGGGGAGACTCATGGGGGGGGAAGCAGGGGAAGGAGGAGCCTCATGGGGGGGAAGCAGGGGAAGGAGGAGCCTCCCCGGTTGGCTGCCCACCTGCTGGCCTGCCCTCCAAGGCCACGGCGATCCTGGTCAGGCCCAGAGTGAGGGTTGCCGTATTGGCCTGGAGAGCCTGGGAGTTGTCCTGGACAGCCTGTGTCAGGGCAGTCACCTAAAGGGCCACGGCTGTTGTGGCGGCCTGCAGCTCACTGAAACAATTGATGAATGCTACAGTATTTGTGCCCACGTCACTGACTGACTCCTTGATGGCAACCAGGCTCTCCTCCATCTGGGCCAAAGTCCGGCTGACCTGACCCAGATGTTGTGTCTGCCGGGCCTGGTCCCTCTGCAGATTTGCAGGCAGGAGCTCGGCCACCCCCCTGGTCTTCTGGGTGGCCTTCCTGCCTGCAGTTGAGGCTTGTGGCCTGGGAGGAGGGGAGCCCCCTGGGGGGCCTGTTAGGGGAGGAGTGGGAGGGACTACCACTGATGGTGGCCTGACTGCTGTCAGCCACAAGGGAATCCTCATCTCAACACTCCATAACTTCTCGGGCAATGTCCATCTGGTCATCCACATCCTCCCCCCCTCATCCTCCTCCCCCTGAACCCCCTCATGAGGGGAGTTGTGGCCACTCCCCTGCCCTGGGGACTCCGGCCTTTCTGGTGGCTCCTCAGCAGCATGTTGTCCTGGGGGTGGTGCAGCCTGGCCTGATGGCCCAGCAACCTCCTGGCCTGATGGCCCAGAAATCTCCTGGCCATCTGTGGAGGACACAAAACATACACAGGTTGGAGGATCCACACACTTGGCACATATTCCCTTCCCCCACCCACACATGCTACTCACCAGATGGAAAGAAAAAAAAACGTACCTGTCCTCACAGGATCATCAGAGTCAAAGCCAGGCAGGCCCACCACTTGCTGGCTATGGAAGCACCGGGCCACCACACGTTCCTCCTCAGTCCACCTTACGGTGCAGGGTGGGCCTCCTCCAGTGTCCCTGGCATGGGCTGTTTGCTTGGCCAGCTTATCCCGGACCAGGCTGCTAAGATCGTTGATCTTCTTCTGAATCCCACTGGGGGTCCTCGTCTCCCCCCCCCCGCATTGATCCGATCAGTAATTTGCTGTATGATCGCCCTCTTCCTGGTCGGGGTGACGTCCCGGCTGTCAGGGCCATGCAAAAATCACCCAAATTGGGTGATAGCCCTGGCCAGTAAGTGCTTCTCACGCACCGAGAAGTTTAATTTTCTTCTCTTAGGTGCCATCTCACCAAACAGCACTCAGCAACAAACAGACACTAAATTCAAACAGAACAAACAAACACAGAAACACACAGAACAAACCAACAAAAAGACACAGAACAGACACAACAAGACACTGAACAAACACACAAAAAAATTCAGACAGCAAAAACCAAACACCAAAAAAGAAAAAACACAAGCAGACAGCTAATACAAATTCAGACAAAAAACACAGAAGAAACAGACACAAAAAACACTCAGAAAATACACACACCTACTACAACCTCCTACTACAATAAATCTTTATTCCAACAATACTACACTAACCAACAAACAGCCACAAACAACAGAACAAAAGCACCTTACTTTAGGAAGGGAAACACAGGGACGTACTTTTGCAATGGAAGTGTGTTTGTCTGGGGCTATTTAAGCACAGGGCTATTCTCACACTAAGTACGCTTGGCCTTTTTCCTATCTCATTGATTGCACCGGGCCGAGTTCTGCACATGCCCAGTGAGGTGCAGATTTGTGCGCGCATGCGCAGTACGGCCGGTCCTTCATTTGCATGGGGTCACGGCTCATTTCAATGGAGCACGCCCACTTCCTTCCCACTTGCAATAACCCCACCTTACGCCTCGGTATTTACGTCGTGCTGGCGCAAATTTGGGCGCAAATGCTCTGTGGATACGGCACTTACGTCACAAAATGCAGCCCCCGTAACTTAAATGACATACGTTAGGACAAACTAAATTTGCGCCACTCTACGTGAATCAGGCCCATAGTCATCTTCTGAAATTTGAATTTCAAATAGAATAGAATGCAATAGAAAAATACACAGGTGACTTTTACAATTTTAATTTAGAATATAATTGAATAGAATAGAAAGAAGGGGAAAAAAATATAGCCACATTCCAAACATCTAATTTAGAAAATCGGATTTCAAATAGAATCAAAACAATATAGCTTTCTTCCGAAATTCAAATTTAGAATAGAATACAATAGAACAATATACAGATGACTTTCATGATTTTAATTTAGAAATTACAATTTCAAGTTTTTAATATAATAAAATAAAATAGAAAGAATGTAGATGGTTTCCAAAATTAGCATTTCAAATATGATAAATAGAATAGAAAAGAAATACATCCAAAATTAAAAATTTTATTTCAAAATTTGAGTTTTGAATTGAAAACATTGGCATAGAATAAAATAGAAAGAATTTAGCTGTCTTCTGAAATTGAAATTTCACATTTTGAATAGAATAGAACAGAATCAATTAGAAAGCATATAGCCCTCTATTGAAATGCAAATTTTGAACAGAAAAGAAGAGAATAGAAAGTACTGGTAATATAATTTAATAAAATAAAAAGAATATAGCATTCTTCTGAAATTCAAAGTTTGAAATTTGAATTCAAATTTTTAAATGAAATAGAATAGAAAATGTATAGCCATTTTCTAAAATCCATAATTTCAAATACAATACAATAGAATAAAATCTATAGCCAAATTGCAACATTTGAAATAAATTTGAATACTTTTTTTTTTTATTTCAAATTTTGAATAGCATAGAATAGAAATAAAATAGAAAGATTATAGCTGTCATCCAAAATCCAATTTCGAATATCAAAAGTACATTTTTTTTTTACTGAAATAGAAATAATGGGGCAGATTCACATACAATTGGACAGGCACAGCGTATCTTACCTGGCTTAAATTCGAATCCAGGAAGAATTTGCGCCGTAAGTTACGGCGGTGTAGTGTTTTTCTGGCGGCGTATTTGAAATTGGGCGGGTTGGGGGGAATTCAAATTGGCAATTGGGGGGGTAATTAATTTAAATGAAGCGCGTCCCTGCGCCGAATGAAATGTGCATGCGTCGTTCCTAAATTTCCCACCGTGCATTGCGCTAAATGACGTCGCAACGACGTCATTTTTTTAACTTAGGCGTGACTTACGTCCATCCCTATTTACGGACAACTTACGCAAAAAAAAAAATCGAATTTCGACGCGGGAACGACGGCCATACTTTAACATGGCAAGTCTATCTATACGGCACAAAATAGCAGCTTCAACTATACGCCGGAAAAAGCCGACTACAGACGACGTAAGAGAATGCGACGACCACGCGTACATTCGTGGATCGTCGGAAAAAGCTAATTTGCATACCCGACGCTTAAAACGAAGCAAACTCCACCCAGCGGACGCCGAAGTATTGCATCTGTGATCCGAAGGCGTATTCCAAAAATCTAAAATTTAATGGATTAAAATAGAATGCTGTTGGAAAAAATAGAGGGCCAGATTCACAGAACAGATACGACGGCGTATCTCCTGATACACCGTCGCATCTGTCGTATCTGTTGTTCTATCTATGCGACTGATTCATAGAATTAGTTCTGCATAGATAGCCCTAAGATCCGACAGGTGTAATTGACTTACACTGTCGAATCTTAGGATGCAGTACCTCGGCCGCGGCTGGGTGGAGTTTGCGTCGTATTCCAGTGTCGGGTATGCAAATTAGCAGTTACGGCGATCCACAAAGGTTTTTCCCATCGATACGTCGGCGCAAGTCTTAGTTTCCCGTCGCAAAATTAGGGGTACTTTAACATGGTGTAAAATTACTCCACCATGTTAAAGTATGCCCGTCGTTCCCGCGTCGCTTTTGAATTTTTTTTACCCCGGCGTAAGTACGTTACGCACGTCGCGATTCACAAACACTTTGCGCCGCCGTAATTTCGCGCAAAGCACGTTGGGAAAATTGCGAACGGAGCATGCACAGTACGTCCGGCGCGGGAGCGCGCCTAATTTAAATGGTACCTGCCCCATTTGAATTGGGCGGGCCTGCGCCGGACGTGTTTACGATACACCGCCGCAAGTTTACAGGTAAGTGCTTTGTGGATCGGGCACTAACACTGAAAACTTGCGGCGGTGTAACGTAAACGTGTTACGTTACATGGCCGCAATTTTATGTGAATATGGCCCAGAAAGAATATAGCCATCATCCCGAATTTGAAATTTGAAAATTATAGAATAAAATAGAAAGAATATAGCCATTTTCCAAAATTTGAATTTAAAATATAATAAAATAAAATATAAAAGTGTATATCTGTGTTTGGAAATTCTGGCCCAGATCCAGAGAGAGAGTACACCGGCGTATCTACTGATATGCCGGCTTACTTTCAAATTTGCCATGACGTATCTTTAGTTTGAATCCTTAAACCAAGATACAACGGCATCTGGGTAAGATCCGACAGGCGTACGGCTTTGTACGCCTTCGGATCGTAGATGCAATACTTCTGCGTCCGCTGGGTGGAGTTATCGTTGTTTTCCGTGTCGGGTATGCAAATTAGCTTTTTCCGACGATCCACGAACGTACGCGAGGCTGTCGCATTCTCTTACGTCGTCTCTAGTCGGCTTTTTCCGGCGTATAGTTAAAGCTGGTATTTTGCGGCGTATAGTTAGATTTGCCATGTTAAGTATGGCCGTCGTTCCCGTGTCGAAATTTGAATTTTTTCTTTTTTTTTGCGTAAGTCGTCCGTGAATCGGGATGGACGTAAGTCACGTCTAAGTTTAAAAAATGACGTCGTTGCGACGTCACTTCGCGCAATGCACGACGGGAAATTTCAAAACGGAGCATGCGCAGTTCATTCTACGCCGGGACGCGCTTCATTTAAATAAATCACGCCCCCTAATCGCCGATTTGAACTCCGCCGCCAAAAATATACTACGCCGCCGTAACTTACGGCTCAAAATCTTTGAGGATTTGAAAGAACGCCAGGTAAGGTACGGCGGCGCAGCGTCTCTGATACGCTGCGCCTATCCATTTCTATGTGGATCTGGCCCTTTATTTTTTAATCGAATAATATAGAAAGAATATATATCGTATTTATCGGCGTATACCGCGCACTTTTTTGCCCTGAAAATCAGGGCAAAATTGTGGGTGCGCGATACGCCGATACCTGCTTTCCTGCGCCGAGTTTGAATACTGCGCCGGCATATACAGAGCTCAGTACACTCGTGTATAGTCGGGCAGGTTCGGCTCCTCTCACGCTCACATCCTGGACGTACAGGACGTGAGCGCAAGAGTAGCCGAGCCTGCCCGACTATACACGAGTGTACTGCGCTCGGTATATGCCGGCGCAGTATTCAAACTCGGCGCGGGAAAGCGGGGATCGAGCGGGGAGGACGCTGCAGAAGGACGCCGGACCCGACGAAGAGGACACCCGAAGCCGCAGACGGATGCCGGAGCCGATGGACGCCGCGCAAGACGCCAAAACTGTAAGTACAAAAATCTTTTTTCCACAGGAATGTGGGTCCACTTTAGGGGTGCGCGCTATACGCCGGAGCGCGCAATACCCCGATAAATACGGTAACCATCTTCCGAAATTGTAATTAAAAATTTAGAATAGAGCAGGTCTCGTTGTCCTTTTTTGGGTTGAATCTGAAGTGGTTTAAAAAAAATAGAATAAAAAGAAAAGAATATACAGTAGCTTTTATCCAAAATTAGAATTTGGAACTTCAAAATTTGAATTCAATAGAATAGAGTAAAAAGAAGGAAAATAGCCGTCTTCCTAAATTCTAATTTCAAATACCTGTAGAATAAAATAGAAAAAATACATAGCTAACTTCCAAAATTAAAATGTTGCAGTTCATATTTTGAATAGAAGAGAATAAAGTAGAAAGAATGTAGCCAGTTTCCAAAAGTAGTATTTCAAAAATAATTAAAAAAAGAACACAATATATCTGGCTTTCAACTTTCAAATTTTAAATTTTACAAATTAGAATTTTGACTGGGAAAGAATGGAAAAGAATAAAATAGAAATAATGTAGCCATCTTTTTAAATGTAATCTTCAAAATTTTAATGTAATACAACAAAATAAAATAGAAATAATATACTGTAGCTGCCTTCATAAAAAAAAATTGACGACCCATAGTGGATCCTGATGCCACGTACACACGATCAGTCCAACCGATGAGAACGGTCTGAAGGACCATTGTCATCGGTTAACCGATGAAGCTGACTGATGGTCCGTCGCGCCCACACACCATCGGTTAAAAAAACGATCGTGTCAGAACGCAGTGACGTAAAACGCAACGATGTGCTGAAAAAATGAAGTTCAATGCTTCCAAGCGTGTGTGGACTTGATTCTGAGCATGCGTGAATTTTTAACCGATGGTCGTGCCTACTACTAACGATCGGTTTTGACTTATTGGTTAGGAATCCATCTGTTAAATTTAAAGCAAGTTGGCTTTTTTTTAACCGATAGTTAAATAACCGATGGCGCCCACACACGATCGGTTTTGACCGTTGAAAATGGTCCATCAGACCATTCTCATCGGTTTAACCGATCGTGTGTACGCGGCCTGACTGGTCTGGGTGGATCAGAAGGGGTAGTATGTCTATTAGGCAGATGGCTTTGAGTTTTGCATATAATTTCACATCCAGATTTAATAATGAGATTGGTCTGAAATTCTCAGAGTCACTATCAGAGCATTAAGCATTTCAGGAGGAAAGGAAGAAGAGGCTGCGGCAGCATTAACCACTTAAGACCCGGACCATTATGCAGCTAAAGGACCTTGCCCCCTTTTTGCAATTCGGCACTATGCCGCTTTAACTGACAATTGCGCGGTCGTGCGACGTGGCTCCCAAACAAAATTGGCGTCCTTTTTTCCCCACAAATAGAGCTTTCTTTTGGTGGTAATTGATCACCTCTGCGGTTTTTATTTTTTGGGCTATAAACTAACAATTTTGAAAAAAAATGCTATATTTTTTACTTTTTGCTGTAATAAATATCCCCCAAAAATATATAAAAAAACTATTATTTTTCCTCAGTTTAGCCCGATACGTATTCTTCTACATATTTTTGGTAAAAGAGTTGCCCTTAATATCCATACCAGACCCTTTATGGTATGAAATTTGGGGGGACCCCCACACATTTTTTCTTAATTTTGGTTTGGGTTCCCCTTAATATTCATACCAGACCAAAAGGACCTGGTAATGGACTAGGGGGAACCCATGACGTTTTTTTCAATAACTTTTATCGGTATTGCCGGGACCCGACAATTCATTATAGCCGCGTTTTAAATGCCTTTTTTTACCTTAAGAAATTTAATTTTGTGCAGAGACTGTTCTAAACACGGGAAAATGCACCACTTTACAGGCATACTGTAGACACCCCCCTGGATGCCGTTGTCGCCTGTTTTGTTTGTTTGTGTAATTGAGCCGTTGTTGAGGATGTTGGCAAAAGATAAGTGTGTGAGGGGAGTGGAGGTTCCTGGGAGTGGGGGTAGAGTTTTGAAGGTGATTGGATATATGGATGATGTTACTGTGGTTTGCAAGGATATGGTAGGGTTAAGAAGGGTGAAACTATTGATTGAGATTTTTTGTATGGCAAGTGGGTTTTGTGTGAATATGGAAAAGAGTGAGTGCAAGTTGTTTGGGGTGTGGGGAATGGTTGAACAATGTGGTTGGAAGTTTTGTGTTGGAGGATTGAGGATTTTGGGTGTTAAGTTTGATGGAGATTTGTATGGGAGAGAGAGTTGGCAGGATGTGTTGGCGAGAGTTAAGAAGAAAGTTGATTTTTGGTCTCTAAGGACTTTATCGATGGAAGGGAAAGTGTTGGTTGTGAAAGCGGTTGTGATTCCTATTTTGTTGTTTTTGTATTATGTATTTCCAGCGCCTGATAGAATGATGAAGCAGATTGTGAGAGTGTGTTTTTTTCGTTTTTTTGGTCGTCGCGGATGGAGAAGTTGAAGAGAGAGAAAGTGATAAAAGGTGCAATGAATGGTGGGAAAGGAATGGTGAGTATTGAGAAGTTTCTGGTGGTGAAGTATGTAAGTATGTGTGTGAGATTAAGTGAGAAAGAGAATATTGCAGGATGTATGGTGAGGTATGCTGGTGGGAGTGTGTTGCGGAAATGTAAGTTGTGTGAGGTTGATCTGAGGAAGCCTGTATGTTTTGTTGCGCCTTGGTTTTATGTGAGGATTGATAGGTGTATGAGGAGGTATGAGTTGCGAGATGTGACGCGGGATAAATGGTGTGAGAGTAAGAAGATTGTGCAGTTGATGAAAGAGAGGGAGGAAGTGGAAGGAATAGGTGGTTTGAGAGTTGCTGAATGTAAGAAAGTCTGGAAGAATGTGTGTTGTAAGGGTTTGGACAATAGGCAGAAAGATGTTGCATGGATGGGGGTGCATGGGTGTCTGCCTACGAGAGAGTTTCAGAGGAGGAGAAGGTTGGTTGATAGTGAGGTGCGTCCGAGGAGTGGGTGTGGGGGGATTGAGAGAGTGATACATGTGTTTTGGGAGTGCCGGTATGCTAGGAAAATATGGAGTAGGATGGAGAAGATGGTGAAGGGATTGACTGGTGTGGATGTTTTAACATATGAGATGGTGTTGTATGGTTTGTGTGATCTAACGTGGAATGAGGAGAGATTGTTGTGGATAGTGGTGAATTGTGTTAAGGAATGTTTGTGGGATTTACGAAATATCTTTGTTTTTAGGCAAGAGATTGTGAAAGTGAGGGAATGTGTGGCCATGGTCCGAGGAAGGATTTTTAATTATGTATATTTTGATTTTAAGAGATTGGGTGAGGGTGATGCACGGAGGTTGTGGAACATTGATATGTGGAAGCAATGGTGTATATAATGTGTGTTTTTTTGTGTTCGGGATTATGTTTTTGATGTTTTTGATGGAATTAACCTTTTATTTTTTGCCTTTCAGGGTGAGTGCAGGTGGTGGTGAAGGGACAGTGTGGAGAAAGTGTATAGGAGTGATTTTGTTTGTGTAGGGATAGGGTTGAGGGACAGTGTATTGTAGGGGTAGTTTTTGATGTTTTGATCTTTGTTGCTAATTGATGGGTGGATGGGGATTTCTTGTAAAATGTTTTTCTTGTTATCTTGATTTTTGCTGTATTTTGTTATTTTTTATTGTTGTTGTATGCTTTGTTATTTACCTTTTTGTGGGAGGGTTTTTGGGAGGGTTTTGTGGGTGGGTTCTGGGAGGGAAAGGGTGTGTTATGTAAATATTGTCAAAACCTTTTTTTGTATTATGTAAATATTGTCTTTTGTTTTGTATTATGTAAATATTGTCTTGATGTTGTATTTCTTGTATTTTAATTTTGTACAAAATTTTTAGATCTTTTTTTGTACATATTTTGTATCAATGTTTCTTTGTATTTTATATGTAAAATTTTAAATAAAAGAATTAAAAAAAACATTAAATTTCGCAATGTCCTGGAGTCGGTCCAACAACCGGAACTAGTACAATTCTTACAATCCCTGATGCGGACCCTCATACCTGACCTGACAGCCCGGGACCTGGAGATTGACAGGGCACACAGGCTTCCCAAACCCTCTCATCTTCCTCCATCCACTCCCAGAGATGTTTTAGCTCGTATTCACTTTTTTACGGTCAAAGACAGAGTCATGTATGCAGCAAAACGTGCGACAAGAATTCCTGAGCCTTTTACTAACATAGCATTCACTGTATGCTGATTTATCCAAAGCGACTATGGAAAATCGCAGACAACTGGCGACTATCACCAAAGCGCTTCAAAATCATAAAATACCATATAAGTGGGGCTTCCCTACTAAACTGCTCATTACGCACCAAAACAAAACCCACGCAGTGCGTACTCTCTCTTCAGGCCTTAAGATTTTACGGCACTGGCACATACTCCCGGAAGAACTGTCGAACCCGTCTGACCAACTTCCAACGCGCATGGAAACCGGGGTTGCAACCTCTGATGGCTGAATTTCGTAATTCATCTCCTTCTCTGCGCGCACCATATGGCTGTGATACTGCAGTGCTCCCCTCCGATACTTGCCTGCCTGCCTGTTTAGTGATCCATGTCCCTGGTAGTTGACAGAGGACCACTACCCCCCACCGATTGTTTGCAGTAGTTTCTGCACATTGAGCCCCATTGTTAAAGGGCTCACCTTTTTTAACCCAGACCCTTCACCTGACCTAGGCACCAGCCGGCAACCACGCATCACTCACCTGAACTATTCCCTGACCCCCTCTTCATTGGACGAGCCCTATCTCATTCTGCCCACATGCCAGAGTGTCAGCTCACCGACCCTTCCTAGTCCTACCCATTACCACCCTCTGTCTATCCTACCCTCATCCTCCCAAGATGGCATTCAAACTGGTTTCCATCAACGCCAGAGGCCTTAACTCCCCACAAAAGAGGTCTGCACTTCTCAAGGAAGCCACCAGTCAAAGAGCTGATATCCTCTTAGCGCAGGAGACTCACTTTGCTTCCGCTAAAACCCCCAAGTTCACCCTAAAGAACTATGATCTAGTTTTTTTGGCCTCAGGTCAAAAGAAGAAAAATGGAGTCCTCACGGCCATAAAGAACTCATTACAATTTAAGCTACACCAATCTGTAGCTGACCCCCAAGGACGTTTCCTAATTCTCATATGTGACATTATTCAGGTCACCTACACACTGGTCAACGTGTATGGACCAAATAAGCAACAACTGCGATTCCACAAACGACTATACAAGAAGGTTACCCGAATCCGACAAGGAAGACTTATTATAGGAGGCAACTTCAATATAATTTCTGACCCGAAACTGGACACTACATCCTCAGCGAATAAACATCGACCGGCACTATACCCCTTTCTTCAAACAAATGATCTCTTCGATCCGTGGCGATGCCATCACGGCAATGAGCGAGATTACTCGTATTTCTCCTCTTCTCAACTATCATACTCCCGCATAGACTTCTTCCTGGTTGACAAACTCACCCTCCAAGATGTGACACAATCAATGACCGGAACCATCGCATGGTCGGACCATGCACCTATCTCCATCACGGTAGGAAACTGTAGACCCAGAACCACTCGCCTATGGAGACTTGATGCTTCTATCCTCTCGGACCCGAACGTCGTTCACAAACTGACTGCCGAGCACCATTCCTACTTTGAATCCAACGATCTACCGGACACTAATAGGTTTGTACTTTGGTCGGCATATAAAGCCTACATGCGTGGACTCATTATTAAACTCCACAGTCATGCTAAGAACCAGAGGTCCAGGCAACTCGATGAGGTCTTATCCCAAATTTCCCACCTAGAGAACCAAAACAAACTGAATCCCTCCCACAAATTAGCCAGCGAGCTTCTGGATCTGCGACAAAAACTCCGCTCGCTTTTATTGCACAAATTCGAAAATAACCTTAAAATAACTAAGGCCAATTACTATGCCCTAGGTAATAAGGCTGGAGCCTTGTTATCTCGGCAGGTCAAAACTCAACATGTTAAATCTAAAATAGCCTCCCTCCACCACCCTACCACTAATAAACTCCTGACGAACCCTCAGGATATAGCTAATGCCTTCAGCGACTACTATTCCTCCCTCTATAACTTAACAAACGACGCGTCTACCCCTCAACCAACAGACCAATCTGTGCAAAATTTTATATCGCTAGTTGATCTCCCATCTATAACCCCTGTTCAAGCAGCAGAGCTCTCACAACCTTTTTCGGATGCTGAAGTCCTTGCAGCCATCCGTACTCTCCCTCTCCATAAATCCCCGGGAGAAGATGGCTACACAAATGAATTTTACAAGACATTCGCTGAATTTGTCACCCCTCATCTCACGGCCCTCTTCAACTCTGCCGCCACCTCTGGTTCTCTGCCACTTGACATGCTACATTCGATTATCACCACCATCCCCAAGCCTGAGAAAGATCCTACCTCCACGACCAACTACAGGCCTATATCGCTCCTTAACACGGACATAAAAATATTTGCCAAAGTCTTAGCGGCTAGGCTGCTGAAATGTCTTCCTTCACTGGTGCACTCTGACCAAGTCGGCTTTATGCTGGATAGACAAGCTCCAGATGCAACTAGGAGGGTCATTAATCTGGTTCACCGGGCCTCCCGATCTCGCACGCCTTCTCTGCTCCTGTCTTTGGATGCAGAGAAGGCGTTCGACAGGGTGCATTGGGGCTTTCTGAAAGCAGTATTAGTGAAGTTTGGAATCACGGGTTGGTTCCAATCCGCAATACTATCACTTTACTCAAATCCCTCAGCCAGAGTTTTAACTGATGGATCCCTGTCTAATCCTTTTGGGATCACCAATGGCACCCGCCAGGGGTGCCCCCTCTCCCCTCTCATCTTTGCTCTAATTATGGAACCCCTGGCAGCAAGGATTAGAGGAGACGAGCGCATATCGGACATCATACATAATGGCATAGAACATAAAATAAGCCTCTTTGCCGATGATGTCATTCTTATGGTCACAAATCCGGTCCAATCCCTGCCTGCAATTCATGATAACCTTACTCAATTTAGCTTAGCCTCTTTCTATAAACTTAACTCCTCTAAGTCCCTGATACTCCCGTTTAATCTCAGTAACAAAATGAAGTCCCTCCTGGAGGGCTCTCTTCCTTATTCTTGGGCGGGACACTTTATTCCGTACCTTGGGATAAAGTTAGCCCCTTCACTGCCTCACCTCTACGACCTAAATTTCCATGCATTCCAGAAAATACTCCCCCAACTATTGCCCCAACTGCCTACTGCCGGCTTATCTAAAATTGGAAGGATTGCCTCCTTTAAAATGCTAATCCTCCCCAAACTGCTATATTTATTCCGCACAGTAATTGTACCTATACCCCATTCCTTCTTTGCCTCCATTCAAAAAGCTCATTTCGAGATATGTTTGGGAATCCAAACCACCGAGATGTGTGCACTACATTCTAACCAGGCATCACTCCAAAGGGGGTGTAAGTCTTCCCCATGTTCAAAACTACTATTACGCTTCCATTCTGGACCAGCTATACTACTGGTGGCACCCGACTCCCACCAAGACCTGGTCGATCATGGAATCGTCCTACTTCAAACCTAATACACTGCGTGACGTACTACTGAGCACGTCAGCTGGATTTCCCCCTGTCGCACCAGATATTCCCCCTTCCATTGTGGCCTCACTAACAGTCCGGAAGAGATTCACCCAGACACCATCTACGACGCTCCCATCCCACGTTCTGCCGATTCCTCTCAGTACGCTAATGGTTCATCTGCATAATCTTAAGCTGCGGAACTGGCAAGAACATAAGCTTAGCTACATATCTGACCTATATGCTTCTGACACCCTACAGTCCTTTGCAGAACTCCAAACTTGCTACAACATCCCCCAGTCTGAAGCCTTTACCTATGCGAGGATTTCACACTTCCTTCAGACATCTAAAATCCCCACTGCAGTCAAAATACCTGAACCAATACATCATTTTTACACAAACGCACCTTACCCAAAACATGGTATATCTACTATGTACTCTGCAATTAGCGACAACAGACCCTACTCCCAAATCTCTTCTCTCTCTAAATGGACAGAAGAACTAAACATTACTACCACCCCTGATGCGTGGACGCGTGCCTTTAGACTAACCTTTACGGCCTCCCACTGCTCCAATCACTGGGAGTCGTACCAGAAGACCATACACAGATGGTACCTCACTCCATACCGCCTATCCAAATTCTTCCCAGGACACCCCTCCACGTGTTGGAGGTCATGTGGAAGTACTGGAACCATATCACACATTCTATGGTTTTGTAAGTCCATAAGTTTGTTCTGGAAACTAATATTTGCTTTGATTTCCACATTATCGCTGATTCCAACCACCCCCAATCCCTCATTAGCGATTCTTCATCTTGGGATAGACAAATTCCCCCCTAGGTCGCGAGTGGTAATAGTACACCTGCTCCTAGCAGCAAAACGGAACATCACCAAACTCTGGAAAACTTCAGACTACCCGTCCATCTCTAATACTATCGCAGACCTAAACCTCCAATGTGACATGGAGAGACTAGTTGCTAGAAAAAACTTTAATATGGATAAGTTTCTGTATAGGTGGTCATCCTGGCTCGCTCACCCCAAATGTACTGTAACTGTCTGATACTCTCCCTCCCGTCTCTGACTCTTCATCTCTCTCCTTTTCTTGCTGACCTCTCTACTCACCCTCACTCCTCTACACAGTTGCAATGCCTACCCAGCTGGTGCCCCCCACCCTAACTACCCCCCCCCCCCGTCTGGAGCATATATTGGTTGTGAGCAAGGCAGGACTTATTTCTGTTTAGTTAGAAAGGACTGACTGTTTGTGTTTAGTCTGCCTATTTTCTACTCTCAGGTTCATTTTGTTCCGGTCGGGACATCTGATGTGTTGTAACAAATATATTTCTTGTACACTTGTTGAAAATATTAATAAAGACAAATTTTAAATAAAATAGGATTTATTTAAACACAACAATATGAAATGTTTGTGTTGATGTGTACAATATTAAATTAACTGCAGTAGGCCCACATTTTTAACAAGACCACCAACATCCATTCTAAAATCTAGAAACCAACATTGCAGCCTCATTTATTTCCATAAAAATTACCCAAAGAACTGTAGTACCTCAGTGCACAATATTCAGTTATTTACACTAGGGCCACTTCAAACAGGACAGGATGATCATCACACCTGTCACAGTAAGGGAAAGGGAATTTTCACCAAGATGGTGGAACCTGAGGAGCCACAGCATGGTGCATTATCATCATTATCATTCCCTTCTTCATTGTAACAGGGGAAATGCCAGGGGGACCCCTAACCTGCAAATTAAAATTGTCCATCGGGCTATACAAAAATGGCCGCCACCCCAATTTACATCACATTTTTTAAAGGGGTTGTAAAGGTTTGTCTTTTCTTTTCTAAATTGGTCCCTTTAAGCTAGTGCATTGTTGGTTCACTTACCTTTTCCTTTGATTTCCCTACTAAATGTTTTTTATCTTTGTTTGAATTTCTCACTTCCTGTTTCTCCTCAGTAAGCTTTCCACCATCATCCGAGCGGTGGAAAGTCATTTAGAACAGCTTACTGAACACCTAACTGAGGAGGAACAGGAAGTGAGAAATTCAGACAAAGAAAACAAAACATTGAGAAGGGAAATGGAAGGAAAAGGTAAGTGAACCAACAATGCACTAGCTTAAACTAACCTATAAAAAAAAAAAAAAAAAACCTTTACAACCCCTTTAAGTCAGGTGTACATGGAAGGGCTTTGCAAAGCACACAGCTGCACTGCCCCCCCCCCCAAAGGCCACTCTGTAAAGTGAAGTCATGACTGTAATATCCAAGAGTCTTGGAGTATACTGTATATACTCGAGTATAAGCCGACCCGAATATAAGCCGAGGCACCTAATTTTACCACAAAAAAATGGGAAAACGTATTGACTTGAGTATAAGCCTAGGGTGCCTATCTGAATGCCTCACTGTGCCTCACTTTGCCTTACTGTGTCCATGTGCATGCCTCACTGTGCCCATGCCTCACTGTGCCCATGCCTCACTGTGCCCATGCCTCACTGTGCCCATGCCTCACTGTGCCCATGAATAGACTTATGTTTAACATGGGAGTATATAGAAGGGGTGCCCAGCTTTGAAAAATTGGTGCCGTAGGTCCCCCAGACACGGCAGGGCTCGACAAATTCCGGTCGCCAGGTCACCATGGCGACTAGAAATAGTGTCCTGGCGACTTGGCTTGGAAGCTTTTTTTTGTGAGCTGGCGCCATCTGGTGGTGAGCCGTTGGTATTACAAGTTATTACCACCAGATTGAGCTGGCGCCATCTGGTGGTGGCCGTTGGTATTACAAGTTAAACATTACAAGTTAAACAGCAATTCTAATGTCATTTTTCACTATTTTCACTGCCATCTTCTTCTCTCTAATTAGAACCCCCAAACATTATATATATTTTTTATCCTAACACCCTAAAGAATAAAATGGCGATCGTTGCAATACTTTGTCACGCCGTATTTGCGCAGCGGTCTTACAAGCGCACTTTTTTGGGAAAAAATTGCACTTTTTTAAATTAAAAAATAAGACAACAGTAAAGTTATCCCAATTTTTTTTAATATTATGAAAGATAATGTTACGCCGAGTAAATTCATACCCAACATGCCACGCTTCAAAATTGCGTCCGCTCGTGGAATGCCGACAAACTTTTACCCTTTAAAATCTTCATAGGCGACGTTTAAAAAAATCTACAGGTTGCATGTTTTGAGTAACAGAGGAGGTCTAGGGCTAGAATTATTGCTCTCGCTCTACCAATCGCGGCGATACCTCACATGTGTGGTTTGAACACCGTTTACATATGCGGGTGCTGCTCACGTATGTGTTCGCTTCTGCGCGCAAGCTCGTCGGGACGGGGTGCGTTTTCTGTCTCCTAACTTTTTTAGCTGGCTCCTAGATTCCAAGCAAATGTGTCAAACCCTGCAGTACCAGGTCCCCAAAGTTACCGGAGGAAAGACCATTTAACATGGGAGTCTACGGAATGGGTTCCCAAATTTGAAAAATCGCTGCTCCCCAGCCGTAAGTCCCCCGGACAACAAACTTTGCACACTTGTAGAGGAAGAGTGGGGATACATGTGTGCCATGTTTGGTACCAGGTTCCCAAAGTCTGGGAGATCAGGCACAAAAAGGTGAGTCGAGTATAAGCCGAGGGGGAACTTGTCATCTCGTGAAGATGGTCAGCTTTGCTCGGCTCTTGTACTCAATGAAAAATATTCCACTCTTCATCTTACACAAAGACATAGAAAGATCCAACCTACCTAATGATTGTTTGTACAACTTACCTAGTGTATCCCACCATGTATAGGATTGGGTGAACCAGTCTTCATTTACTCTTCTTGAATTTGATGTTAAGCTGTGGTCACTTCTCTAAGTATTACCTACCTGCTGGAGACAGTTACATACCTCTACTGAACACAACACTCTCCTATGAGACACATGATGGGACATGGGCGAGATTCTACAGTGAATTGAGCTTTGATGGGATCTGTCATTTAAATATTAGAAAGACAAGTTGGGAACTCTGGGCCATATTCTCAGAAGAGTTACGACGGAGTATCTCAGGAAACTCTGTCGGATCACTCTTTTTTGACCCTCGTATCTATGCGAGTGATTCCTATAGATACGCATAGATACGCTGTAGATCTGACAGGTGTAAGTCACTTACACTGTCGGATCTTAAATGTAATTCGCCGCCGGCCGCTAGGTGGCGTTTACGTTCAGGTCTCATTTGTTTATGCAAATGAGCCTGATACACCGATTCCCGAACGAAATCGCGTCGCGTAACCGTCGCTTACGTCGTTTGCGTAAACGTAAGGTTGCCCCTGCTATATGAGGGGTAACCTTACGCCCGTCCCACGTATGCCATGTTAAGTATGGCGTCGGGTCCGCGTCGTCTTTTCCCGTCGGGTACGTCGTTTTCGTAAGTCGTTCTTGAATACGACTTTACGTCAATGACACACACGTCGGCGTCATTGACGTTTTCCGCCGAGAACTGGAGCATGCGCACTGGCCTATTTTTAGCCCGGCGCATGCGCAGTTCGATCGGAACAGGGGCGCGCTTAATTTAAATATAAGCTGCCCCCTTTGAAATACGCGGGGATACGCCGGGCCTTTTACACTACGCCTCCGCAAACTACGGAGCAAGTGCTTGAGGAATATGGCACTTGCTCCAGTAAGTTGGGGCGGCGGAGTGTAAATGGCTTACACTATGGCCGCGGGAAAAGTACGAGAATCTGGCCCACAGAAATCATTTATCACCAGGAATTATTTTCCCATTTTTCAGGAGTGCGCCATCCTGGTGCACAGCGTCACACGCAGCGATAAGACATCCCACAAGAATGTTATTGTCCCATTCATGACCCTTTATGACCCGGGTTACAACAAACCTTATCACCCAAACTAAATTTATCATTGCAGCTACTTTGTGCATCTGGATGAATTATACCGTGTTTATTTCCGGACAGATTGATTCATTTGGTGGGAAATGTTAATGGATATCTACTGATTTTGTTTTACAATGAGAGAAAAACTGACCCAAAATAGCAAAATCGTTTATTTATTTTTTAATGTAGCTGTATTTTTCTATACCACAACCATGACCCACTACCACCCCCAAAAAGAAAAAAAAAGTGTTTTCTACTCCTAAAGAATATGACAATACCACATATGTGTACATTATTTGTATATATATATATAAGAAGGCCAGTATGGTGGCCTGAGTTTATGGGAGGAGCCCGCAGGGTATTTAAGCAGCCCACTCACACATGCTCTTTGTCGGTTCAGTGTGCAGTACTACACGTCACTGGGCCGACTCTTTCCAGCTCACCTCATGTCCGTGAGTCTGCGCATTCAATCGCATTCGACATCGCAAGCGCTTTGCGGCTTCTCCCTTCATGGTCTTCGCCGGCGGTTCCCGCTTACTTCGCAGGTAGGATTCAAACCTTTTCGTATCTTGTGCAATCTTGCAATTCGTTATGCTTCCTATCCTGCATCCCTTTTGGGAAAAAATCTGCTTCTGAGTTACTTTTGCTTATGTTTCAACATCATTTGGCTCAGGCGTAGTACATTTGTAACTTCCTTCTGCCAAACATACGATTCATTTGTAAATCCATTTGGAGATTGACATGTGTTTGTATGGGTTCTTTGGCAGATTGAGGTGGTAATTGGACTCACATGGTGCCTTGTCTGCACTTGATTAGCCTGGGGGGATGGGTGGTTGGTAGGTGTTCGGTTTCAAAGCAAGGGGTAGCATATACTCTACAACCAATTCGTATCAGATTCGTTCAATACTCCTTACTATCAATTCGTATCGGATTCATTTCATGCATTTTACAACCATTTTGTATCAGATACATTGCATACTTTCTACCGTTGTCCTTCATTGTTTCCCCCATGTCGTGTGTTTTAGTTCCCACAGCGGAACTTACGAATTGCTTGTACACGGCTCTTCTCTCTCATTTATTTACCAAAGTTATTGCCTGTGCGTCATGCATGGCGCCACACCACACTCTTGGGATGTGTTGCACATCCACTCCAGTCCAAAGCAAACCCAGTCGCACGTTCACTGTCCCAGGTAGGATTCGTTAGCTTGTTTGTCATGTCAAATTCGTGGCCACTCATGGTGTCACCTGTACCATATGTTTGGTTCCCGCAGTGGAGCTTACAAAGCATTGATACGCACTTCTCGTGTTCTATTTTCTACACCCGGCATCACGCTACACGTTCCCGACATGTTTCACTCCAGCCACAGTCCGCCGCAAACTCACTCGCATGGCCCACTGTCGCAAGTAAGATTTGTTATTACATTCTTTATGTCTTATCAATTTGCTACCATTCGTTGTCTCCCATATCGTTCATTAGTGGCCCCTGCGGAACCTACGATTCAAACAGGTGTTGTCCTTCTACCTTATACTGCTTGCTTAAGGTACAAACAAACCAGGTGTTTCTATCCTTTCTCAGTAACCCAATTCTTATTGATTGAGACCTTGCAACCATGCAAATCATCTCAGCAGTCTGATACCCTTGCTGAGACCCTTGCAACACATGACCCTTACAAAATGCAAAAAAAAAAAAAACGCAAAAAGGAAAAAAATATATAAATCGCAAAAAAAAAACAAAAAAAAAAAAAACAATTGCCGCCACGTAATCTCAGTCCAGCAACCTGACACCTGTTGAGACCGTTGCAACGAAGCAAAATTCGTCTCCACAGCCTGACACCCTTGTTGAGACCCTTGCAAACGCAATACCGTCTCAGCAGCCCCACACTCATGGAGACTCTTGCAACCACACAAAATCGTCTCAGCAGCCTGACACCCTTGTTAAGACCCTTGCAACACATGACCCTTACAAAAAAAAATAAAAAATTATTATAAGAAAAAAAAAAAAAAGGCAAAAAAAAAAAAAAAAGCAAAAAATAAATAAATAAATAAAAACCGCAAAAATAAATAAAAGTGCAGAAAATAAATAAATAAATTGCCACCACACAATCTCAGCCCCGCAACCTGACACCTGTTGAGACCGTTGCAACGACGCAAAATTCATCTCCGCAGCCTGACACCCTTGTTGAGACCCTTGCAAACGCAATACCGTTTTAGCAGCCCCACACTCATGGAGACTCTTGCAAGCACACAAAATTGTCTCAGCAGCCTGACACCCTTGTTAAGACCCTTGCAAACGCAATACCGTCTCAGCAGCCCCACACTCATGGAGACTCTTGCAAGCACACAATTGTCTCAGCAGCCTGACACCCTTGTTAAGACCCTTGCAAACGCAATACCGTCTCAGCAGCCCCACACTCATGGAGACTCTTGGAAAGCACCCAGAATTCGTCTCTGCAGCCTGACACCCTTGTTGAGACCCTTGCAAACGCAATACCGTCTCAGCAGCCCCACACTCATGGAGACTCTTGCAAGCACACAAAATTGTCTCAGCAGCCTGACACCCTTGTTAAGACCCTTGCAACACATGACCTTTACAAAACGCAAAAAAAAAATGCAAAAAAAAAAAAAAAAAAACGCAAGAAGAAGCATAAAAAGTGCAAAAAAAATAAATAAATTGTCACCACACAATCTCGGCCCAGCAACCTGACACCTGTTGAGACCATTGCAACCATGCAAAATCGTCTCAGCAGCCTCACACCATTGTTGAGACCCTTGCAAACACAATACCATCTCAGCAGCCCTACACTCATCAAGACTCTTGCAACCACGCAATACCATCTCAGTAGCCTCACACCATTGTTGAGACCCATGCAAACGCAATACCATCTCAGCAGCCCTACACTCATCAAGACCCTTGCAACCATGCAATACCGTCTCAGCAGCCTCACACCATTGTTGAGACCCTTGCAAACGCAATACCGTCTCAGCAGCCCCACACTCATCGAGACCCTTGCAACCACGCAATACCGTCTCGGCAGCCTTACACCATAGTTCAGACCCTTGCAAACGCAATACCGTCTCAGCAGCCCCACACTCATCGAGACCCTTGCAACCACGCAATACCGTCTCAGCAGCCTTACACCATAGTTCAGACCCTTGCAAATGCAATACCGTCTCAGCAGCCCCACACTCATCGAGACCCTTGCAACCACGCAATACCGTCTCAGCAGCCTCACACCATAGTTCAGACCCTTGCAAACGCAATACCGTCTCAGCAGCGCCACACTCATCGAGACCCTTGCAACCACGCAATACTGTCTTGAGCAACCTCCCACTCGTCAAAGACCTTTGTGACCATGCAGTCTCGCCCCATCAACCTGGCATTCATTGAGACCCTTGCAGCCAGACAAATCATCTTTGGCCTCATGTACACTGCTGTTGGTAAAAAAAAAAAAAATAGGTTCAGACGGATGTTCAGAGGCATTCGAAACACATTCGAAAACGCCAATGCCTGTAACAGCTTGTAAACACTGCCAGATGCGGTAACTCATGTTTACCAGCGTTTCATTCACAGTCGTTTTCATAAAAAAATAAAGGGGAATATTGTCTCAGCAACTTGACACTCATTTGAGACCCTTGCTAAATGTAATATCATCTCAGCTACCTCACACCCGTCTAGACCTTTGCAACCACACAATCTCATCTCAGCAACCTGACACCCGTTCAGACCTTTGCAGCCATACAAAGTCGTGGCAACCACACAATGCCATCTCAAAACAACCTCATAATCATCGAGACCTTTTGCAACCACGCAATATCGTCTCAGCAAACCAGACTGAGACCCTTGCAACCACGCAATATCATCTCAGCAAACCAGACTGAGACCCTTGCAACCATGCAATGCCGTCTCAAAACAAACCTTCATACTCGAGGCCCCTGCAACCACACAATATCGTCCCAGCAACCTGACACTCACTGACACCCTTGCAACCGCACAATATTGTCTGCAGTAGTATAAAACACTTTGCGGCAGGCACCTACGTGCAAACCCGAATACAAACTAAGCTTGCAAACACACCTCAGTGACAAACAATCAGCCACACAATCACACAGTGGCATCCAGTTGGCCATTCATCTTCAGTGGCACGCGGGCCACTCATCTTTTCTCTGTTTTTTCCCTGCGGTTAGTTCAGGTTTTCATCCAGCACCAGCGAGTGCACGTTGGCCTGCGAGTGCATGTATATCGTCTTGTTGAGCACCTGTGTATTGTCTTGATTTTCTCACACCAATGCAAGATCCAGTCCAAGTTCTCAAACTAGACCAAGCATCAGTAGCAGACTTAGCTATGTGGGACAACTTCCCCACCTGATAGAACAGCATTTCATACTTCATCCTGGCAGTGTCAGCCGAGCCACCAAAGGCTTTTGCAGCCATTTTTAGGCCGCCACTGGTTCTCCAAAACTTGGCCCCCAGAAATTCTCTTAAATTTTTTCACCCAGTCTTCATCACACCTCGTGCTGCACCCCATCGTGGCAGCTGCCCAGGTCTGGGACCACACTTGAACAGGACAGACACTGTTCTTCACCACAGACAATCAGGCCACAGCCGACATCATCAATTAAGGTAGATCTAAGTCACTCCCCATCACTTCCTGCGCAGGCTCGCGCAGCTGTCACTCTGTCACCAGTTAATATGCTATGTAGAGCTTTTCCAGGCAAATGCAAAAAGCAGCTGATGTGCTTTCCTATTCCAACCTAGGAATGGATGTTTTTTCCAGCAAGAGCCTGGAGCCGACCCAACAACTATCCCTGTCCCACCATGGACATTGCTGACGATGGACTGAAGTCACATCTCACCAACGCAATCCAAGTTATTAACCACTCCTTGGCACGCAACACACTGAAGGCCTATCGCACTGCTTGGAACACTAATCGCCAATTTTTGGCCCCTTGCCCCGAAGCAGCAGTTGGACACATCCTAGCCTTCATATCGTATTGCCACATGCAGCTGACCATTTCTCAATACTATCACGCCATATCTAGATGACATCCAGCATTTCCTGTCCCTGCAGGACCCCAGTAAACCGTCAGTATTCTCGAGCCCATGCAGTCAAGTCCCTCCTACAGGGCATACAGAAGCACCAACCTGTAGTCAGTGGCAAGCGCCTACCTTTCAAGAGTCCCCTCTTTAGGGACATGTCTAAAATCCTTACTCGTTCCCTGTTTAGGGCTTTGCCCAGACTAGTCACCCGAACAGCCATCTACCAGGCCTTCTACGGTTCCCTACAACCTAGTGAATTTAGTCAGCGGCTCCGGCAGTCACACACTGCTCCGACGCCACCCGACTCGCTTTCGAACCACTACACTCTCACAGTCTGCAAACGCAACAAACCAGCCCCTGGGGTTGACATCAACCTGTTTCAGACTGACAACACCTGACGCCCAGTGACGGTGCTCGACCCACTACTGCTCCATCTACCCAGCCAATCTGATGGTAGCTCGTTGCTACCCTTTCTAAACCAGCTCCCTGAGTGTCAGCCAGTGTGTCAAGCATGTCAGAATCCTCCTAAGTAACTTGGGCTTCAAACCCCAGTCAGTTCTCTGGACATTCTTTGGAGCAGCCTCAGTTGCCTCCCAACAGGGAGTACCAGACTACGTAATCAAGATACCAGGCTGACGGAAGTCTCCTTGTTTTGCCACATACATCCCAAATCCTCATGAAGGAATGGCACAAACCTTTACCAAGCTGGCTAAATAAATACAAGAAATCAATATAAACTATTTCCCTATCTGAGTCTTTTGCCCCCTTTTCTTGGCATACTGACCAGACCACCAAGGCACACTTCAGGTCTATTTATGTTGTAAGTCTTGTCGCGTGTTTATGTGATCCACATCTCTCTCGGTCAGAGGGTAACGACCATAAATAGGAAGGCCAGTATGGTGGCCTGAGTTTATGGGAGGAGCCCGCAGGGTATTTAAGCAGCCCACTCACACATGCTCTTTGTCGGTTCAGTGTGCGGTACTACACGTCACTGGGCCGACTCTTTCCAGCTCACCTCATGTCCGTGAGTCTGCGCATTCAATCGCATTCGACACCCTCCCGCCCTTCCCTTTTTCAGGGCACTTCTCAGCATATCCTTCTTCAATTAACTACCCATTACTTACCTTGGGTATGCCCCCTTTTCTTGGCATACTGACCAGACCACCAAGGCACACTTCAGGTCTATTTATGTTGTAAGTCTTGTCGCGTGTTTATGTGATCCACATCTCTCTCGGTCAGAGGGTAACGACCATAAATATATATATATATATATATATATATATATATATATATATATATATATATATATATATATATATATACGGTTTAAGTATTTATATCTTTCCATCTTGCTGCAAATTAAGTAATTTTGCCAGACAAGTTTCTCAAATGTAAGCATATCTACTACTGAAGGAGACTGTAAAAAATGTAATTTGTAAAAAAAAAACGAGTAAACCATACATGGGGTCGGATTCAGAAAGAGATACGACGGCGTATCTCCTGATACACCGTCGTATCTCTGAGTTCCGACGGTCGTATCTATGCGCTTGATTCATAGAATCAGGTCACGCATAGATATCCCTAAGGTCCGACAGGTGTAAGTGTCTTACACCGTCGGATTTTAGGCTGCAATTCCAGGCCGGCCGCTAGGTGGCGCTTCCATATTATTACGCAAGGAATATGCAAATGAGGAGTTACGCCGATTCAGAAACGAACGACCGCCCGGCGTTCTTTTTTTACGTCGTTTGCGTTCGGCTTTTTCCGGGGTATAGTTACCCCTGGGTCTATGAGGCACAGCCAATGTTAAGTATGACCGTCGTTCCCGCGACTAAATTTAAATTTTTTACGTTGTTTGCGTAAGTCGATCCCGAATACGGATGGACGTAATTTGCGTTCACGTCGAAAGCATGACGAGTTGCCGACGTCATTTGGAGCATGCGCACTGGGATTCAGTCGCGGCCGGCGCATGCGCAGTTCGTTTGGCGCGGGGACGCGCATCATTTAAATGATACACGCCCCCTACCCGCCGAATTTGAATTCCGTCGGGTAATTTACGCTATGCCGCCGCAACTTTACAGGCAAGTGCTTTGTGAATACAGCACTTGCCTGAAAAACTTGCGGCGGTATTATCTTTCTGAATCTGGCTCTTGGAGTTTATTGTACTGCCCATGCATGTATATTTGTGCTATACACTAGATGATGTAGGATGAACACTCATGCATTTGTTGTTGTTTTTTTTTTCCCATGACAGCATAGGCCCGGATTCACAAAGCACTTACGCCAACGTATCTCGAGATACGCCGCGTAAGTGTAACTATGCGCCGTTGTATCTGTGCGCCGTGCCCACAATCTGAGATACGCCTAAAAATAGGCTTCCTACGACCGACGTAACTTGCCTACGCTGTCGTATTGTGGGCGCATATTTATCTATTTATCTATGCACATATGCAAATGAGGGAGATACGCCGATTCACGAACGTACTTGCGCCCGGCTCATAATATACACGGTTTGTATAAGTCGTACGTCCGGCGTAAAGTTATTCCCCATATATGAGGCGCAACTCATGCAAATGTATGGACCAGGGAACACAGCCGTCGTATTTTACGTTGTTTACGTATTGCGTGAATAGGGCTGGGCGTAGGTTACGTTCACGTCGTAGGCAGTGACCTGTCGTATCTTAGGGAGTAGTTCCGACGTGATTCTGAGCATGCGCACAGGGATGCGGCCACGGGACGGCGCATGCGCCGTTCATTTTAAGTACTTCTATGGCGCTTGCCCCATCATTTGCATGGGGTCACGCCTCATTAGCATGGCTCACGCCCACTTCCACCTATGCTGGCTTATGCCGAGGAAACCAGCGTATCTTTAAAAGTGAGTGGGAGCAAGTGCTTTGTGAATCCAGTGCTTGCCTCTGTGCGCTGCGTCGGCGTAGCGTATATTAGATATGCTACGCCCGCATAAATATGCGCCGATGTATGTGAATCCGGGTCCATAGTGTACAGAATTTTTTCTGACATATTATTTAGCTTAGTGCATGTACAATTTATTACACAAAAAGCCACACACGTTATTTTATAAATTAATAAATGTATGTATTTATTTATGAATACATTTTAAGTAAAAGGTATTATGTACTAGGGGCAACATTTCCAAAAAATAATTGGAATTTCAAAATTAATAATAAACTAGAGCTGCAATGTACACATTAAGCATCACTGTAGAATGTATTAACTATGTGTATAGTGCTAGGTATAAAATAATAATAATAATAATAATAATAATAATAATAATAATAATAATAATAATAATAATAATAATAATAATAATAATAATGTTGGTACTAAAAATGTATTTTTTAATGTCATTTATATTAATTTAATTATACTTTAATTTATTGAATTTATTTAGTTTTAATTTATTTAATGTGCTATTTATTTAATATTATTATTATTATTATTATTATTATTATTATTATTATTATTATTATTTTACATTTTCATTTGTATTTTATTGCTATTCACCTAAAATGATAAATGAATAGTTAAAGTGAAGGAGACATAGTAAGACTTGTATGATGACAGTTTGTATTGGAAAGCAGATGGTGATCGGTAAATTCAGCGTCTGTTTCCTGGGGGAATGCGGCAGAAACTTTCATCCAATAAAATCTCAGGTCTGTTGTTCTTTGGTGACTTTTGTTCTATTGTGAATGGAGCGGTCCCACCACTGTAATCATGTGTGGGTCATGTGGTGTCTCTATTGAGCGCTCAGCTCAGGTGTCAGGAGTCCCGGGAGAACGGCACACAGAAGGTTTACAATCACTCTAATAATGGAGAATGAAGTCACCGGCTTTACTATTCTCTACAATCTGCTGCCATGTGTGAGATATTGTCACATGATTCTAAATGTGACTCTAAACTTTCACCCAATAGAAGAAACTCCGACTCTTCCCTGAAGAAGATCTCTAATAATACTTTACTGAAGAACTGCTTTCCAGTATCAGCAATGCCGAGAAATAAAAGTTATAATGTTTAGTTGTTTCTTTTGCTGGATATTCAGTATATATTAAATGTAATATATAGATGCAAGATTACAAAATAATGTAATTGTTATTAGCATGAAAAATATTAAGAAAATGTATATTATAATTAAATGATAAATGTACTGTTCAATAATATATAAATACTACTACTACTACTACTACTAATAATAATAATAATAATAATAATAATAATAATAATAATAATAATAATAATAATTATTATTATTATTATTATTATTATTATTATTATTATTATTATTATTATTATTATTATTATTTATGAAGAAATTGTATGTAATATATATGGATGGCTTGAGGACCAAATCTTTTGCCTTTTTTAACCACTTCCTCCCTCAGACCTGTACCCCACCTATGGACCAGAGCAGCATTTACATTTCTCTATGAACTTATTGATTCAGCAATAACATTGTAATAACAAAGTCATACATACAGTATATAATTTCTCTTAGAGCAAAACATACTTTTATTGCTGATATTGCCCTGAAAAAATGTTTTTATTTTATAAGCAAGCCATAGACAAAAAAGTAGCCAAACTTAAAGGGGTTGTAAAGGTTCATCTTTTATTTTCTAAATAGGTTCCTTTAAGCTAGTGCATTGTTGGTTCACTTACCTTTTCCTTCCATTTCCCTTCTAAATGTTTTTTTCTTTGTTTGAATTTCTCACTTCCTGTTTCTCCTCAGTAAGCTTTCCACCATCATCCGAGCGGTGAGAAGTCATTTAGAACACCTTACTGAGGAGGAACAGGAAGTGAGAAATTCAGACAAAGAAAACAAAGAAAAAAAAAAACATTTAGAAAGGAAATGGAAGGAAAAGGTAAGTGAACCAACAATGCAGGTGCTTAAAGTAACCTATTCAGAAAATAAAAAACAAACCTTTACAACCCCTTTAAAGCCATATTACAGGATAAATGTATGTTAGTGGTAGAAGTACCACTTCTATATGTGATGCTCGGCTCTCACCAAACAGGAGGCTGAATGGGAAAAGGTTCAGATATTTGGACAATTGCCCAACCAGCCACAGGTCAGTCCCAATCTAAGTTCAGACCAAAATGTTGGTTCATCCCTATTCTTCTCCCGTGCGACCATCCCTGACCCCCACCATCATGACAATATATTAATAAGTCACTCCACCATGGGGTAAGCAGAATGGTCCACCTGACTAGGGATGAGCCGGAAACCCCCCCCCCGCCCGTTCGGTTCGCACCAGAACCTTCGAATGGACCGAACATTCGCGTGAACATTTAGAACCCCATTGACATCTATGGGACTTGAACATTCAAATTCAAAAGTGCTCATTTTAAAGCCCAATATGCAAGTTATTGTCTTAAAACATCTTTGAGAACCCGGGTCTTGCCCCAAGGAACATGTATCAATGGAAAAAAAAGTTTTAAAAACGGTTGTTTTTTCAGGAGTCCTGAAAAAAACGACTGTTTTTAAAACTTTTTTTCTAGTGATACATGTTCCCTCGGGCAAGACCCGGGTTCTCAAAGACGTTTTAACAGGCATACTATAGACACCCAGCAGGTACAATATTTTAAGGATTTTTTCATTTTTTTTTTCTTTTTAACTAAAGCATCATTAAAATCACTGCTCCTGAATCTTTAGGTGCAAACTATAGAGGACACAGGCAATAAACCAAGTAAGAATACTGCAGCTAGCACAATCACCTGCCTGCCAGTAAATTAGGAAGAACTGATCTTGCTAAACTATACAGTGTATAAATATATGTACAACACCTGGGAGGTATATATATCCTCTACACACTGTAACATTAACTGACTAGCTTGCCTGTTCTATCTACCTGCAAAAAATGACACTCTCTCTGTCCTCTCAACCACCGCAACACACTACACAAGGCCGACCTGCAGGCAGCCTTTTATAGTGTGGGGCGTGTACTAAACCCCCTGAGACATAATTGGCCAAAGCCACCCTGGCTTTGGCCAATTATGGCTCTCCGTTTTTTTGCAAGCTGTGATTGGCCAAGCATGTGGGTCATAGTGCATGCTTGGCCAATCATCAACCAGCGATGCCGCAGTGAATTATGGTCTGTAAAACGTAACTCGACCCGTTTTGTTCGTATTTCAACGAACGATCGAACGTACGATGTTCGAGTCGAACATGAGTTCGACTCAAATACGAAGCTCATCCCTACACTTGAACACAGACACATGGTCCGGGAAGTCATGGCAGAAATGTTATATTTCATTCATTAACCACTATGTAATCCTGCTGGCAGACAGAAATTATGCAGGCTGGAATCCGTTGGCTACAAACTCTTAGGCCCCATACACACGAGAGAATTTATCCGCGGATACGGTCCAGCGGACCGTTTCCACGGATAAATCCTCTCAAAGATTTCCGCAGATTTCGATGCGATGGAGTGTACACACCATCGCATTGAAATCCGCGCGGAAATCCTCTGGCGATGACGTGTCGCGCCGTCGCCGCGATTATGACGCGGCGACGGCGCGACGCTGTCATATAAGGAATTCCACGTATGCGTCAAATCATTACGACGCGTGCGGGGAATCCCTTTGGACGGATGGATCCGGTAAGTCTGTACAGACGAGCGGATCCATCCGTTGGAATGGATTCCAGCAGATGGATTTGTTGTGCATCTCAGCAAATATCCGATCTGCTGGAATCCATCCCAGAGGACATTTCTCCGCGGAAACAGATCCGCTGGCGTGTACACACCATAGGATCTATCCGCAGAAACCCATTTGCTGGAATTTATCTGCGGATGGATTCTATCGTGTGTATGGGGCCTTCTATTCTGCTTCAAAAGATCCTCTAAGTCAGGGTACCTATCTAGGAATAGCTGCACCACCAAGTTGGGGACATGTCCCAGAGAAGGAACATATGGGAATCTACCCTGCTGAAGGGCAGATAACAGCCTGATGATGTTGTCATACATGACTTTTTCCTGGCAAAAGATGGAGCACCACCTCTGGGCCTGCCCCTGAAGAGCTTATAGAATCTCTGCCCCAGTGTGGATCCTGCCCCCTAGACATGCCAACTGCATGGCATCATTTTGCCTAAAGCCATTGTATAATCTATTGATAATCTCTTGTGTGGGACTGCTGTTTCAGAGGACAAATCACCCGGTGCAGTCTGCTCATTCTATGGCCAGCATATAGCCTCCTGCCTAAACAGGCTTAAAAGTTGTGGTGAAAATCTGATAACCTGAACCGCCCTGATTCATTGCTGGAAAAATGTATATAATTTCTTAGTTCAGCTGCAGTATACTTGCTCCTCCCTCCAAAAAATGGGTCCTGACCAAGATGGATTATACAATTAGCAGCAAAACTGTCACATTTTCCTTTATTCAGTTGGTAAAAAAAAGGAAGCCATTTATTTTATTGCAGATGTAATCTTTTTAATCTCTCCCTCATAAATTGTCACTTATCCAATGAAGGCCTGGAAAGTGTGGTGCAATTCTGTTTAACGTTTATTCCTTCAATTTAAAACAAAAAATGATCTAACTTTTAGTTGGCCATTCTGTCACTCAGAAATAGAAGCCTCCCCTTCCCCCTAATATCTGTTGTGCAAATCTCTAACCTTTTCCCATCTTCAGTCTCCAAAGCAAGACACTTTTTTTTTTTAAATCTGCATGTAATTGTCTTGCTCTCTCCCTCAGAAATCACAGTCTATCCAATAAAGCTTCAAAGTTGTGCTGCAAATATTTACACTTTTTTCCTTTAAATGTAAAACAATTAGGCACTGATTTTTTATTATTTTTCTAGATGCAATTTTTCTTGCTTTCTTCCTTTACAAATTGTGGCCTGACCAGAAATGCTAACACTTTTTTTGAATAAAAAAATAGGACAACAGTAACGTTAGCACAATTTGTTTTAAATATAGGGAAAGATAATCTTACGCTGAGTAAATTGATACCCAAATTTTACACTTCAAAATTGTGCCCGCCTCGTGAATGGCGACAAAACTTTTACCCTTAAAATATCTCCATACGCGTTTTGAGTTACGGAGGAGGTCTAGGGCTAGAATTATTGCTTTTGCTCTAACAATCGTGGCGATTAGGGATGAGCTTCGAGTTCGAGTCGAACTCATGTAAGACTCGAACATTGCCTGTTTGCCTGTTCAGCGAACAACGAACAATTAGGGGTGTTCACGGCAAATTCGAAAAGCCGCGGAACACCCTGTTAAAGTCTATGGGAGAAATCTAAAGTGCTAATTTTAAAGGCTAATATGCAAGTTATTGTCATAAAAGTGTTTGGGGACCCTGGGTCCTGCCCCAGGGGACATGTATCATGCAAAAAAAAGTTTTAAAAACAGCCGTTTTTTCGGAGCAGTGAATTTAATATGCTAAAAAGTGAAACAATAAAAGTGAAATATTACTTTAACCACTTAAGGACCGGACCAATAGCCTGCTACATGACAATTCGGCACTGCGTAGCTTTAACAGACAGTGGCGCGGTCGCGCGACGCGACTCCCAACAAAATTGGCGTCATTTTTTTCCCACAAATAGAGCTTTCTTTGGGTGTATTTGATAACCTTTGCGGTTTTTATTTTTTGCGCTATAAACAAAAATAGAGCGACAATTTGAAAAAAAATCAATATTTTTTACTTCTTGCTATAAATAAATATCCCCCAAAAACATATATAATTTTTTTTTTTCCTCAGTTTTAGGCCGATCGTATTCTTCTACCTATTTTTGGTAAAAAAAGTTGCAATAAGCATTATCGGTTGGTTTTGCGCAAAATTTATAGCGTTTACAAAATAGGGATAGTTTTATTGCATTTTTTTTTTTCCCGGAGCTGAAGAACGGGGAGAGCGTATGTAAACAGGCTTTCCCCCGTGCTTCACTGTGGCGGCGTATCGATCGAGTGATCCCTTTTATAGGGAGACTCAATCGATGACGTCAGTCCTACAGCCACACCCTCCTACAGTTGTAAAACACACACTAGGTGAACCCTAACTCCTACATCGCCCCCTGTGGTTAACTCCAAACTGCAACTGTCATTTTCACAATAAACAATGCAATTTAAATGCATTTTTTTGCTGTGAAAATGACAATGGTCCCAAAAATGTGTCAAAATTGTCCGAAGTGTCCGCCATAATGTCGCAAGTCACAAAAAAATTGCCTGATCGCGCCAATTAGTTAGTAAAAAAAAAAATTAATAAAAATGCAATAAAACTATCCCCTATTTTGTTAAACGCTATAAATTTTGCGCCAACCAATCGATAAACACTTATTGCGATTTTTTTTACCAAAAAATAGGTAGAAGAATATGTATCGGCCTTAAACTGAGGAAAAAAAAATTATATATGTTTTTGGGGGGATATTTATTATAGCAAAAAGTAAAAAATATTGCATTTTTTTCAAAATTGTCGCTCTATTTTTGTTTATAGCGCAAAAAATAAAAACCGCAGAGGTGATAAAATACCAAAAGAAAGCTCTATTTGTGGGGAAAAAGGACGCCAATTTTGTTTGGGAGCCACGTCGCACGACGCGCAATTGTCTGTTAATCGACACAGTGCCGAATCGCAAAACCTGACCTGGGCATTTAGCTGCCTAAAGGTCCGGGGCTTAAGTGGTTAAGAGCTATGGGTGGAAGCAACGTTCAGCCAAGCGGGGGGCCCTCTTCCCCTCGGTCGGCAGCCAAGCATCCACAGGTAAGTGGTAGAGATGACCGGAGCATGACCGGAGCATGGCGGAAGGGGGTGGGCACCTCTCTCGCTACCCGATAAAGTGATCTCAAGGGTGAATCCGCTGCAAAGACCACTTTTATCTTAAATAGATATGCACGGCTTTCTCAAAAATACCGGGGTTATTTCAACTAGCTGCTGCCATATAGCGTCAAAGTACTGATATACGGGTATGTCATTTTGTCAAGTGGTTAATAAACAATGATATCAATGGGCTTCCCAGCTGACATCTGAATAAAAAAACTTGCTAGTAAAATATAGTTAACAAAAAACTGTGTGGGCCCCCCAGTCATACCAGACCCTTATCTAAGCATGTAGCCTGGAGGTCAGGAAAGGGGTGGGCGACGAGTGCCCCGAACCATACCAGGCCCACATGCCCAGGGGGACTTTCCCCCATGTTGATGTCATGTGCTCTGGTATGATTCAGGAAGGGGGTGCTCCCTTGCCCCCCCCCTTTCCTGACCTGCCAGGCTGCATACTCAGATAAAGATCTGTATGGATTTTGGGAGCCTCAACGTTTTTTTTTTTTTTTTTTTAATAACTGGGTGCCGGCAACTGCAACCATGAGTAATTTTAAATGGGATTTGACTCTTTTTTTTTTCTTTAAAAATGTCAGTTTTGCTGCAACAGGTTCTATACACATGGTACAGAAGCAGCACTTTACAGGCAGACTAAGGGGACTACCAGGCACTAAATTTAAAGATTTTTTTAAGCATCAATAAAATCACTGCTCCTGTAAAAATTACTTTTGATACATGTCCCCAGGGCAGTACCCAGACCCCCTATACTCCTTTTATGGCCAATTGCTTGCATATAAGCCTATAAAAAGTGACACTTTAGATTTTTCCTGTTCGTTTCCCATAGACTTCAATGGGGTTCACAGTTTGGGTTCAAACTTTTCCCCTGTTTGCGAGTTCTGCTGCAAACCGAACAGGGAGATTTTCGGACCATCTCTAATCTTCGGTCTGCTAAAAAATACATTTTTAATGTACAGATGCAATGTGCTTGCTCTCTCCCTCAGAAATTGCAGACTGTCCATTCAGGTTTAATAACTGTGGTGCAAAACTGAAAACTGTTTGCCTTGCCAATCTCTGAATAATGACACTTTATTTTTATTTTTATTTCAAGCTATAATATGGCTCCTCAGTCCCTAGGAAATGACAGCCTGTCAAAATGGCATAATTGCTGTGGTGCATAACTAAAGTGTTGTCTTGTCAGTTATCAAAACACATTTTATTTTATTACCAGATATGATATTCTCATCTAAAAACCCAAACATTGCAATCTGTCCATACAGGTTTAATATCTGTGGTGCAAATCTGTACTACTTTTTAGACATGTGCATTAGTTTTCGTCCGAATGCATTTTCGTCTGAATTTCAGATTATTTTGTTACCGTTTTAACAAACGATACAAAAGCACAGAAAACGAACACCGAAAGATCCAACATAAACAAATGCTTTATTTTAGTTTTGTTGCGGTCGAATGTGCCTAACCTTAACTCTATTAGTCCAATATTATTCTACATAAAGAGAAAAGATTTGACATTGAGAGACATGAAGAAGAGTCGACATAGAGAGAAAAGATTTGAAATAGAGAGAAAAGATTCGACATAGAGAGACATGAAGATTCAACGAAGTAGCTAAAAACATACGATCGCAGCAAGCGGACATTTATGGTGATATGCTCCGCCCATAGGCTATAGAAGAATTCTAATGTTGGTTGACTAGTAATAATAATTAATAAATATAATTATTATTAGTCATACAACATTAGAATTCTTCTATAGCTTGTAGGCGGAACATTCGACAGGAAATGTACGATTGCGGCATCGTACAGTTTCGTTGCTCCATCTAATCTTTTTTTTTTTAAAGAATCCGTCAAATCTTCTTTTTTTTAAGATTTTGTCGAATCTTCTTAGAACATTCGACAGACACCATAAGCCTTCAATGACAGATTCAACCTTAACCACTTCCCGCCCGGCCTATGGCCGATTTACGTCCGGGAAGTGGTTCTGAAATCCTGACAGGACGTCCATGGACGTCCTGCAGGATTTCATGCCGCGCGCGCCTGTGGGGGCATGCAGCACGGCGATCGGTGATGTGGGGTGTCAGTCTGACACCCTGCATCTCCGATCTCGGTAAAGAGCCTCCGGCGGAGACTCTTTACCACATGATCAGTCGTGTCCAATCACGGCTGATCACGATGTAAACAGAAGAGCCGTTGATGGCTCTTCCTCACTCGCGTCTGACCAGACGCGAGTAGAGGAGAGCCGTTCGGCGGCTCTCCTGACAGGGGGGGTTCGCGCTGATTGTTTATCAGCGCAGCCCCCCCTCGGATCGCCACACTGGAGCACCAGGGAAGCCCACCCTGGACCACCAGGGTGGGCCAAACAATAAAAAAAGCTTTGAAAAAAAAAAATCAAAAAAAAAAAAAAATCGACTGGCACTGACTGGCAACATGGGTAGATCAGTGCTGCCCCACAATATCCATCAGTGCCACCCCAAGTGTCCATCAGTGCCACCCCCACAGTGTTCATCAGTGCCACCCCACAGTGCCCATCCATGCCCAGTGCCCACCTATTAGTGCCCATCTGTGCCACCCATAAGTATCCATCAGTGCCACCCATAAGTGCCGCCCATGAGTGCCCATCTGTGCCGCATATGAGTGCCCAGTGCCGCCCATGAGTGCCCATCAGTGCCGCCCATGTGTGCCCATCAGTGCCGCCTATGTGTGCCCATCAGTGCCGCCTATGTGTCCCCATCAGTGCCACCTATGTGTGCCCATCAGTGCCGCCTATGTGTGCCCATCAGTGCCGCATACCAGCGCCGCCAATCAGTGCCACCTCATCTGTGCCCGTCAGTACTACCTCATCAATGTCCATCAGTGCCATCTCATCGGTGCCCATCAGTGCCGCCATATCAGTGCCCGTAATTGAAAGAGAAAACATACTTATTTACAAAAAAATTAACAGAAAAAAATAAAAACATAATTTTTTTTCAAAATTTTCAGTCTTTTTTTAGTTGTTGCGCAAAAAAAAATTGCAGAGGTGATCAAATACCACCAAAGAAAGCTCTATTTGTGGGGGGGAAAAGGACGCCAATTTTGTTTGGGAGCTACGTCACACGACCGCGCAATTGCCATTCAAAGTGCGACAGTTCTGAAAGCTGAAAATTGGCTTGGGCGGGAAGGTGCGTAAGTGCCTGGTATGGAAGTGGTTAATTAATTTGGATTTTCAGACGAATACATTTTTTTTAACAAAAAACAAAATAAATAAAAACGAATTTCAGGAGTAACTAAATAAATGTATTTTTTCGGACAAAAACGAAAATTCCGAAACAAAATATTTCAGTGTGCACATGTCTACTACTTTTTAGTCCCCTAAAAAGCACACACACACACACATATATATATATATATATATATATATATATATATATATATATATATATATATATATATTATTTCCAGATGGAATATGCTTACTCTCTCCTTCAGATGTTTCAGCCTATCCAGAAAAGGCTTAAAATGTGTGCTGGAAATCGTTAGTTTTTCAGACTTCAATCTTAGGAGATAGACAAAAATAGACCAGTTTAGACATAAGTTTAGACATAAAGGCATAAAGGCATAAAGACATAAAGGCCCCGATTCTCGTAGAGTGGCGCATCTTTATGCCGGTGTAGCGCATTTCGGATGCGTTACGCCGACGTAACTTAGAGAGGTAAGCTCCGTATTCTCTAATCAGAAGCGTTCATTTTTGCGCCGGCGCAGCGTAAATTCGTTGGCATAATTCAAAGTAGGAAGGAAGTGGGCGTGATCCATTTAAATGAACCGTGACCCCGTGCAAATGAAGGGCCTAATGGAAGGCACATGCGCCATCACGTGATCGCATGTCCCGCGCCCCTCTGCGCATGCTCTCAACTACGCCTGGCGTTATTCCTGAGTTATGCTGGCCCACTGTTTACGCCCAGGGCATAAATACGCCCAGACATGCGCTCGTCGAGTGCAAAAGTACACCTGTTTGGTTTGGTTGGGTGGATTGGTGGCTTTACTTTTGCACTGATAGGAGACATGTCTGCCGAGCGATCTAGGACCCGCAAAAATAATTTCTCTCCAGAGGAGAAAGCCATAATATTTGCTGCCATGGAGAGGTACTATGATCGCCTCCATGGGGTCTGCAGCAAGAATACCAGCAAGGGATCAGGTAAATGCTGTGGGCAATGAGGCAAGGAGGCCAAAAGATATTGGCAAGAAGATAAATGATTTTCGCCGGAGGGTTAAGGAGAAGATGGCTCTCATGGCGAGCCATGCCAGGGGCACTGGTGGGGGACCTGCCTCCAGGGTCCGTCTCACTCCTGACGAGGAGGTTGTTGCCCGCTGCCTTACCAGGGTTCAAGTGGAGGGAATGCCGGGCTATGACTCAGATCAGCCGCCCTTGAGGACAGGTAAGTGTGTTTTTATTCTACTATCTGGTATGTAGCATGTGACGTGGGGAAGGGAATATGTGACAAGTGTGTGGGTTCACCAACATGTGAATGTTTTGTGTCATCCGCAGATGTCCAGGAGGGAGCTGGCCCATCTGGTGCCCCTGCCCGTCCCACACAATCCCCTGATGATTCTGCCCCTGCCCATCCCACACCCTCTTTGTCTGATGAAGATGCCCCTGACCCCCAGGGAAGGCAAGCGGCATTGGTGGAGGAGAGTGGTGGCCAGACCTCCAGTGAGGAGGTCATTCAGAATGCTGAGCATTTGGGGGAGGAGGTGTCACTCTACCAGGAGGATTTGTCTACCTCGGCTCTCCATCCCAGACATCAAGCCAACGATCCTCGAGTCCCTCTGTCTCCATCCCCAACACACCAACTCCCTCTAATCCCTCTGGCTCCATCCCCAACCCACCCACTCCCTCAAGTCCCTCCCCCTATTCCAGGCCTGAAGCCTCTCCTGGGCCCAGGAAGGCAACGAGGAAAACCAGGGGGGTACCGGAATTCCTGCCTATGACCCTGACCACTGCCCAGGACACACAGACCCGCCTTATGGGTGAGATGGCCCAGGACCTGAGTAGAGTGGCTGACAGCCTTGGCGACAGGGGACACATCACGGATGGTCTGCATCACGTGGCAGCCAATACCACAGCAACAATATTCTGCTTGCGTGATCTCCAGACCACCACGGCTACCCTTGTGGCAGAGGTGCGGACCCTGAATGAGTCCGTCCAGGGCCACACAGCTGCCATTGTGGGAGTCCAGACGTAGACCAACAACCTCCTGAGACGTATAGCGGTGGCATTGGAGGGCAGGCATTAGTTTTTTTCATGGCTCTGGTGAAGAGTGTTTATTTATTTTTATTATGGCTCTGGTGAAGTGTGTTTATTTTTATTATGGCTCTGGTAATGAGTGTTTATTTATTTTTGCATGCCCTGACCCAGGCTGTCCAGGCCAATACGGCAGCCCTGAATGTTGGCCTCAACAGGATAGCCATATCCTTGGAAGGCAGGCTAGCAGGTGGGCAGAGACCAGGGGAGGCTCCTCCTTCCCCTGATTCCCCCCCATGAGTCTCCCCTGAGGGGCCGGGGCCGTGGCCGGCCCAGGCGTGGGTCACGCCAACGTTAATTTGTGATGTACTTTTGTTTTCAGTGTTTTTTTTGTTTTGTTTTTTTACTGTGATTCTGATTTGTTTTATGTTTGTGAATGATGTATGATTGTGGGGGTGACATTCCTGCCAGAAAAGGGGTGTCACCCTCAGTTTTGGTGGAGAAGGGATCCCCAGGACCAGGGAGAAGTTATCCCAGGTCCATGTGAATAGTGTATGAATGTACAGTGACATAATTGGAGCCTTGGCGGGGCGTTGCTGCTCCCTAGTACCGTGTGGTGTACTTTGGTCTAATCCAATTCGATGAGGATGTGGGGTGTGTGTGCTAGGGACCACAGTGGTGTGCATGCATGCATTCTCATTGTGCCATGATTAATGTGTGTGTTTAACGTGCAAAGGTGCCTTCTGCGCGCCTCTAAAGTCACTAGTATAGCTATGACCATGGATGCCCCTGGAATGTTGGCATACAGATTGTTGTCCTGCAAGTGTGTGTGCTCAGCTCGTCCCTAACGGTGTTGCTTTAGCTGACCTGCACACATCTGGTGCAAAGTTAAGCCTGCTTTTATAAGGGGTAACTTTAGACCAGACATTCAGCTGATGCGCACATGGCGTAGCCTGTGGCGCACAAACGTACTTTTGTGGATCGCCGTATCTCCCTCATTTGCATATTTGACTAGCAAAACAATGGTGCGTCTAGTGTATTTTTGTGCACCAAGATGCTGCCGGTGTAATCGCTTTACGTCGGACGGAAAAAGCTGGTTTTCAGGCGTATCTCGTTTTGAGGATACGGCGCATATATACGCGCGGCGCATATTTACAATTACGCCGCGCATCTCTAGATACGCCGGCGTAAGTGCTTTGTGAATCTGGCCCATAGTTTCTAGAGGTCTTTTACAAACTCTGAAAGCTGTAAGTGAATAATAAAAACCTTCAGATTTTTAGAGAAATTTGGTTATTCATAGTTTTGTGCAGTTCAGTTTTCACCATTTTGCAAAAAGGCGCAATTTAAAATGTACAAATATTTGTTATTTATTAACTCAATACAGGTTTAGCTTTTATATTTAGTAGGAATTTTGCAGGAATTTCTGTAAAATTTGCTGTGTTTATATCCGCTAAAAATGATTTTAGAGATTTTTTTTTGCCAAAATATTGTTTTGGTAAATATTTGCGCAAATTTCGCAGAGCCCTAAAAAAAATCAGTAGCACCTTCCTTTCATTCTACTGGTCCTATGCTTTCAGAAAACATAGTTATTTATTAACTCAATACAGGTTTAGCTTTTATATTTAGTAAACATTTAGCAGGAATTTTTGTAAAATTTGCTGTGTTTATATCCGCTAATAATGATTTTAGAGATTTTTTTGTGAATATATTGTTTTGATTAACATTTACACACATATCACAGGGCATTACAATCAGTAGCACCTTCTTTTTATCCTACAGTGCATGTGCTTTTCAGATAATATATTGTTTGGGGGGATCTTTTTATAGAGAAGTTTGGATTGTTAGATTTCTGCGTATGTTCAATATTTTACCATTTTGCAAAAAGGCACAAACTAAAATTTACAAATATTGGTTATTTATTAACTCAATACAGGTTAGCCTATTTAGTAGGAATTTTGTAAAATGTGCTGTGTTTTTATCTGCTAATAATGATTTCTGTGTATTTGTATTGAAAATATTGTTTAGATAAACATCTGCGCAAATATTGTGCTGTAAAAATCAGTAGCACCTTATTTGTATTTAACTGGTTATGTGCTTTCAGAAAATATATGGTTTGGTGGGGGGCTCTTTTACAAACTCTGAAAGCTATAAGAGAAAAATAAAAAAGCAATGGAAAAATTTCAAAAATGGTCTGGCCAGCTGATTTTAAAAGTGCAGCGCAGAGCCTGGTAGCAAAAAGGTTAAGTATATTTATTGAACTTTTGCCCATATACCTGTATTTTTGCAGGGTTTCCTAACATTACAGGTTAATAGGTATAATGTTTGGCTACCTCACTACAATGAATTTGCAGAGATTTGCTGGCAATCACAAAGTTTGCACATTTTAGACTTTTAGCTGATAAGTTTGCATAAGGGGCAACCTATAATGCAGTGCATACTTATTGCCCCTGGTCATCTGAGTCACAAGAGCCAATAATGTAAAGGAATGGATAACCCAGACCTCTTCTTATATAAGCAAATCCAGAGATCAAAATGAAAAAGAGGAATCACCGCTCTAAGATACTAATCAGAAAGTCCCCTCACCTGATCCAAAGCCAAGGGTGCTGGCAATGCATGGAATGATGCAAAATGAAGCAAAAACTTTCTGGACAGCCGCACTCCAAAAATAAATTGCTTTTATTGTAAAATCAAAAAACACACAAAAAGCATGCCACAGCAGACGGGGTAAAAAGCAGACGCGTTTCACACCAAACTTATTCATAGCTTACAAGAACTGCATTAGAGGTGGTTCTCTATTTTGGTTGTGAACCTGGAAATATTTTAGCCAAAAGTTTGTGATTCCCAAACTTTTGTAATCCCAGAGATTCACCACAAATCTATGGTAACTGCTGAACCTCATCCCTACATCTATATTTTATTCAAATTTATGTTATGAATATTAATAATAATAATTATACTAATATACATGACATTCTTGGCCATCAAACTTCTCATTTTTACTGTTTCGTGTACAATATGTCATAATGGTAATTTTATAACCTTCACTTTCTACAGTGCTGACAAAGATGGATTCCGTGTATTTTATGTTTGGCTTTTTTTTCCTACTCTATAAGCAGATTCATATTCCAGTCTATCAGTAATAAATAACAGAATTATTCTTTATAAACCTGACACTCTCACAGCCTTCAGCTGATTCATGGAGTCAGTGTCAGGATCCTGGGCTGCTGTCAGTAATGATGAGGTCGGGAGAAGAGGAAGAAGTCATTGGAGTCTATCAGAGACTCGGTCATGTTGTCTTCAGATATCCACTTAGAATATTGTGGTTGTTGTCTTTATGTGTGACCCCCTGCACATCTGACACCCAGAACTCTGCTCACCGCTGTGATATGACTATGAGGGATTATACATTTGAGTACAAGTATTCTCAGGATGGAGACATCATTATAGGAGGGATATTCTCTGTACATTCTGTAGTGTCACGGTGGAGTGAGAAAGGAAGTCTTGTTAAAAATCTCATGTGTTCAGCGTAAGTGAAATATGAAGTGTTTGAGTGCTTCCCCAATGTTAGTGCCTCTACACTCTCTGTATGGCTTGTCTTGCTGCTACACATATTGTATGTCTGGGATATCTGTAGTTGTTTATAATGTATTTTCCCCCTTGTGTACCTTTGGTACTATTTGTACTTTACACTTTGTCTTGTACTTTGAAAACTTTTCAATAAAAAACAATTTAAAGAAATATGAATTGTAAAGCTTCCAATCTGATCTACAGAGCTGTGTTTTTAGGAGAGATGTGTGATAATGTGCAGGACTCAGTCTGTTACACGGCATTTATATAAAATCAAAGTATATCCTTCAATGTGTTCATGAATACCACGTATGGCCCATTCACATTTAGGTGTTACATTGCCGGGTGTTAATGGTCACATTCATTCATTATGAATAGCTGCCAATGTACCACAATGGATGAAAAAAATAAAAACATGTATGACCCTTTTTTAATAAGGCAGCACAGCTTAAAGTTACAATGCATTGGGGTGCAATTCACAATGAATGACACCGCATTGCACTGCCCAATGAGAAGGTGCTTTGCCATGCATTGATATGTGTTAAGGTGTACATTATTACCACAAAGTGTGAATGGGACCTAAATGACTTTGGCCCTTAATGACTCCATATCTTTTTCACTTTTGAATAGAGTGGGGAAGGATAAAGAATCCCTGTCAGGTTTTTACTGCTACAGAAATACTATATAATGTTATTGTGGTACCTTAAAATGCATACCTCGTAAATTGCCAACCATGGCTATAACTCATATAAATTCAGGAACGATTGAATTTCATTAAATGTTTCATGCAGCAATGCACACGGCCACCAATCCCACCATAGATCTGTAGTTGAAATGTGTTATACATTTTGCCATAAAGAATTTCTGCTTGAATCCTTGTCCTGTAGACCAATGAACAACTCTCCATTTTCTGCAGGGTTTACCGGAGAGAATACAGACATCTCCTGGCTTTTATATTTGCTATTGATGAGGTAAACTGCAGTCCAGATATTCTTCCCAACATAACTCTGGGATATCATATGTATGATTCTTGTGGACATGTGAATAAAGCTATAAAAGACGTTCTACAGATATTGTCTGGACATACAAAGGAAGCTCCAAATTATTCCTGTATGGAGCGGGGTGCCCTGGCTGGTTTCATTGGAGATCTCAATTCTGACACCACTCTCCAAATGGCCCAGCTGCTGAGTCTATATGGTTACACCCAGGTAAGGAAAGCACAATTTCCTATATTATGTAACGTCAGGACAGCTAGTCGTATTATGGTGAGGTGGGTCAAATGGGTACAAATAACCTTTGTGGTAAAGTATAAGGTTGTTCTAAAAAAAGATGGCAGGGCTGTGTTGAAATGGGTCAATGGTTCAGTCCAATCTTTGGCTGTTATGACATTTGGACAAATGCCTGAAATTTTGCCCATTCAGCCCCCTGATGATCATTTATAGAAGTGATATTTCAGGAAGATAGAAACCACCAAAGGCACCAATATAATTGGCTTACATGACCTATAATCCTCAGCCATGGTCATACTTTGTCAATTGTGTCATTGTTATCCCCATTCCTTCCCTGTCAAGTGTACCGGGTCTGTTGGGTTTTTAGTGTTGACAATTTCTCAGGCGGCAGACATCATAAATAATGATGGATTTACAATGAGGATCTTTTCTTTTTTTTTTTTTTTTTTAAGTAAAAGACTTGTCAAACATTTGTGTGTATTTATCTAAAGGTTACTTTTTTTGTCAATGAGTAGGAGTACTATGTCCCTCTTACACATTCACATAGGGGGACCCCTTTGTTTTTAAAAGCCTCCCGCCTACAGACCCCCACAACCACCGGGCCAGGGTTGTGGAGAGAAGTACTATCTATTGGTAGATCTTAAATCTCACATATAATTGAAAGAGGACTTTTAACACAAGTTTGTTTTGTTATTGAATTATTGTATTATTTAATATTCCATTGAGCAGTCGGGGAGATTACTGAACACATGGATATGTGGGATGGATATATTGTAGATGTAGAAGCACTGCATAATTCTATCATGTATACAGTATACAGTATATAGAGTATCAATACTTGTAGGTCTGAATATTATATATACTGTAGTTTCTATCAAAGTCGTTTTTGGGGATTGATACAGTGTTTGTACACAGTGCAACAAAGGTGTTGAATAGACCAATTAAAGTAGATAGAAGTGTGTGTTTTTTTTTTATTTGTTTGTTGTTCTGTTTTGTCTATAACTTTTATAAAATATTTTTATTTTTTTTGCAAGATAATTTTTCATTTTTAGCCCAAAAACTAAATATATATATATATATATATATATATATATATATATATACACACACACACACACACACACACACACACACACACACACACACACATAAACAGTATGTCACAGATTTGTTATCTGAAGAAATTAGAGTTATGGTTGAATAGTGGAAATGTAAAGATTGATCTGGTCTATAAAGGCTTATTCAGGTTCAGGCGCTGAGCTGGTAATTGTGTTTATACTTGGTCGTCCACCTCCAGCTAAAGCCAAAATCAGTCTTGCAGTGGGAGTGTCTGTCCAGTAAACTGATGATCAGGAGACCCCTAGGTGGCATTACAGGAAGAAGAACTCTTAGAAGGGAATTTATCAAAACTGGAGCAGCCAGAATCTGGAGCAGTTGTGTATGACAACCAATCAGCTTCCATATTTCATCTTCAAAGATTATTTAAACAAGCTGAAGATAGAAACGGATCGGTTGCTCCAGATTCTGGCTTAACCTGTTTTGATAAATTCCCCCTTAATATCATATTATGAGCTTTTACTGATGGCTGTAATCATTTATGAAATAATAATTTTTCTCTTGTATCTTTATCTGGTTGGTCCGGTGAAATAAAATCACCACTAAAATCTGCTTATAGATCTCTTGTAGACAGTTCAGACGGCATGTTTGTTGCTCTCTAAAATACACCCATTTGGATATTAAGAGTTCCACATTATTTATACAGAAGGTTTTCTTTCTTTCTAGATTAGTTATGGGGCCAGAGATACTTTGCTGAGTGATAGAAAGATGTATCCAAACTTTTTCCGGACAGTTCCGGATGATGAGATGCAATATGTGGCCATAGCAAAGTTACTGGAAAGGTTGAAGTGGAACTGGGTCGGGATCCTTACATCTGATGATGAATACGGAGAGAGGGAGATCCGACATCTCAGCAAACATTTATCTAATCATGGAATTTGTATTGAATTCAAGATTCTGGTGTCTAAAAATAATTGTGATAAAATTCCTCCAGAGCTGCGGAGTTCAACTACGGAAGTTCTTATTATTTGTGGCTCAGTTAGTCTGACTTATTACAAGTTTTTGTATAATAATATCCCTTATCACACAGAGAAAACATTTATTATACCAGATTCTTGGTCAATGAGTGAAATGTTTTTTATTCTCAGTAATTGCAGCTTGGTTTTCACGTACCCCCATCTCTACATAAAGGGATTGCTGGAATATTTTTATAGTATTTATCCATCCAGCCGCCCAAATGACCCCCTGATAGAGGATATTCTCATTACTGAATTTGGATGTTTTTCAAAAAACCAAATGAAAAATTTCCTTATTCCACTCACAACTAGACATCCTCTTAGGGACTGCGGTTTGGAGACACGTGCACTTGATTTATCTTATCCTGATGAGAAAACATCCTATAGAGTGTTTATCTCAGTCTTCATTTTGACTAAAGCATTACATGACATGGATTTCTCCTTTAAAATAAATAATAAAAAATCTGAAATAAATCCACACACACTAAAGTATAAGGTGAGAACGTCCAATGAAAGTTTACTCTTATCTTTTTATACTCAGTCAGTTCAGTACTGGAACACAATGTGCCCAGACAAGAATTACACCCAGTTTAGGTTCATGTTTACATTAGAGGTGTTTAACCCTTTCACTTCTGGAGCTGTTTTTTTTATTTTTGCACCTATGTTAAAAAACGATTTTAGGCCTGAAGATTATATAAAACCCCCAAACAGTATACAGTATATTTTGTGAAAGCAGAGACACTGGAGAAACAATGCTTGCTGTATCATCTTTTTCTGTCACATAATATCAGTGTAATGGTTTACCAAATGTAATCTTTTGTTTTTAGTAAAAGATGCACTAAGTTCATTTTAGGGCATACAAATGTAATATATTATCCAATTATTTGGTAAAATATAAAAGATGAGGTTGCACTGAATAAATAGATAGTCAGTATGTCAAGCCATAACATGACCCGCACCTCTGAAATGGGGACAAACTTTAGTGCCTTCACTTTTCCATAGGTAATGCTTTTACGGCTAAGTTCACCTTTGGGAACATGTTACATGGCACCAGGGCAGCCATCAGAAATTTTTGCAGAAAAACGGATATGTGGCGCACGATCCAGCAGAGCAACCAAAAAATAAACTGAGGTATATGAAAATCTAATACTAAAGTCCAATAATAAAAATGTCCATGAAAGTCCTGGATCAATAAAATGTAGTACAAGTGGCTGTGGAGAACACTTAGCGGCAGCACCTTAAAGCAGAAGCATTGCTCTGAAAAGATCAAAAAGAAAGGACAAAGTGCGCCAATCTGAGTGCAGTAAGCCCAAATTTAATAACTGAAATAAAATAAATATACATATACAAAATGCCTACTCACAAACTAGAAGTAGATGGTAGGCAAAAAGACCAGAATGGGGAGATGTAGGCGATCAACAAGTGGATATGTGCCTGGAATCCTGCAGTGGTCTTGACTGGCGGGCATCCAGAGTGTAGACTGTAGCAGACCGTTGGAGATCACAGCGTCAGCTGTTTCATCAGATCCATTGATCCATGGATCTGATGAAACAGCTGACGCTGTGAAACGCGTAATCCTATTGGCCGGCCCGGACCTGCACGTCACTTCCGGCGCGACGACGGCACGCTGCGCTCCACGGTGAAGCGCACGCCGCATCCTCTGTGGCTCTCCGGTGTTCCTGTCCCCTGACACCGATCTCCAACGGTCTGCTACAGTCTACACTCTAGATGCCCGCCAGTCAAGACCACTGCAGGATTCCAGGCACATATCCACTTGTTGATCGCCTACATCTCCCCATTCTGGTCTTTTTGCCTACCATCTACTTCTAGTTTGTGAGTAGGCATTTTGTATATGTATATTTATTTTATTTCAGTTATTAAATTTGGGCTTACTGCACTCAGATTGGCGCACTTTGTCCTTTCTTTTTGATCAGAAATTTTTGGGGCCCCTTACACCTCTTTATGCATTGGCCCCCTGGAGCAGAGAACCAGGGGGGTTTCCCAAAATTTGAAAGTATCATCTCACCTGTTCTTCTATCTCCTGCCTGCCGTGGACAAAGAACCGAGGGGGGGGGGTGCCGAGAACCACAAGGTGAGTGAAAGTTTCATCTCTTCTCCTATCCTCTCTCCTGCCGCTACCTGAGAACCAGGGGGGAGGGTGGTGCGCTGCTGAGAACCACAAAGCGATCTGAGAAATTGAGAAAGTGTCATCTCTTCCTCTATCCTCTCTCCTGCCACGAATCGGGGGGAGGTCTGGCCCCTGGGAACCTTTGGGCCCCCTACATATGTAATGCTTGTACCCCCCTGATTGCTGTCCTGCATGGCACATCAGTATTTAGGGTGTAAAATGTTCCAGCACATGTTCCCTCACCCCAAACCCCCATGCCAGTGGATAGGGGGTTCCTCTCCACCAAAATGGCAGCCACATTAAAAATCTGAACATAAGAAAAATATAAATCGCGCTACCTCAATCACCCTTCTTAGCACACGCAAACGTATGCAAGAGGGTAATCTATAGTGCTATATGTGAAAGGCTGGCTGCTATATCAGAAAAATTACCTATTATGGCCACTAGAGTGCAACATGCAGCCACCTCAAAATCCCTCAGTAATCATAGTGATAGTGATTCCAAAAGAAAAAAAACACAAACAAAAACAAATGACATTTGGATCAAAAACCATCAACTAAATGTAAATTCGGCTATGAATGGGTTAATAAACAGTCCAAAATGTTGACAGTAATGAGTCCATAAACAGCAGATAAGATGTCAAACACCCGTGCATCTGTGCCACATTAAAGGTTGGTTGTAAACGTGTCCAAAAAAAAGAGTGATATCTCCTCCACCAGACTTAAAGATTGGCCTCTTACCGAATTCCCACGATCCCTTATGACAGCAGGGATCAAAACCAGCATATAATAGGTCCCAATCTCGCAGTTTCAGATTTGCAGTCCTGATGGATCTCGTTTTCCAAGAAATTTCAGCAATATCAATGCCCACCATGTAAAAAACAGTGACAGCTCCACTTAGTGCTAATAGGAACTTCTTGGGTGACGACAGCGCGCCGCTCGCCCTACGTCCATTTCGTAAGATATTTCTTTTTCCAGGCTCGTGCCCCTGGAAGAAGTAATATCTTACGAAACGGATGTAGGGCGAGCGGTGCGCTGTCGTCATCCAAGAAGTTCCTATCGTTCCCCCAGTGGACGGGTGCCTGAGATTTTTGTGTACCGGCCGGCACATTAAATTCAAGGTGCATTTTAAACTGCATAACTGTAAGTGCAATTTAAACCTTTTAAAATACATTTCTACACATTTAATGCACTATGTGGAGCTGTCACTGTTTTTTTCATGGTGGGCATTGACATTGCTGAAATTTCTTGGAAAACGAGATCCATCAGGACTGCATATCTGAAACTGCGACATTGGGACCTATTATATGCTGGTTTTGATCCCCTGTCATAAGGGATCATGGGAATTCTGTAGGCCAATCTTTAAGTCTGGTGGAGGAGATGTCACATTTTTCTTTTGGACACGTTTACAACCAACCTTTAATGTGGCACAGATGCACGAGTGTTTGACATCTTATCTGCTGTTTATGGACTCTTTGCTGTCAACATTTTGGACTGTTTATTAACCTGCCTGGCGGTATCTCCCGAGCGTGACTCGGGGTGGGTTTTTTATGTTGCGATCGGTATCCCCGAGTCACGCTCGGGGTAGCTATGCAGAGCCTGCAGCGTGCGCTGGCTTACCTTGTCCTGGATCCAGCAATGTCACCGCGCTGTGTGAGCGAGCGGGACCTCGCTCGATTCACACAGCATCCTCCTGTGCCGCCGATCTCCGTTCCCTGCGACGTTACGATGCACGGGAGCGGAGAATGGCGCCAAATTCAAAAACGTAAACAAACACAATACATACAGTATACTGTAATCTTATAGATTACAGTACTGTATGTAAAAAATACACACCCCCCCTTGTCCCTAGTGGTCTGCCCAGTGCCCTACATGTACTTTTATATAATAAAAACCTTTCTTTCTCCCTGCAAACTGTAGATTGTCCATAGCAACCAAAAGTGTCCCTTTATGTCAAAAATGGTTTTAGATCAGCTAAAAAACAGCGATAATAAATTATAATCACTTGCAGAAATGTGCGATAGCGATTTGTGGGGAAATTCGTCATAAAAAAATAAAAATAATGACAGCGACAATTCTGCAACTGAGCACATTTCAGTGATTTTGATTTGATTACATTATTGAATAATTTTTATTAGAATTATATTATTATTTGTTATAATTATTTATAATTATTAATTATATTATAATTTATAATTTTGTTTTTTTTTAAATTTCATACTCGGGATGCCTATTAGATTCTTGTTTGGTCAGATTTAAGTGAGTTATTCCTAAGAATTACAGGCCTACAGTATTAAATGCCAAATTTCCTTGCAAATAATTGTACCGCTTTTGGTACGTAATTCCAGACAGAATCATACCGCCAGGGAGGTTAACCCATTCATAGCCGAATTTACATTTAGTTGATGGTTTTTGATCCAAATGTCATTTGTTTCTGTTTTTGTTTGTGGTTTTTTTCTTTTGGAATCACTATCACTATGATTACTGAGGGATTTTGAGGTGGCTGCATGTTGCACTCTAGTGGCCATAATAGGTCATTTTTCGGATATAGCACCCAGCCTTTCACATTCAGCACTAGAGATTACCCTCTTGCATAGGTTTGCGTGTGTAAAGAAGGGTGATTGAGGTAGCGGGATTTATATTTTTCTTATGTTCATTTCTTGTATTTATTTTTTACACGATAATCACAGCACCTGGACGGATTAGACTGTGACCACTTGCAAGTTTTTTCTCCCTGTCTTTCTTTCTGTTATTTTAGCGCAGTTTCTTTCCATTTTTCCACATTAAAAATCTGCTCCAACCACACAGCCATGGTATTCATTCAAGAATCTGAGAATGAATAAACTACAAGTCCTATCTTCCATCGTGACAGACAAAATTGCAATATCAATGGACTGTGATTGTGCTGATCAGTTCATTTGTACTTCATTTGTACTCCATTCAAGTCCTCCAGCTACATAGTTACATAGTATGTGAGGTTGAAAAAAGACACAAGCCTATCAAGTCCAACCTATGTGTGTGATTATATGTCAATATTACCTTTTATATCACTGGTATATTACTTATCTGTGTCAGCTGCAGGGAAGTATTCTAATGGTGGGCATACCCACCGATCAATCTTTTTTTCGTTCAGCCAACAGGCTGCATGAAAAAAAAGATTACAATACATGTCCAACAAGAACAATCAACGTACTGGTATGTTGCTGGACTTTGAATGGTTATACCAGAATGATGCCTGCAGGTTTTGGTATTATCTTGGTATCATTATTTTCAGCCAGCGGTCGGCTTTCATGTAAAAACAGTCCTAGCGGCTAATTAGTCTCTAGACTGCTTTTACATTCAGTGGGAGGGAATGCCCCCCCCCCCGGATATAAGCAGCGCCGTTGGGAAATTGGGAAAGCATTTTATCACACCGATCTTGGTGTGGTCAGATGCTTTGAGGGCAGAGGAAAGATCTAGGGTCTAATAGACCCCATTTAAAAAAAAAAAAAAAAGAGTACCTGTCACTGACTATTGCTATCATAATGGATATTTACATTCCCTGAGATAACAATAAAAATGGTAAAAAATAAATAAAATGGAAGGAAAAGTTTACAAATAAAATAAAAAAAGCGAAATAAATATAAAAAAAAAAAGCATCCCTTTCCCCCCTGCTCTTGAGCAAAGGCGAACGCAAGCGTCGGTCTCGAGTCATATGTAAACTGCAATTGCACCATGCATGTGAGGTATCACCACGAAGGGCAGATCGAGGGCAGTGATTTTAGCAGTAGACCTCCTCTGTAAATCTAATGTGGTAACCTGTAAAAGCTTTTAAAGGCTTTTAAAAATGTATGTAGTTTGTCGCCACTGCGCGTTTGTGTGCAGTTTTAAAGTATGTCGTGTTTGGTATTCATGTACTCGACCTAAGATCATCTTTTTTATTTCATCAATAATTTGGGCAATATAGTGTGTTTTAGTGCTTTAAAATAAAAAACGTGTATTTTCCCCAAAAAATGCGTTTGAAAAATCGCTGCGCAAATACTGTGTGGAAAAAAAAATGCAACACCCACCATTTTAGTCTGTAGGGCCTTTGCTTTAAAAAAATATATAATGTTAGAGGGTTCAACTTAACTTTCTTGCAAAAATAATATGTTTTTATGTAAACAAACAGTGTCAGAAAGGGCTTTGTCTTCAAGTGGTTAGAAGAGTGGGTGATGTGTGACATAAGCTTCTAAATGTTGTGCATAAAATGCCAGGACAATTCAAAACCCCCCCAAATGACCCCATTTTGGAAAGTAGACACCCCAATCTATTTGCTGAGAGGCATCTCGAGTCCATGGAATATTTTATATTCTGACACAAGTTGCGGGAAAAATAAATATATATATATTTTTTTTTTTGCGCAAAGTTGTCACTAAATGATATATTGCTGAGAGCCGTGGTCTGCCAGCGCCGGAGATGGCTGCCTAGACAGAGAGCTCGTCAGCCCGAGGGGGAAGGAGACGCTACACAGGCCCTAACACTGACGCCATCGAGAGCCATCCTCACTCCTCAGCGCCCGGACACCCTGAGGAACGATGTCCAGAAAGAGGATGACAGATCCGCAGCCTCAGAAGCTGACAGCATTCTTCTCCTCGCCACAGCACAAGGTCAGTCAGACCAAACATGGCAGCCTACGCGGATCTCCCTGACGAGATTCCGGAGGAAAACACCACACACAGCCCTCCGCTGTCCCCCACAACTACCTTAAAAGACATGCTGCTCTCACTGCAGGGATCTTTAAAGTCTGATCTGTCCTCCTTGTTCACCAAAATGTCGGCTGACATGCATGTTATGGACAATAGAGTATCCCACTTGGAAGATAGTATGGAGGAATGTACCTCGACTGTAAATGTGCTTATAGATTCAATGCATGAAGTGAAAGATGAACAGTCCTGGATGAGACGCAAAATAGCAGATTTAGAGGACAGGTCCAGGAGAAACAACGTGAAGCTGAGAGGAATCCCTGAATCGATCCTTCCGATCGACCTGCCTAGATATGCTAAAGAATTAATGCATGCAATCCTCCTTGATGCGTCACCTAGAGATCTGATTGTGGATCGCATCCACAGAATCGCAAAGCCATCACATCTTGCTGCCTCAGTGCCCAGAGATGTACTAATGAGAGTTCAATTTTTTCATGTAAAGGAAAGGCTCCTCATAACAGCAAGGAATAATCCACAACTCCCAGGGCCATACGAAGGGGTCTCTCTTTACGCTGACCTAACCAAATTCACCCTGCAACTGCGGAGGCAACTCAATCCAGTCACCAAAGGGTTGCACAATCACAAAATTCAATTCAAATGGCGTTACCCAGCCTCCCTGCTGATTAACAAAAATGGAGCAACGCATGTGATTCACAGCCTGGAGAAAGGGCTTCAACTACTGCATACCTGGGGGATACTCCCTGATCCGCCACATCCTCCAGAGGCTCCCCTGACTCAAAGGGGGCCACGCCAGCCGCGGCACTCTCCTGCCACACAGTCCACTTGACAAACTGTTCTGTGTTCATTGGGCCTTTACATCTACCAAGTTATTGTCCCCTCGGCTACCAGCCTTTCCTTCAATTGTTTTCTTCATTGTTCTTTTTAGTGTTACTGCTTTACTCTGATTTGACTTTGATCTCCTCATAGTGGCTTAGCTGGGTGTATCCACCCTCTATCCCACCGTTTGACTCTGTTGGTGGCTACGCCACCTGCTTTAGTTACTAATCACATTCCAATTGGACTACACCTTGTTCTATTTCCTCAGATTAACTTTGCCTTTTTGCAGATACAACCTATTGGTGACGAATTCCTACAACTGCCCGGAATCCTCTGGACTCATCGTGAGTCACCAACTGCCAAGTTCCGAGCCACGTATATCCGGAGCCTGCATCTAACCGTAAGTGCCTGGTTCAGCCCCTGGACGCACTCACCTCACAATGCCACTCAACATACTGTCCATTAATGCTAACGGGCTCAACCACCCGGCCAAAAGACATTCCTTATGGAAGACGGCCCTAGACCTACAGTGTGATATCTTGTGCGTTCAGGAGACTCACTTTATGTCTAAAGCGGCTCCTATTTGCAGGCATAGACACTTTAACCAGATTTTCTCCGCACTGTTCACCTCTAAGAAGAGGGGTGTGTTGATTGCAATCAAAGACTCAATCTCATTTAATTTGAAACAGTCAGTCATTGACCCGGAGGGTCGTTTTGTAATCCTTATCTGTACCATTAACAATGTCGTATTCACCTTAGTTAATGTATAGCTCCGAATGCCAAACAGATGAGATTTTTTCGAAAATTGATGTCTGAATATTGCTATGACGCACGCCAAAATGGAAGCGTTAGAAACGGACACAATCGCCAACTTTGAAAAAATATGGAACCCTTGGATACAATATGCTATACCAGAAAATTTTAATAAAGGTGTAATGATGCCATGGTAGCTTTCCTATACAAAAATAACCGTTGTACATTTCATGCTTTGACGACGGATCCTAGCCCATCCCTGCAGACTTCCTTACCTGACCCCCCCCCCCATTTTCCTTCCTTTTCTTCCCTTCTTCCTTTTCCTGATCTGATACTGCATAAGGTAGTACCCTTGTGTATCTACCGTTAACTTTGAAAATGTAGCACATTTTAGAAATTTAAAGTTGATAGGTAGTAAGGTTACATTAAATAAGGACGTATTGTCTTTGATATATTATCCACTAGCCACTAGGACAAGTTGTAAGGATTACATATTTGGCTATGTTAACTACTTAAACTCTTCCTGCGATAGTACACAGAACATGGCTAAAATATTCCCGTTTATTGTTGTTTAAGAAAGATGATACTGTTAGTCAATCTTATGTTATAATAACCACCTGATTACTGTAACAAATGTATGCTTCATGTACAATTTATCCTTGCATTTAATAAAGATATTCTTGACAAGGAAAATTGATGTCTATTATCCATCCCATAAAGCAGGGTCGACTACTACTTTGTGGCGACTTAAATCTTGTACCGGAGGTCCACCTGGACTCCACTTCAGCGACAAAAAGCAGAGAATCCCCTATGAAGGCATTCATGAGCAAACATGATCTTTTTGATGTATGGAGGTGCCTACATGGGACGGAGAGGGATTACTCCTACTTCTCTCCCTTCCATGGTACGTACTCGCGCATAGACTTATTTTTGACAGACAAGTGGTTATTGCAAGACATTAGTGCGGCAGAAATCCACACCACATCCTGGTCCGATCACGCCCCCATCACGATCTCTCTGACGGATCTTCCGAGACAAACGCAATCCTATCTCTGGAGGGCAAACAATTATATCTTACAACACCCCTCCTACTCTCCAGAAATCAAAGATAGATTGCAGGAATACTTTGACGACAATGTCGGCTCTGTATCGGACCCGGGTGTGGTGTGGAATGCACACAAAGCATTTATCAGGGGGGTGTTGATAAAGAGCAGCTCCCAACATAAGAAAAGAAGATTACTGCAAATTGACTCCCTTACCTCTCAGATAGCTGACCTAGAAACGTGAAACAAGTCAACTACCTTACCATCACGATCGGCGCAAATATTGTCCCTGCGGCAGGAACTGAGACTTCTTCTCCTATATTCATTTGAAAACATGCAGAGAAAGCTGAAAGCTGTCTCGTACTCCACGTCCAATAAGGCGGGCAAGGCTCTTGCCCGGAGAATCAAGGGCCGCAGAATAAAAAGTAAAATAGACCATCTATTCCATCCTCACACAAAAGCGGAACTTAGAGACCCTAAAAAGATTCTTTCAGCGACTACTACAGCGACCTTTATAACTTGAGCCGTGACCCCGACACGCACCAACCTACTTCCGACAAAATCAACAGATTTCTTGACGAAGTAGCTTTACCTGAACTGACGGTAGAACAGCTATCCCGCTTAAATGACCCTTTCACTGTCAAGGAGATATTAGCTACGATAGCTTCACTCCCAAAGGGTAAATCACCGGGCCCAGATGGCCTTTCAGGGGAATACTATAAGCAATATGGGGATCTACTAGCCCCCCATTTGACTTCCCTTTTCAATACTATAGCCTCCTCCTCTAAATTCCCGAAAGAGTCCTTACAAGCAGTGATAGTCACTCTGCCCAAATCGGGGAAGGACCCCACACACCCGCAAAAGTTCCGCCCCATCTCGCTTTTAAACCTTGACCTAAAGATATATGCTAAAACTCTGGCCACAAGACTGATCAACATAATGCCCACGTTAATACATAGGGATCAATCCGGATTCACAGCGGGTAGGCAAACTTCGGACGCCACTAGACGACTTATTGATATAATCCATTATGCCAAGTCCACTGGAACGCCTTCTCTGCTCCTATCTCTGGAGGAAGAGAAGGCGTTCGATAGGATACATTGGGGCTACCTTAAACAAGTCCTCAGAAAATTTGGATTCAAGGGCCAGATCCTAAATGCTTTGTTGGCTCTGTATTCCACCCCCTCAGCCAGAGTGTTCTCAGAGGGCATGCTTTCCAGGCCATTTGACATATCTAACGGTACAAGACAAGGATGCCCCCTCTCCCCGTTAATTTTCAACCTCCTGATCAAACCCCTAGCAGAGCACATCCGGAAGAACCCTAAAATAACTGGCTTCAGGATCGGCCCCCATCACCACAAGATAAGTTTATTTGCGGATGATGTTATCCTCATGCTGTCCAATCCCACATCCTCTCTGGTAGAGACCCATAATACTCTGCAATGGTTTAGTAAGGTCTCTTACTATAAAGTAAATACTACTAAATCTTAAATTTTGAACTTGGGTTTAGATGCCACCACTAAAAATCTGTTACAAAATCAATGCCCCTTTGCATGGGCCGATAACGACATATCGTACCTGGGGATCAAACTCACGAGAAAAACGAAAAATCTCTTTGCAACTAACTTTAAGCCCTTCCTTGCCAAACTCCACGTAGATGTACAGACCCTAGCTAAACACGAACTGTCCTGGTCAGGAAGGTTGGCAGCTTTCAAAATGATGTACCTGCCCCAGGTACTTTACTTATTTCGTACTATTCCTATACCCATTCCCAAATCTTATTTTAGATCCCTTCAAACGATGCTCAACAGGCTATTATGGCAGGGAAAAAAAACCCTGTTGCGCAAAACACATGCTAACCAAACATAAACTAGCGGGTGGGGCCGGATCTATAGATTTCGAAGACTATTATTGGGCACCGGTAATGACTCAGCTTTGGGACTGGTTTCAGACACCTCCAATTACCCCTTGGAGCCATTTGGAATCCGCTTTACTCCAACACCATAACTTAAAAAGCTGGGTACTGGGCACCCCATTAGGAATCCCCGTCTCCAGCTCACTTCCACCTACTATGAAAGTAGCCGCCAATGCGTGGCGTAAAATTGTAACCATGGGCAACACTTCTGAGCACGCCTTCTCCCCACCTCTCCCAATTGACTTACTACAGCACTTCACGTCAGACCTCTCCCTCACAAAATGGAAATCTCAGGGAATAGCTCTCCTTGGAGATATTCTCCAAGATGGGTCACTGCTACCATTTGCACAATTACAAGAGAAGTTTAGCCTCCAATATACTGAACTCTTCAACTACCTTAGAATAATGCACTGCTTTGAACGCATCACCACTCCGAGTTACACCATCCCTCCTGGGGTATGGTTGTTCCTGACAGATAAAAAACCACGCACTAAGGGAATATCCCTTTTTTACAATCTCTCTCAACACAAATGCATTTTCTCCAAATCAAAACCACACTTCCACTGGGACGCGGATCTGGGTCATACCTTTTCCGAGTCGCAGTGGCAGATAGCACTACGCTCCATATACAAGTCCACCAAGAACTCTGCCTTCTGGGAACTCGCACAAAAAATATTTCTCCGGTGGTATCTTACCCCCACGAGGGTAGCGAAATTCAGCCCCTCCACGTCTGAGAACTGCTGGAGATGCAACTCAGGCAGGGGAGACCTCCTGCATATCCTCTGGACATGCCCTCTCATACAACCATACTGGACAGCAATATTTCGTATTCTCACGGATATCTACCAAACTCAGTTAGACCCTACCCCTGCTTTGGCATTGCTGAACTTGACGATTGACCTCTTACACCCCAAGTACAGAGTGGTATTGACCAACGTTCTCCTCGTAGCGAGACTGTCTATCACAAGACTATGGAAAACTACACAAATACCATCCATGGAACGCACCTTAGACCAGGTTAATGTACATTATAATTATGAATTGATGCTAGCATCCAGCGAGGGCCACCTCCAAAAGATGCAACACATATGGGAACCCTGGTCGCAATGGACCAGTTCAGAGGATTATCTGTGAATAGGCCATATTACACAGTATGTCAACTGAATCCTCGCCTGTACCATAGGCGATGATATGATGATCACACTAAGTATACTTATTCCTGAAAAGTATTACCTGTTTTCTTTTATTTCTGAGATGCCATGAGTATTTTGCTTACCTTGTATATGTATTTGATCGGAATGCTGACAATTTATATTTACCTTCTTTTTTCTGTACTCCTTGTGCAAAAACGTTTCAATAAAAACTATTGATTAAAAAAAAAAATGATATATTGCTCAAACATGCCGTGGGTATATGCGTAATTACACCCCAAAATACATTCTGCTGCTTCTCCTGAGTACAGGGATACCACATGTGTGAGAATTTTTGGAAGCCTAGCCGCGTACGGGACCCCAAAACCAATCACTGCCTTCAGGCTTTCTAAGGGTGTCAATTTTTGATTTCACTCCTCACTACCTATCACTACCTATCACAGTTTTGAAGGCCATAAAATGCCAAGATGGCACACAACCCCCCCAAATGACCCCATTTTGGAAAGAAGACACCCCAAGCTATTTGCTGAGAGGCATGTTGAGCCCATTGAATATTATTTTTTTTTGCCCCAAGTGATTGAATAATGACCAAAAAAAATAAAATTTACAAAACATTGTCACTAAATGATATATTTTTCACACATGCCATGGGCATATGTGGAATTACACCCCAAAATACATTCTGCTGCTTCTCCTGAGTACGGGGATACCACATGTGTGGGACTTTTTGGGAGCCTAGCCACGTACAGGACCCCGAAAACCAATCACCACCTTCAAGATTTCTAAGGACATACATTTTTGATTTCACTCACACAAACCTTGAAGGCGGTGATTGGATTTCGGGGTCCTGTACGTGGCTAGGCTTCCAAAAAGTCCCACACATGTAGTATCCTCATACTCAGGAGAAGCAGCAGAATGTATTTTGGGGTGTAATTCCACATATGCCAATGGCATGTGTGAGAAATTTATCATTTAGTGACAACGTTTTGTAAATTTTATTTTTTATTTTTTTTGGTCATTATTCAATCACTTGGGGCAAAAAAATGTAATATTCAATGGGCTCAACATGCCTCTCAGCAAATAGCTTGGGGTGTCTTCTTTCCAAAATGGGGTCATTTGGGGGGGTTCCATGCCATCTTGGCATTTTATGGCCTTCAAAACTGTGATAGGTAGTGATAAGTAGTGAGGAGTGAAATAAAAAATTGACACCCTTAGAAAGCCTGAAAGGGGTGATTGGTTTTTGGGGCCCCGTACGCGGCTAGGCTTCCAAAAAGTCTCACACATGTGGTATCCCCGTACTCAGGAGAAGCAGCAGAATGTATTTTGGGGTGTAATCCTGCATATGCCCACGGTATGTTTGAGCAATATATCATTTAGTGACAACTTTGCGGAAAAAAAAAAAATATATATATATATATTTATTTTTCCCGCAACTTGTGTCAGAATATAAAATATTCCATGGACTCGAGATGCCTCTCAGCAAATAGCTTGGGGTGTCTACTTTCCAAAATTGGGTCATTTGGGGGGGTTTTCAATTGTCCTGGCATTTTATGCACAACATTTAGAAGCTTATGTCACACATCAAAAATGTATGCCCTTAGAAATCTTGAAGGCGGTGATTGGTTTTCGGGGTTCCATACGCGCTAGGCTCCCAAAAAGTCCCACACATGTGGTATCCCTGTACTCAGGAGAAGCAGAAGAATGTATTTTGGGGTGCAATTCCACATATAACCATGGCATGTGTGAGAAATATATCATTTAGTGACAACTTTGTGCAAAAAAAATCAGTTTGTCATATTCCCGCAAATTGTGTCAAAATATAAAATATTCCATGGACTCGACATGCCTCTCAGAAAATATGGGGGGGGTTTTGTGCTATTTTGGCATTTTATGGCCTTTGAAACTGTGATAGGTAGTGAGGAGTGAAATCAAAAATTTGCGCCCTTAGAAATGCTTTTTTTTTGTCATTATTCAATCACTTGGGACAAAAAAAAATATTCAATGGACTCAACATGCCTCTCAGCAGTTTCCTTAGGGTGTCTACTTTCCCAAATGGGGTCATTTGGGTGGGTTTTGTACTGCCCTGCCATTTTAGCACCTCAAGAAATGAGATAGGCAGTCATAAAATAAAAGCTGTGTAAATTCCAGAAAATGTACCCTAGTTTGTAGACGCTGTAACTTTTGCGAAAACCAATAAATATACGCTTATTGTGATTTTTTTTTTACTAAAGACATGTGGCTGAATACATTTTGGCCTAAATGTTTGACTACAGTTTAGTTTATTCGATATTTTTTACTTTTTGTTATAAGAAAAATATTTTTGTTTTAAATTTTTCGGTCTTTTTCCGTTTATATCGCAAAAAATACAAATCGCAGAGGCAATCAAATACCATCAAAAGAAAGCTATATTTGTGGGAAGAAAAGGACGCACATTTTGTTTCGGTACAACATTGCATGACCGCGCAATTACCAGTTAAAGCAGCGCAGTGCCAAATTGTAAAAACACCTTTGGTCCTTTAGCTGCATATTGGTCCGGGGCTTAAGTGGTTAAAGATATGTTTGCTGCTAATTATCTACCTCTACTGAAGCAAACAACTGGTTTAATGAAATTATGGACTTCCCTTCCATTGTCATGGATCGGTAAGATAAACACAGTAAAGATGTCAATATTACCAACATTTTTATATTTCTTTAGAGTATTTCCTATCCCATCACCATCCTACTTTCTAAGACTTACTCAACGTAGAGTTATGTCCTTTATTTGGGGCACAACTAAACCCTGTATTCCTAATTCTACGTTATACCTCCATAAATTGAGAGGAGGAATGGGACTACCCAACTTCTCCTCTTATTTCAATGCTGCACAAATAGCATCACTATCTAAATACCATGCTACAGATGAAATACCTTTATGGGTTGTTATAGAGTCAGTAGATAGTGATTTGTTGTCGGTAGCCTACCTGCTATGGCTCAGACCCGCTGATAGGTCTTATTTATCCAATCCCATAACAAAATATTCTCTAGCCATTTGGGATAAATTTAAAAGTTCCCATATGCTCCAATCCTCACATAATCCCCTGCTTTCCTTCCTTAGGAACCCTGCCTTCTATCCTGCTTGGAAATACCCAAAATCCTTTTCGGCATGGTTCTCCACTAACTTGACTCGCCTACACAACCTAGTATCTAATACTAACATTCACTCCTTTCCTGTACTATGTGAATCCTTTGGGCTCCCTAGTAGAGTTGAGCGAACCCGAACTGTAAAGTTCGGGTTCGGTACGGACTTTGGGTTTTTCCCAAACCCGAACCCGAATAATTGGAAAAAGTTCGGGTCCGGAGTTCGGGGAAAAAAAATGTGCGGAGGTCCCCGCAAATTCAATAACCAGGCCCTTTAGGTCCGGTATGGATTTTAAGGGGAACCCCGCCGTCAATTTAAAAAAAAAATGACGTGCGGTTCCCCCTAAATATCCATAACCAGACCCGTTATCCGAGCACGTTGACCTGGCCGGCCGCAGAAAAGAGGGGGGGACAGAGTGCGCCCCCCCCTCTCCTGAACCGCACCAGGCCACATGCCCTCAACATTGGGAGGGTGCTTTGGGGGGCCCTCCAAGCACCTTGTCCCCATGTTGATGGGGACAAGGGTCTCATCCCCACAACCCTTGCCCGGTGGTTGTGGGGGTATGCGGGCGGGAGGCTTATCTGAATCTGGAAGATCCCTTTAACAAAGGGGACCCCATATCCTGATCCCCCCCTGTGTGAAATGGTAATGGGGTACACTGTATTAATAAAAAAAAAGGAAAAAAACTCCAGCGGTGATAATCCACTCGTTCCCGACTTCCTGCTCCAACGTTGTCCTGATCCAGCGATGGGTGCGGGTGATCTCCAGCAATGAGAAGATCCATCCATCCGGAGCGCAGCATCGCCGACCTCCACTCACCACTGGACACAGCCCAGCGAATGACGCGCTGAAGCTGTGACATTACTTATATAGGGGAGGCAGGGCCACCCGTCACGTGACCCCGCACCCTCTGACGCACCCTCTGCTACGTCACTGGGGAATCCCAGGAAGAGGGAAGACTGGGCTTACCCAGTGACGTAGCAGAGGGTACGTCAGAGGGTGCGGGGTCACGAGACGGATGGCCCTGCCTCCCCTATATAAGTAATGTCACAGCTTCAGCGCGTCATTCGCTGGGCTGTGTCCAGCGGTGAGTGGAGGTCGGCGATGCTGCGCTCTGGATGGATGGATCTTCTCATCGCTGGACAGGAGATCACCCGCACCCGTCGCTGGATCAGGACAACGTTGGAGCAGGAAGCCGGGAACGAGTGGATTATCACCGCTGGAGTTTTTTTCTTTTTTTTTTCTTTATTAATAAAGGACTTTATTTTACGGTGTGTGTTTTTTTTTACAAGAATTTACACTTCCTTCGTGAAATGGTAGGGGTACAGTGTACCCCATTACCATTTCACACAGGGGGGGTCAGGATCTGGGGGTCCCCTTTGTTAAAGGGGTCTTCCAGATTCTGATAAGCCTCCCACCCGCATACCCCCACAACCACCGGGCAAGGGTTGTGGGGATGAGACCCTTGTCCTAATCAACATGGGGACAAGGTGCTTTGGGGGGCACCCCAAAGCACCCTCCCAATGTTGAGGGCATGTGGCCTAGTGCGGTTCAGGAGAGGGGGGGCGCACTCTGTCCCCCCCTCTTTTCTGCGGCTGGCCAGGTCAACGTGCTCGGATAACGGGTCTGGTTATGGATATTTAGGGGGAACCGCACGTCATTTTTTTTTTAATTGACGGCGGGGTTCCCCTTAACCAGTTAACCACCAGCCGCCGTCCAAAAACGGCGGCAAGGTGATTGCTTAACTGGGGGTCGCCGTTCTGAAACGGCGCCCAGCAGAAGCAGTAATGCGCGCCGCCTCGGGCGCGCACACAGAAAATATTGTGCGCGCCGGGTCTATGAGACCCGGCGCTACACAGATCAAGGTAATTGACCAGTAACAGCGGTCTTTTACCATGTGATCGCGCCGTCCAATGACGGAGCGATCACATGTAAACAAACCGGCGTCTTTTGAAGACCCCGGTTCCTCCCTCCTCTCTCTGTACCGAGCGGAACAGTGTGAGAGGGGGAGCGCGGGTGTCAGCAGCGCTGTGGATGGATCTGTGACTATTGCAGTCACAGATCCATCCATCCCTGCTCAGCCATCCCTGAAACCCCCTGCAATACTGTGCATTACCCCCTACAATACTCTGCAATACCCCCCCTGCACAATACTCTGCATACCCCCCTGCGCAATACTCTGCATACCCCCGGCAATACACTGCATACCCCCCTGTGCAATACTTTGCATACCCCCCTGCGAAATACTCTGCATACCCCCCTGCAAAATACTCTGCATACCCCCCCTGCGCAATACTCTGCATACCCCCCTGCGCAATACTCTGCATACCACCCCCTGCGCAATACTCTGCATACCCCCCCTGCGCAATACTCTGCATACCCCCCTGCGCAATACTCTGCATACCCCCTGCGCAATACTCTGCATTACTCCCCGGCAATACTCTGCATTACTCCCCGGCAATACTCTGCAATACCCCAGCGCAATTACTCTGCAATACCCTTGCGCAATTACTCTGCAATACCCCCCGCACCAATACTCTGCAATACCCCCGCACCAATACTCTGCAATACCCCCGCACCAATACTCTGCAATACCCACGCACCAATACTCTGCAATACCCCCGCACCAATACTCTGCAATACCCACGCACCAATACTCTGCAATACCCCCGCACCAATACTCTGCAATACCCCCGCACCAATACTCTGCATACCCCCTGCGCAATACTCTGCATACCCCCCTGCGCAATACTCTGCATTACTCCCCGGCAATACTCTGCATTACTCCCCGGCAATACTCTGCAATACCCCAGCGCAATTACTCTGCAATACCCCCCGCACCAATACTCTGCAATACCCCCGCACCATACTCTGCAATACCCCCGCACCAATACTCTGCAATACCCCCGCACCAATACTCTGCAATACCAAGCGTGTGCAATTTTGAAGGGTGACATGTTGGGTATCTATTGACTCGGCGTAACTTCATCTTTCATATTACGCAAAAACATTGGGCTAACTTTAATGTTTTTTTTTTTTAAAAGCACAAAACCGTTTTATTTCCAAAAAAACGCATTCGAACAATTGCTGCGAAAATAACGTGCGCGATAAAAAGTTGCAACGACCGCCATTGTATTGTCTAGGGTTTTTGCTAAAAAAGCATATAAAATGTTTTGGGTTTCTATGTAATTTTCTAGCAAATAAATGATGATTTTTCCATGTTTGAGAGGAATGTCAGAATTGGTCTGGGTGCTTTAGAACGCCTGATGGTGCTCCCTGCATGTTGTGCCTCTGTATGTGGCCACGCTGTGTAAAAGTCTCACACATTTGGTATTGGCATACTCGGGGAGGAATAGCAGAATGTGTTTTGGGGTGTAATTAGTGGTATGCATATGCTGTGTGTGAGAAATAACCTGCGAATATGAACATTTTGTGAAAAAAAAAAATCTTGATTTTGCAAAGAATTGTGGGAAAAAATTACAACTTCAAACTCACCATGCCTCTTTCTAAATACCTTGGAATGTCTTATTTCCAAAAAGGGGTCATTTGGGGGGTATTTGTACTTTTCTGGCATGTTAGGGTCTCAAGAAATGAGAGAGGCCATCAGTACTTCAGGTGTGATCAAATTGATAAATTTTCAGTAATTGGTACCATAGCTTGTAGACCCTATAACTTTCACCCAGACTAAATAATATCCCAATTTTTTTTTTTTTTAACCAAAGATATGTAGCAGTATACATTTTAGGCCAAATTTATGAAGAAAAATTCATTTTTTGCAAAAAAAATTAATAGAAATGAAGAAAAATTCATTTTTTTACAAAATTTTCGTTCTTTTTTCATTTATAGCGAAAAAATAAAAACCGCAGAGGTGATCAAATACCACCAAAAGAAAGCTCTATTTGTGGGAAAAAAAGGACAAAAATGTCATTTGGTTACAGTGTTGTATGTGAGAGCACCGAAAGCTGAAAATTGGTCTGGTTATTAAGTGGGTTTAAGTGCCCAGTTGTCAAGTGGTTAATATCCATCCAATATCGGACCCAAACCCGAACATCCAGGTGTCCGCTCAACTCTACTCCCTAGGTCTGAAATTTTCAGATATCTACAAATTAAAAACTTTTATGAACCACTACTCAATACAGGGTCATCACTTACTCAACTGTCTCAATTTGAGCGGATTTGCATCAGCAACCCACATGTCAGAGGACTAATTTCAATTCTTTACCAACTAATAAATGCAAATTCCAATGATACATTACCCTCGTATGCAACTAAATGGGCACAAGACATGAATATAGTATTTGACGCTAAAGACTGGTCAAACATCTGGTTAGCCACTAAAAACTCCTCTCCTAACTGTTTTGCTGTAGAAACAAATTATAAGGTTTTGACACGCTGGTAACTAGTACCAGCTAGAATAGCAAAATTTGCTCCCGCATACCCACTAAATAGTTTTAGAGGCTTTGACACACCAGGTACTAACTTCCACACATGGTGGCAATGTCCGGTTGTCAAGGAATTCTGGATGAATATTTTTCGAATGGCATCTAAAGCTCTTGATATTACTATTTCTCCAGACCCGGCTATAGCACTTCTAAACCTAAAACCTACTACACTTACACATACTCAATTTCAACTGTTAATACACCTTAGCACTGCAGCCAAAAAAAACATCGCTAAGGCATGGAAAACCAAAACCTTAATCTTAGCGGAAGCCAAACACAGAATGAATAAAGCACTTATTCACGCAAAGATGTCAGCCATTGAAGATAATAAAATTAATAAATACCATAAGATTTGGCAGCCTTGGGTAAAACACTACCTCCCCACTGACTTTGATCGGTCTTTACTGTCTCCAAACTAGGATACATAAAACAGTATTCAGGATGTATATACTTGTTTGTTGTGAGCCAGACCACCACCACGGGTGTTTATTATTATTTTTATTATTATTTTTTTTCTTTTCCTTATTACTATTATTTACTCATATTCCTTTTTTCTTGAACTACAGTTTGTGTATATCAACTACTGTAAATTATTAATCGTAATGAATATTGTACTAGCACATGATACAGCATAATTTGAATGTACCCCATGAATATTGAACTATGTACTTCTATATATTTTCCTTTGTTTTTCCTGTCTGTTTCCCTTATGAAATTCTAGTAAAAAAAACATTATGATTGCTTATACAATCATGATCGCTGTATGAGCAATAATTTCTAACTGTGTTTGGCATCATTCACAATGGCATTGTTTACTACTGTGATAGCTGTGATTGGCTACAGCTATCACATAGTACATTGTCACTGTGATTTGCCCTGTACCCTGTGGAATTTTGCTTTAAGTGACTCTTTTCCAGAGTAAATACCTGTAATCGATCAGTCCTCATAGCTGAGATCCTCTGTCCTCCTTGTTCATTTTGAACTCTTTATAATTCATTGACATCTTTCCTGAGGATTGGGGACCAAAACTGAACGGTATATTCAAGATGAGGCTGAGCCAGTGTATTGTAAAGGGGAAGAATTATTGATTTATCTCTGGAAAGTTTGCATTCCCAAAGCAAATTGTGTATAAATAGTCCCATTAAAATGTATCTGATTATACATGCTCAGAAAACAGGTCATCTGATCCGATGACATTTCCTGATTGAGATATAACAAGATAAACAACCTATAGTAAAAAAATGACTAAACATTCTATATGCTTGTTACCTATAATAATTTCTGTCTTTTTTTAAGCTGTCCCGCTATGTAAAAGAAGTCCAGTACAAGGATCCGAATGGCAAGGTCATGATTTTTAATGATAAAGGAGAACTTCCCAGCCCATTGGACATTGTAAATTGGATTACAAGAATTAAAGGTAGAAATATCACTGATTGTATGCTTGTGGGTCACTTTGATGGGTCCCTTTCAGAGGGTCAGCAACTTACACTAAAACCAGAGCAAATATCCTGGAAAGGAGACAAGGTGAGTTACACTGGGGAAGCTGATCCAGAGCAATAAACATACTAGTTTTGACCCTAAAGCCATCTCCAGACAAAACTTAAAGGGGTTGTAAAGGTTTGTTTTTTTTATTTTCTAAATAGGTTACTTTAAGCTAGTGCATTGTTGGTTCACTTTCCTTTTCCTTCAATTTTCCTTCTAAATGTTTTTTTTTTCTTTGTTTTCTTTGTCTGAATTTCTCACTTCCTGTTCCTCCTCAATAAGGTGTTCAGTAAGCTGTTTTAAATGACTTTCCACCGCTCGGATGATGGTGGAAAGCTTACTGAGGAGAAACAGCAAGTGATAAATTCAAACAAAGAAAAAAAAACATTTAGAAGGGAAATGGAAGGAAAAGGTAAGTGAACCAACAATGCACTAGCTTAAAGGAACCTATTTAGAAAATAAAAGACAAACCTTTAAAACCCCTTTAACCCCCTCCCCCATCCTTTCATAGATGGCCAACATCTGCCCTGACTCATTCCATGGTGATTAGATAATGTACAATGGAAGAGAGAGCGCACGACTACTCTTGCATAATGTCGTTTTTAATAATAAAATGTAAATTAAAAAAAATCGAGGATTGCACTCACAAACATGGAACATAAGTTCACATGTACAGCTGGATGTTATCCTGCTTTCCTGTTCTATGTTAATCCGTTGGCTCCCAAGGATGTATGATGTTGTTTATGGGATGTTGATTCTAAGAACCTACTTCCTCATCTCAGGCTGTGTCTGCTGCTCAACACATGCACGGACCAGCTGGTGTTGCATGACGTCACTCGTGGCCGAAGGGTGGAATCAAGGTGTGTCTGCTTTCTCCTCTAACACACAAACAAAAATGGTTGCTATGACTATATGTTTCGGAGGCGCGGCCTTCTTTTTCAGGTAATTCCCCCATCTCCTTAGGGTTTCCTGTATACCTGAACCCCCAAGCCCCTCCTCCTTGACAGCAAATGGCATTTCCACAGACCAGGAGCACAGAGTTCACAACAGGAAGTATATACAAAGAGGGGGTGTTCAGTAACATTTAAGACCCTAGAGCAGTGATGGCGAACCTTGGCACCCCAGATGTTTTGGAACTACATTTCCCATGATGCTCCACTACACTGCAGAGTGCATGAGCATCATGGGAAATGTAGTTCCAAAACATCTGGGGTGCCAAGGTTCGCCATCACTGCCCTAGAGGTTAAGTATTGAAAAAAGGACTGTGCTAGGGAGTTAGGGGCATGGACATTAGAAATACAAATGTCACAAGAGGCAATAGTTAGATGAAGGGTAAGTCCACGACAGACCGAGCCTGTTTCAATGGAGCTGATTGTGTAGTGGAGGTTCTTATGAAGAAGAATAGCAACCCCAGCTTTTCATCGCACAGCTGGGGAGCCAAAAACCTTGCCTTCCCACAGAAGCAACACTACCCCTTAACGGTTACCCAATACAGAAGCAATAGAGATCATCTGCTGTCAGATGAGTGTCCTGCAAGTGCTTGAGGTGTTTCACAATTTGCATATGCTTATGAGGGAAGCGTAACCCCTTGACATTCCATGATATTACCTTTAGGTGAATAGACATTGTCCCATCGGATCAGGCATCACTAGAGCTTTGGTAGAATCCTAGAGAAAAAACAAGAAAGGATAGCACAATAAAACACAAATTGTGAACAACAAAAAAGGCCTCCAGAAAAAGACCAGGGGCTTCACTCTTTTACCTATGGTGCACATTCGCAAGATACCCCTGTCAAAGAGTGCATCCTCTGTAATCATAGACATGAAACATCTCTGAGGAGGGGGGTCTAAAGGATGTGGGAGGATTAGGGATAAGGGACAGAGATAGGGGGTTAAGGGAAGGGATGGGCTGGTGAGGGAAGGAGAGGGGGAAGCCAATAAGCAAGTGGGGATAACAGGCTTGTGCATTAAGCAAATCAGAGTAGGCTGTAGGCGGCAGCTAATAAGGTCTGCTAGATGAGGTAAAGTAAGAGCACGTGGTGAGGACTTAATATAGAGAGAGGGTCTCCCCTGGAAATTATGTTTCAGATGATCAGTTCTCAAGAAATATGAGATAGCACAGAATAGGCAGCTATAAAGAAGAGACAACAGGTGCAAACCGCATAGATTATCAGGAACGGGTGATCAGCGGTGCGCAAAACGAGCATCTGGGATTCCAAGCGCACTCTCTTGTAGGGAGGTTTCTTAGGACTTTGCTGGTTTCTTGTTGACAGAGCAGATCTTCTAGGGGAGGAAGAATCGATGGCTGAAGGGTGTGTGATGTTAAGGTAGTGCTCGGCTTTAGATGCAGAAGTGAATGTGACCCGCTCACCCTTGGCAGGTTGTATAAGCAGAATAGCTGGGTACGCCAGTGTAAATTTGATGTGGCGGTTGTAGAGTGAGGAGCAGACCACAGAGAAGGCCTTGCACTGGGGCATTTCAAGGAGTAATCTGCGAAGAGGAGCAGTGGGTGATCATTAATGGTCAGAGTGCGGGCTTGGTGGAACTTTTGAAGTATGGCATGCTTGTCCGCGTAACTAAGATATCTGACAATCACAGGCCGGGGATTGGATCGCGATTCAAATGGATGACCAATATGATAGGCCTGTTCCACAAGGCAAGGGGTGCATAGCACTAGCTGTTATTGGTGGAGCAGATGGTGGTGAACATGGAAGAAGAGTAGAACTCTGGGAGTCCTGTTATGCACAGGTTGTTGTGCCTGGAACAATTTTCCAAGTTGTCCACTTCATCCTGGAGCTCATTTTGCACTGTAAAGAACCTGGCAAGAGCCACAGACACTGCAGCAGTATCATCTTCTATAGAGGAGATCCGCTCCTCTGTTTAGTTGATTCTCTGGGCCTGAAGCTAGAGCTCATTATAAAGGTGCTCTAGCCCTTTAAGAACCGATTTATGGCCTCAACTACCATGGGGGTCAATAAAGACATCACTGCCTGTGCAATTCTTGCTGAAGAGGTAGGGTCCATTTGATGGAGCTTAAAAGGTGCTGGATGCAGCACAGAAGTTTCTGCAGCAGAGGGCTCAGGACAAGGAGTGGGTGCCATGTTGGTTGCGGCATGAGCTGTGTGCCCTATGTCCATGCAGGGAGCAGGGGGCGCTCGAGGCCACGGATCACTCCAAGAGGTGTTCCCCAGGGATGAAGAAGGTAGTGGAGAGGGCCGTGTCTCCTAGATCCTCTCCATGCAGCATAATCAACCATCTTAAGTGAGGGTTTTTTTTTTGTCCCAACACCCATCTGTCACGTCTTTGTGATTGAGTGATTTTAAAATGGCCTCCATAAAATGGGCTTAGAGCCACAAGCACCACAGCTACTGTATATCATGAAACCAGATTCCACCTATTGGTGGACTTTGCCCTTATAGATACATGGAAACATCTTTATCCCAGTCGAAAAGGCTTACCCCTGTCTTTCTACCCCTCATTCCACTTTGTTTCAAATTGACTTTATACTGTTCTCCCAGCAGCTAATCTCAAGACTACAGAAGGCTGGATTCTGCTCCTGTTTTTTTTTTTTTTTATCAGATCATGCCCCTTATTGGGTCACCCTAACACTGTTTACTAGTTCCTCTACACCAAGCTGGAGGCTGAATCCATTCTGGTTATCTACATTACAAGATACAGATACATTAAATACAGAATTGAAGTTTTTCTTTAATTTTAATTCCGGAACAGCAACCCTGCTGGAGGTATGGGAAGCATTTAAAAAACATGCCTGTCTACTACTAACTAAGCATATCTCTAGATGTAAGTGGCCTTCTAAATTTTCCTATGTTCAGGCAGTAGATCAGTTAACCTCCTTGGAGGAGCTATATGTTACTGCACCCTCTGCAGAATCTCTTACTAAAACTCCTAACTAGAGCTCTATATCAGATGTGTTAGGAGAGGGCTAGGCATAAACTTTTTTTCAATAAGCAAAGCATTTTTAAACATGGAGCTCACCCAGGGAAATCATCAGCTTATCTGGCTCATATAGATTTCAGACCCCCAGTGGTTATTGTATTAAGATCACCTCCACATGGTTTCATTACAGACCCAGAAATGATTAGAAGAGAGTTTGCTATATGTTTTTCGAGATGTTTGTACATCTAAGGTTGATTACCCTGCCCAAACTCTACATGACTTTTTGGATGCTCTTACCTTCTCTAAATTGACAGAGGCACAGGAAGTTATATTGGAGGCTCCTATTTCAGTAGATGATACATAGCTCACTATGGCTCACTTTGCCATTAAAGGCTCTGGGAGAGAAGAGATACATTGAAGCTCCAACCTCGTACAGTTTAAAAGAGTGGCTAGAAAAACAACAGATATATAAAATCACTACATTAAAAAGAACAGAGGGAAAACGAATATTCCAGAGACAGAATCAGTTCGGAGAGGGAGAGCGAGTGGGGCGCCTATTATCTCTGCTTATTAGAACTAATTCCCCCCCCTCCACTGTTACAGCAGTCAAGTTAGTAAGCGGGGAAACTTCCACCGATAAAACTGTGATACTAAACACCTTTAGAGAATTCTACGTATCCCTTTATAGCTCCAAGAGGAGGGAGGGGACCGAAGGA